>NC_040907.2:134164224-134468583 GCF_004126475.2 Phyllostomus discolor
TTTATTCAGAGGGAATTATAGCCCTTGTGATTTTGTCAGACCAAATAAATCCATGACCAAGTATATTCATAACATTTCATCTTTCTAATTCTGAAAACTTCTTTAAAACCAGGGAGGTTTGTGGGCTTATCCTTCACGGTATCTAGAGGCCCAGAGGCCAACGCAGAATTTCTCCGGAGCTCCAGGAAAAACATGGCCTGAAGGACTGAGTCACAGGTGGCAAACACAAGGCCCCAGGGCCGAATCCGGCCCTCCTTGTTTTATCCAACCCACACCTTGTTTCTACCCAGTGGCAGCACCAAGCTCCTTGCCCCTAGTTAAGGAGTAGTTACATTTATCCAGTCCTGAAATTACATTCCACCCTTTGAAGACAACCATGAGGCTGAGGTGAAAATGAGTCTGACACCCTTGAACTGAGTCAAATCACCCAATTAACAAAAGCAAAACCCCTACAATTGCTTTAATTATAATTTATGAAAACCATACCCCCATTTTTTTTTATCTCAACCACTTTGCTTGTAAAATGAAGGAATAAATAGGGGAATTAATTAGAGGTTAATTTAATTCCAGACAATTTTAATTAAGGGGTTAAGAAATTAAGACAAACTTGGAAATGTTACCCAACTCTAATTAGAAAAACAATAAAATCAACAGAGTAATCCAAAAAAATTTATATTTTACCTGCAAATTTTTACATCTTTGTTGCTAATTAAGTGGACAGAAAGGGGGGGCTATATTTAAATATGAGCAATTGTAAAAAATACCATAGAAGAGTAAAATCAGAATTTTATTTCTTCTGTGCCTTTAATAAGTTGAATTTTAATCTCTCTTAATTAAGAATTCGGTAGCCTTGGGCAATTCTGGACAGGAAGTAGATGGATCTTTATATTTACTACGCAGTGCATTCTTGGCACACGTCAAGTGGAAAATACTAGCACCATGGATCTGTCATTGCACAGGGTCACAGAGAAGGGCAGGACAGGGCTTCTTTTCTAATGAATAGGTTTTACTTTCACCAGTTAAACAATGAAACAATGCCGATGATTCAAGATGGGTGTAATTTGTGTTTGACATTCTGAGTGGCTGGTTAAAGATTTCCCATCCCAAAGGGAGTTGTATCCTCTGGAATGACTCCCTTGCAAGGCTGGAATTGCTGGTGTGAAGACAGCTGTTGCCCAAGCACCAGCACGAGCTGGGGGAAGGTACCTGGATTTCAGGGCACCAATGTCCTAGAGAGGGAGAAGTTGAGGGTTTCCTATCTGACCTGTTGACTGGATTTTCTGTCCTATGAGTCCTCCTATCGGTCTTTAACTCTGTCTCTGTCACCACCTCCAGGTCTCCCAACCACTTGTAATTGTTCTCAGACACTTCCACTAACAGGTACAATTTTTGCTGCCTAGAAGCCAGAGGTTGCCCCAAGGAAGACCTCCCAATTATGTGACAGAGACGAAGGCTGTCAGGACACCTCACCCTAGAGCAGCGTTTCGGTGACCTCACCACGGTTGACACTCTGAGGCAGATCATTCCTGTGGGGGGCTCCCCTGTGCCTTGTAGGGTGCTCGGTTGCACCCTTGGTCTCTACTCATTAAATGCCCGTAGCGACCCTGCGAGCCGTGACAATTATAAACATCTCCGGACACTGCCAGATGCGCCCTGGCACATCTTGTGTCTCTTATCTCCCTCTTATCTCTCTTCATATTTTACTCCTTGACCTCAGAGGAGGAAGGAATCCTCTCTAACTGCACTGCACAGTCCCCACCATGGAAGCAACCTGATGCCAGCCTCCCACAGGGGCTCCTCCTGAGTTTTTCATCAGTTTAACAAATAGCAGCTGCTGTCACCCAGGAAGTTGCTGTTGTGATGATTTTGCAGCTCAGTACCCATCTTCCTTTTCTTCTTTTTACTCTGTTGTTCAAAGACAGAACCTCAACATTTTTTCAAGTGTCTGGGTTACTGGGAAGGAAGACTTTTTAAAATATGTATTCCAAATCTCTCTCTCTCTCCATACTGGTTGAAATTTTGCATCCAAAACCACACTTCTGAATCTCCCTGAATACTTTTCAAAGTATTACCCCCACTATTAAATCCTTTGGAATTTCTTTTGTACTGTCAGTCATGGTGAAGTTAGAGTTCTCTACCACAACACACCTGAGAAGAAGACACAGCCTTAGCCATAATTATTGTCAAGCCCATTCTCAACTTCAGAAGCAAGCTCTGCTCTCCCTTTCCTCCTGCCTTCCTACCCCCTTCACCCAGAGAAGTCTGGTCTTGTCCTAAGGAAATGGGTCTCACTTTTTTAGCTTACAGCAGAATCACCTGTAGGGCCTATTGAAACACACATTGGTGGGCCCCACCTGCTTTTGAGGCCCAATAATTTGCATTTCTAGTAAGTTCCAGATGAGCTGCTGCTTCAGCTTCAGACACTGTGACCTGAGAAGCACTATGGTAAGTTAAGATAGCATAGTGAAAACCCTCCAGGTGAATCTGGTTGAGATAGTGGGCCCACTTAGTGCAGAATTATTGGTTCATTCATTTCTCCTTTTATCCAGAAAGATCAATGTTTCTTGGCTAGTTCCATCCCGCCAGCAATGCCACCTGAGCTTGAAAAGGGCTATGAGGAAGCTTCCAGACCTCAGGGAACAAAGGAGTTGGACTCAAATAGAAACACACAGCATTCCAACTCATGTTCACTTCACTGTTCAACCACAGACAGGTGAATTTCAGTGGAGGAGGTGTTTGCCATACTCCTTCCATAAAGGAGACAACATTTGCTAACTTAGAAGCTTAAGGATATTTATTAAGTAACTATTGAATTCAGAGTTCTCTAAAGAAATAGAGAACTCTGAATTCAATAGTTAATAAATTCTAGTACTAATTTCTTTAGGACTCTAAAGAAATAGAGAACTCTGGGCTCTAGTCTAGTTGAATAACCTGGGCAAGTCGCCTTATGGCATTTTGTGAATAATTAGACTTCTCATCAATAAGATGAAGGCCCTAGTTCCCTTGCAGCGCTATGATTCTAGAAAACTTTCCTTAAGAAGGACCCTGATAGGCCCTGGCTGGTGTGGCTCAGTGGACTGAGTGCCAGTCTGTGAATCAAAGGGTTGCGGGATAGATTCCCAGACAGGGCACATGCCTGGGGTGCAGGCCAGGTCCCCAGTAGGGGACACACAAGAGGCAACCACACATTGATGTTTCGCTCCCTTTCTTTCTCCCTACCTTCCCATCTGTCTTAAAATACATAAATAAATCTTTAAAAAAAATAAGGAAAGAAAGAAAGAAGGAACCTGATAGGATCCTGGCCCTAGGGCTGGAACATGCCTCACCTGATGAGCCAAGTGATCCGCCTGGTCTCCCCTGCCAGGTTCAAATGTGATTGCTGCATCACTGAAAAAATGAGGCAGCCTATGCCATTTTTTTTTAACACCAAGTGTAGTGGGCTGAATAATGACCTCCACAGGTCTCCAGATCCTAATTTCGAGAATCTGTCAATATTGCCTTACATAGCAATTAAAACTCAGCACATATGATTAAATTAAAGGACTTGGAGTTGGAGAGATTATCCTATTTTTTCCAGGTAGCCCTAAATGTAATTACAATGGTCCTTATAAAACGGAGGTACAGAGGTTTGATGACAAAAGAGAAGGTCATGTGATGACAGAAGCAGGGGGAGGAAAGGCGATGTGATGTGAGACCATGAGCCATGAAATGAGGACAGCTTCTAGAAGCTGGAAAAGGCAAGGAACAGATTTTCCCTTGAGCCTCCAGAAGAAACGCACCCTGCTGACACCTTGATTTCAGCCCCATTAGACTCATTTTAAACACTGAACTGTAAGAGAATAAATTTCTGCTGTTGTGAGCCATCTAGTTTGTGGTAATTCGTTGCAGCAGCCGCAGGAAACTAATACGCCAAGCCCAGATCACCATGACTCTCCCCTAGTTCCTAAAGTGGGAGATTTTGATGCCAGTGGGGGCCCTTGGTCCATGGAATATCATTGCCTACCTTTCAACATTAGAGCTTTCAACTCTTTAGATTCTACAGAGTTTCATGATTATCTATTCAAATGGCAACTCTTTGACAGGCCCTCTGCCTTAGTAGCTAAAGGGTTTAGCCCAAGACTCAGCATATCATGGGTGCATCCATTTAAATGTCACTGGGTGGCTGCCAGCTGTGCACAGAGCACCATGAGAACAGGACCTAGAGTTGGGGAAGGGTGGAAGGGAGTGGTCTGGGAGTATGTGGAGTGTCCAAGCCTACTCTCTCAGTCCCTGTGTGACTCCAAGTCTATCCTAGGACTAGAGACACATGATCTCAAGGCTCTGGAAGGACATTTTTGTTGCTATTGCAGGGGAAGCTCTATGATCTGTCATTTCTGACTCCACCATTAGCCCTGTAGCCACAGTCACCCAACAATGCACCAAACACAGCCTGTATCTGTAACTTTCATGGACTGTCTTTGGCTCAGCTATCCCTGGCAGCTGACAACCATTTCCCCAGGCTTTCCCCAGGAGTCCATGGTGATAACAATAATCATGGAGCACTAATACCTGTTGAAGGAAAGGCCTACTATGTGGCAGTTGCCTTCTACACAGTATCTCTAGTTACTACAACAACAATGAAAAGTAGGTATTATTATGATATCTTCTTATGTATGAGTTAACTGAGGGTCAGAGATAAACTATTTTACCTCATATCATACAGGTGATCAGCAGTGGAGCCCAGGTTCAAACTAAGGTTGGCCTGATGCCAAAATCTTTCTCTTTTGTGACATTGTTTCTGACCCCAGGAACAATGTACCCTGAATACTTAGCATAGTGTTTAGCATATGGTAAGGTCTTAATTAATGTGAACTTTTTATTATTATCATGATGTCTGTGATGTGTGTACATGGAGCACAGCAACCCCACAGGTGTGGTGACCTGGGGCTCAGCAACTGGAGACAGTCCCTTTGGCCTTTCCATCCCCTTGTCCCCAGAGAGCCTCAAAGCCATACAGATGTTTGGCTTCTTCGTCTCCATCTTTCCACATCTTATTGTTCCAAGAAATGAGACAATGAAGGAGCCATGGTCAGAAGGGGAATGCGTGGGGGAGATACATGCATGGAGAAACCCTCCTGGATTGAGCTCCTTTTCATCCGGCATCCTGCCAAAGTGATTTCCTCTTGTCCTCCCTTTATAGGCCCCTGTGTAGACCTCTTGTGGCTGCATTGATACTATCCCAGAAACCCCACAAACTCCCCTTCAAGCACATACATACTGCCATCTGAGAAGCAGAGGAGCTGAAGGGGGGTGGGATTTGGGGAGAAAATGAAAGGGCCCTCTCCTGAAAATATATCTTTTCCCATCTTGGTACTAGAACGCCTCAGCATTGGTTCAACAGCTGGGGCAAAATGTTCTTGTTATGATGTTAGGAACACCTCTCTGAGAGTTCCAGGCAGGTGAGGCAAGCGTGTGAAACACATGGTCCCCTACCCTTAGCTCTGACCTGTGGCAGGCATCACCAGTTGACCATGGTGCTCTTCTCCAATGACCCCAGACCAATCAGCTGACTATGACACACTAGGGGACAAACATTTGGTAATGGCATGCCTTTGAAGATGGGGTGCTTCCTAAGTTGTGAATCCACTTAGCAATTTCTGAATTCTATCCATTCATTAATGCCCAGGTTCCTTCCTATTCATTTGAGGAAGCCTTCCCTAACCACACTGATGCTTGTCTCACCTAGATTCCTCTCCTTTGATACTGATTATACTGAGGGCAGGATCCAGATTGCATGGGGATGAAATTTGACAACAGCTTTGCAATATTTTTTGTATGGAAAATGGAAAGATAATTCAAATTTTCCTCTAGGTTGATTCAAATGTGTTTAGAAAGTTTATTTTGGCTTTATACTCATTATCGATAATGTCACATACATTTTCTGGGTGTACTCTACTTTGGGAAAACCATTATTAACTTTCTGTTGTGTCTAAACAGAAATAGTCTTATATTTGATGACATTCATTGACTACATCGTCTCCAATGTCCTCATGTCATCAAGTTTAGTTCTAGGAAGAAAGAACCTAAATATCTAAAAGTGTTGCAGCTGACCTGTCACCCTGTGGCAAAGAAACTTGGCAGACGCCCTTGAGCACCAAGTTAGGAATGGTCCTTTCTGAGCACTGTGGGCAGGCAGTGCAGGCAAATCCTCAGTGTAGGCAAAGCCATGTTCTCTCTGAAGGAGGGAACAGAGTGCCCAGAATAGCTCTTACACAGAAAGCTGGAGGCAGAGCCTGGACTAGAAGCAGGTGTCTATACTCCAAGTCACTTGCACTCTCTCCTATCTGTTTAGAAAGTTCAGAACAGTTTGGATACTTAAAAAAAGTACTCCTAGCATTTAGTCCTTTCACTACACCTAGTAAAATACCTGTGAGAATTCAAGAACATAGTTTTCAATGGTGAATGAAAATGAACAAGTGAGTAAATGAAGAACATATGTCTAAGCATCTCCAAAAATTCTCTTTTGAATTTGTTCTTTTTTCTATATTTTTTGTACTAATAGTGTACATCAATGTGGCTTATTTAACTGAATTTCAGGCTTATCTTTTCATCTGCTTGGGTTACAGTCTTGGTGAAATTATAGAATGTTAGCATTGGAAGAGATCCTTAGGATCACATTGTTTAATCTTCATTTTTCACAGAGAAAGAAACTGAAGCTGGAAATGTTTCAGTTATCATGTAGGGCCTCAGAGTAGCTAGCTCTTCTAAATCCTGACCCCAACCTCAACCTCTTACCACAACTATGCTCTTTAGTATTTAATTTGTTTTTAAAAATATATTTTATTGATTATGCTATTAGAGTTGTCCCAATTTTCCCCCCTTTGCTCCCCTCTGTCCAGTACCCCCATTCCTTCTAGCAATCCCCCACCTTAGTTAGTGTCCATGGGTTGTGCATATAAGTTCCTTGACTTCTCTATTTCCTGTACCATTTTTAACATCCCCCTGTCTATTTTGTACCTACCAATTTATGCTTTGTAGTCCCCATACTTTCCCCCCATTCCCTCCCTTCTCCCTCCTAGCTGATAACCCTCTAAATGATCTCCATATCTATGATTCTCTTCTGTTCTGGTTGTTTGCATATTTAGATTCAGCTGTTGATAGTTGTGAATTTGTTGCCATTTCAATGTTCATAGTTTGATCTTTTTCTTAAATAAGTCCCTTTAACATGTCATATAACAATGGCTTGGTGATAATGAGCTCCTTTATTTTATTTTTATTTTAATTGTTGTTCAAGTACAGTTGTCTCCATTTCCCCAGCACCCCAGCCATCCTCACCCCCCACCCTCGATCCTATCCCCTTTTAGCTTTGTCCATGTGTCTTTTTTACATGTTCGTTGACAACCCTTTTCCCTAATCCCTCCAGTATCCCCTCCAACCTCCCCTCTAGTTACTGTCAGATTGTACTTTAGATTTACCTTGTCTGTGAAGCACTTCATCTTCCTTTTGATTCTGAATGATAGCTTCACTGGACAGAGTGATCTAGGTTGTAGGTCCTTGCTTTTCATCTTGACTACTTCTTGCTAGTCCCTTCCTGCCTGCAAAGTTTCTTTTCAGAAATCAGCTGACAGTCTATGGGAACTCCTTTCTAGGTAACTATTTGCTTTTCTCTTGCAGCTTTTAAGATTCTCTCTTTATCTTTACCTTTGGCATTTTAATTATAATGTGTCTTGTTGTGGTCCTCTTCAGGTTCAACTTGTTTGCAACTCTGTGCTTCCTACCCTTATAAATCTACTTCTTTCTCCAAATTAGGGAAGTTTTCTTTCATTATTTTTTCAAATAATTTTTGAATTTCTTGCTCTTCCTCTTCTCCTTCTGGCATCCTTATGATTTAGATGTTGGTACATTCGGAGAGGCCCCAGAGGCTTCCTAGCCTATCCCATTTCTTTTTTTTTTTAATTCTTTTTGCTTCTTGCTGTTCTGATTGAAAGTTTTTTTCTTCCTGATGTTCTGAATCATTGATTTGATTCCCAGCTTCATTCCCTTTACTGTTGGTTCCCTGTTGATTTTTTCTTTATTTCACTTAATGAACCTTCATTTCTGCCTGGGTCTTTTTTATGCTGTTGCCATACTCAGTAAGTTCTTTGAGCATCCTGATAACCAGTGTTTTGAACTCTGCATGACAGGTTGGTTATCTCTGTTTCATTTAATTCTTTTCATGGAGTTTTGTTCTGTTCTTTCATTTGGGCCATATTTCTTTGTCTCCTCAATTTGGCAGCCTCCCTGTGTTTGCTTCTGTGTATTAGGTAGAGATGCTTTGACTTTCTGTCTCAGTAGCATGGCCTATTATAGAAGAGCAAACCTGTAAATTATGTAGGAAAGAGCCTTAGGTGATTGCTAGGATGAGGCAACTTGTGTCACTGCTTTGTGGCTCTGTTTTGGGGGAGGGCTCGGAGAGCAGATAATGCTGCTGCTTGGCTTCTGAAGATTTGCCTGAAAGGAAGCTATCTCCCAGCACTCACCCTGTTTCCAATCACTTTACTTTCTCCCTGTATGCTACTTGTGCCCTTCCTGCTGTTGCCCTGGTGCTGAACCTCACAGGGTGTGGGTCTGCGTAAGTCCTAAGTCTGTGCAGGTCCTTTAAGAGGAGTCTCCTGAGAATCAGGCAGTTTCTTCCATGGCCCCAGCTCCCACTGTTTTTTACAGCCCAAAGTTATGGGGATTTCTCTTCTTGGCTCTGGAACCCTGGGCTGCTGGGTGGTCTGGTTTGGGGCTGGTATCCCTTGCTCCTGAGGTATCCCTCCTGATTTTAATCCACTACAAGTGAATGTAGGGCCACCCATTCCACTCCCTCTCTGCATCGCTCCTTGGCTGTGTGCCTCTATGCACCTCTCTACCTCTCTCTGCATCTCTGCCCCTCCTACCCATCTGGATGAGTGTAGCTTCTTTAAATCCTTGGTCATCAGACTTTCATACAGCTTGATTTTCTGATGGTTCTGGGTGATATCTATCTTGCAGTCTAGTTGTAATTTTTCCTGTAGTTGTATGAAGAGGTGAAGCATGTTTACCTACACCTCTATCTTGACTGGAAGTGGGCCACTACTCTTTAGTATTTTAAAACAAATGTTTACTGCTTCCTTTTAACAGGCTCAGATTCAGAATCCTTTCACCCACCTTGAAAGCAATCACTTCCACAGTTTCCTGTCCTCCCTTAGTTTTTATTTAAGACATGGAGTATGTATTAAATGTATGTGTGTTCAATATCACGGGAATGCAAAGAAACAGGGTCCCTCCTCTTGAAGAATTTATAATCTAGTTAAGAGGAGGAACACTTCTATGACCTTTGTCATGGCAGGGCAGTCTTATGGGCAAATTCCTATTGATTTCCCATGAACTCAGTGTGAAATAAAAGTTGTTTCCTTTCTAGAAGGTAATTTTTTTTTATTTTAATGAGACTTATGAAGAATGGCATCTAAGAGTTAAATTACTTCAGGAAGGCTATTGGTCATCTAAACAATGGACATTTAGCCACCTCAAAATCGGGCTGCCACTTTGGAGGGTGATGTTCTTTAAATGGAGCATCATGTTTGGTCACTGAACTAAGTAGCCACACAGAGTTGGTGTATTTTGTGTTTGTATGTCTTGGAGGTTAAAGTTAAGGGATGTGGCTGGAACAGCACAAACCAAATGTTTTCCCAACCAACTGCTATGACATGTCTCATGAGAAATATCCTCAACCAGTCCTGGGAAGTGGTCAAGTGTGATGAAGAGCATGGGATTTTTGTTACAAAACACACATTTAGCATGTTTTTATAAATATTTCTGGAATCCTTAAGATATGCCAAGCACTACTGAATATTCTGATGATGTGGCTGTGAATAAGAGGGATAAAGAGCCCTGCTTCTATGGATAGCACCTACATTACAGTGGGACAGCTCAGTAACAGAACTTAGGTCAGGTGGCTGGAACCTGCAGGAGGGCAATAGAGCAGGGGGTGAGGTCAGAGAGGCAGGCAGGGGCCAGACCACATCAGGCTTTGCAGGCAAGGATATAAAATTTGGTTTGTACTCAAAAGGCAATAAAAAACACTGAAGGCATTTGAGCAGGGGAGTCACACAATCTAATTTGCATCAAAAATAAAACAACTGTTGATGCTGTGAGGAGAGGGGATTATATATAGGAAGGAGGGAGGAAACCAAGAATCAGTTAGGATGCAATGGCAGTACTCCAAGCAAGGGATGGTGGCCTCTGAACAAGGTGGGGCTACCACACAGACAGATCTGCTATTTGGCTCATGGCTAGGTGAGGCTGGTCAAGTCAGCTTGCTGTGCCCTGATTTCCTCACCCAGAAAAGCAGATAACAATATCCATCTTGGAGATTTGTTGGGAGGATAAAATGAAGTGAAATAGAGTGTCCAGCACATACCAAGTTACACTCTACAAAGCCACAGGATGGGGTGCTGGCAATCTAGATCAGGAGTTAGCTGACTATGGCTCATTCAGCCCAGGGCTTATTGCTGTTACTAAGTTTTATTGGA
This sequence comes from Phyllostomus discolor, assembly GCF_004126475.2. NCBI lineage: Eukaryota > Metazoa > Chordata > Mammalia > Chiroptera > Phyllostomidae > Phyllostomus > Phyllostomus discolor. The sequence goes on from NC_040907.2 coordinate 134,174,739, forward strand.
ACATAGCCATGCCCATTGTTTAGGTAGGCTTGCTTTCACCATATAATAGAGAAATTGAGTAGTTGTTTACAGAAACTGTCTGGCCTGTTAAACCTAAAATATGTACTCACTGGCCATTTACAGAAAAAGTTTGCTGACCTCTGATTTAGATTGTAATGAGGAGGAGGGGGAAAGTAAGAGAGATGAACTATATCTGTACACCTGGGAGGCAGTGCGTTCAGAGAGATAATTAATGGCATGTCAGGTACTATATTTTTCAAATGCTCTGCAAAAGAAAAGGCCCCAGCTGTAAAAAGGTGATTTGTAAAATGAGGCATTTGAAATAAATTTCAAGTGTCATTGTCACATAAGCCAATAAATAATATCATGTAACATTTACATAGTGTCTCTATATTTCCATTCTATTCATATTATACATTATTGATGAATAGAATGGAAATATAGACTTACAAATTCAGCATAAGAGGGGATAAGCAAAGGAAAAGATGTATATCAATGGAAGAGCCATAAATAAAGAATTCAGCCAGGGAGTCAACAAATATTACTTTAGCATCAAAATGTGCTAAGTTAATGGAGGAGCTGGGACATACAATGATAAACAGGAAAGTCACTCTCCCTGCTTTCATGGGACTTTGAGTTTAATGTTTCCTTATGGGTAAGACCTGTAAGACTGTGTGAGAGTGTCCACGTATGAATAAAGAAAGACCTTCTCCTCCTTCAAGATACTAAAAAATATATTGATTTTCTTAGACTTTAATTGCCATCTGCCAAAAATATTAATATAAATATTTAACTCTACAATAACTGTGATGTGAATGGTATTTGGGTTTGGCGCCCTTTTGCAGTATGAAAACTTGTTTTGTTATATGTGCAAATACCAGAGTTATGTGTTCAAATGAGAAAGTCAGGCTAATATGAAGAAGAACAGCACTGGGCTGAAGATTACCATGATTGCTTCTCTAGTTATTAATTTTTACTAAGTCAGTGATCCTAATTATGGTTGTATTAGTATCCTGAGAGTGTGCACAGAAATTTCATATGGCTCTCCAAAATTTACAATGTGAAATTTAAGCAAACTATATATTATAACTGAAAGAGGGGGCAAGGGGAAGAGTGTGGCAAAATAAAATGATCAGTTATAGGATATTCACTGACCAGAAATTTTTGTTACTTTCTAAGGGTTCATTTGGGGGGAATGTTGGGGAGTGATGTTCATGTATTTTTATTTTTATTGAATATAATTTACTTCCAAATTGAAATTAAAAAGTCAGATTTGAAGTCCAAGGTCCTATGTCGCATAGTAGTATACACTTAGAATTCCTAGGTGCAGAAGTCTCACCTGAGGCCATTGGAAACAGCTTCATAAAGCACAAAGACTGAATCAGGCAATTCCACTGGAGCTGGGAGGAAAGCATTTGTGGACTAGGTCAAAGGGTTTCGTGATTATTTTTTTCTTTTGTTCAGGACAAAGATGAAAACATACAAAATTAAGAGAGCCTGGATCTGATTTAGCAGAATCAGAATGTGGGAGAGTAAAGGAAGAAAGAGGGCACTGAAAGGAGTATGTGGGAAGGAAGAAAGTATTTTAATTAAAAGTCTGTGCCTCTTTATTCTCCCAAATGTTGACTTAAGGTGTCACCTCCTTGTATTCCCTTTCCCCTGTGTCTTAGATGCCATGCCAGTGAACAAAACAAACTTTCTCTTTCTCTTTCTTTCCTAAGCTCCTTCAACTAGAGTCAACACAGTTCATTTCACTAGGAATTTGGGCAAGGGTAAGAAGGAAAGTCAGCTTCTCCTTATTAATATGTGACTGAAAGTTACCAATTTAGTTCCTGTTGCTAATTAGTTAGTTCTGTTTTATGTTAACTTTCTATTTGCACTTTTGAGGTTGATACATACTATTATTCATGTTATCACACTTTATTTATTTTTGAAACCCCAGATAAAAGAGGAATTGATGAAAAGTTATTGTAATAAAAATGTTCAGATAAGGTAGACTTCCCCATACTGACCTTTAGCTTTACTATAAAGTTTATTATTATTATGAAGTAAATTTTACTATGAAGTTTATTATCCCACATCATAAACTACTTTGTGACTGGGTTTTTAAAATCAATAGTTAGTTACCTCAATAAGTTCAGTCAGACAGTGTTTCTTATTCCATAGCAGATACCAGAATAATCTCCATTTCTGTTCAAATGTTTAAGAAATTTAAGGAATTAAGTAATGAAAGTAGGCACTAAAATAATTTATTTAATCATATTCTACATGGGATTGCAAAACTTAATAAATAAACATTATACTTTCATTCCAGTTGACCTTGATAAAAATATTGTTAAGCCATCATCTTTATTGCATATTTAGAAGTATAAGTTTTTATTCAGTTGAAACCATAAATGGGGAGAAAGGCCAAAAGCCACAAGAGAGAACACATTTTGGTTCAACATTGTGCATGGTGAGCTGTTTTCCCTCATAAAATTTACAAATTAAGGGATATCATTCTGTATACAATTAGAGTCCCCTGAGTAGTGGTAACCAAATATATATTTCTCTTATTTGGTAATTGCTTTTCTATTATTTGCTTATTTTTATGAGACAAACACATACATATTCACTAATCATAATCTATTGAAATTAAAGAAAATTTTCTCACAGATGAAAACTTTCCACACTAACTCTTGTTTCTTTGTTGATTGCAGATTTTATAGACACCATGAAAATCAGCTTTTCCCTCTTGCTAATGGTGAGGTAGAAAATTCCCACTGTTTAAACATAATCATGAGTTAGCATCTAATTAGGGTAGGAACTACTGGAAACAGAAGTGCCCACTGGAAGTTGTGGAGAAATATTATAAATGTAGAAGCAGAGTGAGGGGAAAAAGAGGAAGTTCATGCAGTCTTCCTTCTGCTGGTGATTCTTGAGATAACAGTAGGTGGCTTAAGAACAGGGCATTATATAATATTGAATTATATAATAAGATACTTCCTTTCTGTTCTTTTTCAATCCTTCTGTTAACACTGAAGAGAGAAATTGCATGTAGTGCCAGTATTCATGCCCCTTTAAAACCTGCTAAGAACAGAGAATCTCGGGTAGAATGAAGAATAAAACAAAAAATTAATATCTTGTCTTTATCATATCTATTTACTGCAAGTGAATATGGTTTTCCATGAACATTGTAAGATGTTTCTTCTAAAAATAAATCTGTTTAATAAAACCAGAAATGAAAGGGGAGAAATAACAACTTACACCAAAGAAATACAAAGAATTTTAAGAAAATATTATGAAAAACTATATGCCAACAAAGTGGACAACCAGAACAAAATGGATAAATTCCTAGAAACATATGATCTTCCAAAACTAAATCAGGAAGAATCAGAGAATCTGAATAGACAGATTACACCTAGTGAAAATGAAGCAGTAATAAAAAATACTCCCAACAAACAAAAGTCCTGGACTAGATGGCTTCATAGATGAATTTTACCAAACATTTCCAGAAGAACTAATACATCTCCTTCTCAAACTATTTCATAAAATTCAAGAAGAGGGAAGGCTCCCAAACTCTTTTTACAAGGTCAGCATTATCTTTTTTTTTAAAAGATTTTATTTATTTATTTATTTATTTTAGAGAGGGAAGGGAGGAAGAGAGAGAAACATCAATGTGCAGTTGCTGGGGGTTATGGCCTGCAACCCAGGCATGTACCCTGGCTGGGAATCGAACCTGGGACACTTTGGTTCCCAGCCCGCACTCAATCCACTGAGCTACGCCAGTCAGGGCCATTATCTTAATTTTAAAATGAGATAAGGATACCACAAAGAAAGAAAATTATAGGCCAATATCCCTGATGAACACAGAAGCTAAAATCCTCAACAAATATATTAGCAAACTGAATACAGTATTACATCAAAAATCATACACCATGATCAAGTGGGATTTATTCCAGGAACACAAGACTGGTACAACATTTGCAAATCAATAAATGTGATTCACCACATAAACAAAATGAAGGATAAAAACCATGTGATCATATTAATAGATGCAGAAAAAGAATTTGAAAAAATCCAGCTCCCATTTATGATAGGAACTCTCAGCAAAGGAGAGATAGAAGGAACATATCTAAACATAATAAAGGCCTTATATGACAAACCCACCATCAATATCATACTCAACAGGCAAAAACTGTTAAATGTTCCCTTTAAGATTGGGAACAAGACAGGGATGTCCACTTTCACTTCTCTTATTCGACACAGTACTGGAAATGCTAGCCATAGCAATCAGACAAGAAGAAGAAATAAAAGGCATCCAAAGTAGAAAGGAAATAGTAAAACTGCCTTTATTTGCAGATGAGATGATACTGTACACAGAGAACCCCAAACATTCCACCAAGAAACTACTAGAACTGATAAACAAATTCAACAAAGTGTCAGGATACAAAATTAATATCCAGAAATCAGTTGCATTTTTATATACCAATAATGAACCAAAAGAAAGGGAAATTAAGAAAACAATCTCATTCACAATTTCTTCAAAAAGAATAAAATACCTAGGAATAAACCTAACCAAGGATGTAAAAAGCCTGTACATGGAAAATTATGACACTGGAGAAGAAATTAAACAAGATAAAAGTAAGTGAAAGCACATACCATGTTCATGGACAGGAAGAATTAACACCATAAAAATGTCCTCATTACCCAAAGCAATCTATAGATTCAATGCAGTTCCTATCAAGATTCCAATGGCATATTTCATAGAAATAGAGCAAATATTTCAAAAATGTATATAGGACCACAAAAGTCCCTGCATGGCAACATTAATCCTGAGAAAGAAGAACAAAGTTGGAGGAATCACGCTACCTAATATCAAACTATACTATAAAACCATATTAATCAAAACAGCATGTCACTGACATAAAAACAGAAACATAGATCAATGGTACAGACTAGACTGCCCAGAAATAAACCCACAACTTTATAACAATTAATATTTGATGGAGGAAGTAAGCACATACAATGGGCTAAAGATAGTTTATTCAATAAATGGTGCTGGGAAAATTGGACAGTTACATGTAGAAAAACAAAACTAGACCACCATCCTAAACCACACACAAGAATAAATTCAAAATGGATCAAAGACTTAAATGTTAGACCACAAACCATAAAAATCCTAGAAGAAAAAATAGATAGCATAAATATGGACATTGTTTGTAGCAATTTTTTACCAGATATATCTTCCTAGGCAAAGGAAGAAAAAATAAACCAATGGGACTACATCAAACTAAAAAGGTTTTGCACAGCAAAGGAAATCATAATAAAATAAAAAGACAACACACAGAATGGGAGAACATATTCGTTGATATATCTGATAAGGAGTTAATATAAAAAAATTATAAAATACTTATAAAACTCAACACCAAAAAAACAAACAACCCAATTAAAAAATGGACAAAAGGCCTGAAAAGACATTTCTCCAAAGAGGACATAGAGATGACCAATAGACATATGAAAGGATGATCAAAATAAAACCACAATGAGATACCATCTCAAATCTGTCAGAATGGCTATCATCAATAAATCAACAAACAAGTACTGGAGAGGATGTGGAGAAAGGGGAATTGTTTTGCCCTGTTGGTAGGAATGCAAGCTGGTTCAGCCACTGTGGAAAACAGCATGGAGATACCTCAAAAAATTAAACATGGATCTTGTTTTTGACCCAGTAATCCTACTTCAGGGAATATATATGAAGGAACCCAAAACACTAATTCGAAAGAACATATACCCCTTATGTTTGTTGCAGCATTATTTACAATTACCAAGATATGGAAGCAGCCCGATTGTCTATCAATGGATGAGTGGATAAAACAACTATGGGACATTTACACAACAGAATACTACCAGGCCATAGAAAGAAGAAAATTTTATTCAGTGTGACAGTACAGATGGACCTTGTGCTAAGGGAAATTGTTGGAATTGTGAGTCCTTATGTGATAGCTGAGGACTTAATGTAACAAGATCCCAAAGAGTCAGTGCATCGTATGAGAAGTAAGAAAGCCAGTCAGAGAAAGACAGATACCATATAATTTCACTCCTATGTGGAATCTAATGAACAAACTGAACTAATAAGGAAAATGGGGACAGACTCATAGATGAAGAGCAGGATGACAGCTAGTTGAGGGTGGTTAGGGAGTGGAGGGATTGAGCAAAAAAGAGAAAGGGTTCATGGATATGGACAACAGTGGGGTGAGTGCTGGTGGGGTGGGGAGAAATAAGGGGACTAAATGGTAATGGAAAACAATAAAGATTAAAAAATAAAATAATTGTTTAGATAATAAGTTAATTTAAATAAACTTATAAATAATAAAAGTGATGTGCAAATATGACATATATTGTGAAGAGACTGAGTTTGGAACATACTATTAGAGCCCTTTAAATAGAGATTAAATTATCTTCACCCAGACTTCTTCTATTATTCTTTTTTTCCTCTTCCTGTCTTCCCTCTCTCTCCCCCTCTGTTCTTTTTTACCTTCTATTATTCAACAAAATAAACTGAGCCAGAATATAATGTGCCTGATGTTGTGCTGGGCACTGTGAACCTGGAAATACAAAGACTACATTATCTTTGCTTTCAATCTGCTCAGTTTCACTGGAAACAGACATGCAAACAATTACACTACCTTGAGAAATGCAATGTGCATGCAAGGTATGGTGTAGTCCAGAGGAGGGATAGCCATGCAGGAAGCAAGAGAGGTATCAGGTTTCGACCTTGGGAGTCAGTCCTATGAAATTTGGTCCAAGTTCATAAATATACCCTTGATTTACTCAGCAAATCTCTACTGAGCCAGACATTGCATTAGATACTGGGTATTTGGGCTGAAAAAGATACAATTGAAGCTTCAAGAAGCTTTTGATTTCAAGGGGAGACAGCCAAGAAAAGCAATGGTTATATAGGTTCATATCTTTTATCTGAAACCCATGGAGGCAGATGTGTTTCACGATTCTAAATTTTTAGGATATGAATATGGTGCACACACTGTATATTACATAACACTTATAAAGGGGTCTGAGGCAGCACCCCATAATTAAAACATATGAGTATTCACACTAAATGGGATAAAGACTTTAAATAGCCTATATCAATATTGTTCAGGTTGTTTGTTTTTATAATTTTTAAGACTTCTAAATTGTATAAAGGTGTGAAGCTATTCTTCAAAACAATTAGAGATATGGTGTAGGGCATTTTTGAGGAACAAAGAAAAGGCAATGAACCCCATTTTAACAAAAAAAAAGGGGGTTAGGGAAGGGTTCCATAAAGATGTCTTTTCTGAATGGAGTCTTGTTGGGTGAATAGGAGTTGGCCCAAGAGATGATGGAGGAGGCAGAGGACTGGAGGATAGGGAGGTTTTCCAGGCAGTTGGGATAGTCGGTAGGAAGGCAATAACCTTGGTGTTTGGGGCAACTGCAAGTAACTCAGAATGGCCATGTGTAGGGTCTGCCTGCCACTGAGATGGAGAAGGGCATGGGGATGCTGAGGGAGAACAGCTGAGAGCGGGTGGAAGCAGTGGGGAGGGACCCTTGCTAAGTTTAACCTTTATCCTGAAGGATAAAAACAGTTACCAAAAGATTTCAACAGTGTGTGAATAGACTTGAAATTACTGAAAAACCATAATACTGGATGAGAGTTAGTGCATTAGACAAAATAAAGAGGTGATTGCAATTATTTAGGTGTGAGATGATGGAAAATGCAAGTCAGCATGGTTTGGCATATAGTAATTACTCAATAAATTGTAGCAATTAGAAGGTCAAAGGCAGAGATGTAGTGGGGGTGGATTAGAAGGAATAATTTAGAGAGATTTCAAGGAACGATTTTACACTTAGTATCTGATTGGACTGGGAGGGAGTAGGGCACAGTAGCCTCTCCTTCATGATCTCTAGGCCTCTTCCCCTGGCTTGGAGGCCTGTGTTGCTTGGCATTCCATTTGGGCATGATGAACTATGGGGTTGGGGCTTAGGGAAGTTGTCTTTGTTGGATTTGTGAGTCCTTTCGTGATAGCTGAAGCCTTCATGCGACAAGATCCCAAAGAGTCAGTGCATTATATGAGAAGTAAGAAAGACAAGTCAAAACCCTAGAAATATTTAAAGGGGAAGAGAAGGTCACGGACAGTCATGTTAAGTGGCCTCGAAGATCAACTGAGATAAGGTCTAGAAAAATCCTTAATGGATGTGGCAAACAGGAGATCAGCTGTTATTTGAGAAGAGCAGTTTCAATAGCTGAGGAGGGGCAGAGGCCCACTTACTGTGGACAAAGGAGTGTGCAGATGAGAAAGTAGGGGCAATGTGTTGGCTACTACCCTTTGAAGATACTTGGGCTATGAAAGAAGAAACAGAGAGGACAAAATTAAAGGTAGTCACGGATTATCGGCTGCATGGAAAGGTCTTTGGTTTAGTTTTGGGTTTTTTCAGGCAGGAGAGACTGCCAGATGCCCAGTTCTGATGTGTAGTCAGCTTTTTTGGTTGTGTTGCAGTCTGTCTCTGGAGAAGTGTCTCTAACCTCAATGCAAGTGTTTCTCAGAAACAGCCGGCCAGATAAACAGACCAGACTGGAATAGCTCTGCAGGAAAGCATGTCTTCCTGGGCAGTCTCCCAGGGGCTGCTTCTTGTTCCATCTTCCTATAGAGCTTTTTGCACATTTCTCACTCTGTTGTCTACCTGATTGCCTGTTTGCCACTTGTTTAAGGCTGTGCTTATGGCTGTATCAGTGCCAGGGAGCTTGCTTGTAAGGTACCTGTGTTTGCACAGGATTTATTAACGTGATACGCCTCCCAGCTACCTGACTCGTTTTTATAGCCTGCATTGTCTGCTTCACACATTTGATTCAGCGCAACCAATGCCTCCAAGTGGCTGAAGCACCAAGCTAAGCACAGTGGAGATAGAAGAAGACTAGGGCCTTTGCTCCCATGGACCTTATAATCTGAGGCATGGGACTGTACCGTAAATAATAACAGTGGCTCAAACTTTTGGAGGACATAGAACTCTTTGAACAGTTGATGAAAACTTTGTACCTCCTCCCCATGAAACAGCACACAGAATTTAACATAAAATTTCAGGGCTTTAAAAAATATATTTGCTAAATTCTGAAGTGATTTTTAAACGTCTCAAGTGAGGAATACCCCCAACTAGAGACATTGGTCCTCTAATGATGGCCTCAGCTAAAGAAGGATTCCTGAGACTCAGTTTCCTGACAGTGCTGCCTGTCTTGCAAGGATATTGTGAGGACTAAATGAGATAATATGAATAAATTGCACAGCACAGAGAGCAACATAGAGCTGATGCCTAAAAAAGGGTATTTCAGTTTTATGGGCATTATGGAGGAAGTAAGCCAGCGGTTAATCGGAGGCACGTCTAACCTCTGCTCTCTGGTTAAGGAGTAATTCTGCCTTTGGTTGCCACTAGCTGACTAAAACATTGCTGTCAGTTTTCCATATTTCAGTCATTCCCTACCCACCACTAGTATTGTTGCTTTACCTGAGTCCTATCTGAAAAATTACTATTTTGGGTTCACTTAATTTGAAAACAAACCTTACATGCAGATGCTTAAGAATGGAACTGAATCCCTGCCATGAATAGAAAACATGTTTTCGCTTGAAAGTAACAGTAACGATAAACAGTGAACCTAAACAATAAAAACTTAACGATGCTATAAATTCTAGTTAGATGTCAGTGCTTACCTAGGGCTTTGAGCCTGGAGCCTGCTCTTTGAGAAGAGGGGGTAGTGCCTGAGAGAAAATACTTTCTTGTTTTAGTTAGAAGAATTGAAAGAGAATTGAAAAGGGACTAACTTTCTAGCCAGTGTGATTCACAGTCATTTAATGCCCTGGCCCAGCTCCATCCACCGACGAAACGCATCTCCCATGACTTCGGCGAGAGGCTCTCCCTTTGGGAGACACTCTGCGAGGGGCAGTTACTTTCCTCCCCACCCCTCCCTGCACAGTCAATGCTGTGGGGGGTGCAGCCTGAGGGCTACCGTCCCTCAGCCTCGGCCGGGACAGGAGTTTCGCAAAGCCTTGTCATTTGAGCTCCTAGAAGCAGGGACACTCAAAGGTCCTGCCCCTATTTCCTTGCTCGATCAAGATCAGTGCCTACCTCACACCCCAGACGGCTCCAGTTTTATTTTTTAATCGGGCAGGTATCCCGGGCAATCTAGGTGCTGCTGGGACATCGGTGGGGCGAAAGGGACGCTATTGAACCTTGGTTTTGAAGCTGTGTACCTGGCAAACACTGCTTCTACATAGATGAGATACTGTAGATTAATAAAAAAGCAAAAGGAAAATTGCCTCATGGTGATGTTATTCACTTACGCCTGAAGAAGCCGCAATTAATCAAATAATCATAGAATGTTATTATTCTTTTGTTATAATGGAGGTGAATAACTCAGCAGCCCGCAGGAAACAGGACTTTCCCTTGCCCCCTTGCTGGAGCTACCTCTGCTCCCCTCCTCCCCAGGTAAGGCCGCCCGCCGCCCAGCCGGCCCGTGGGTCCCACCCCCACCGCGGTTCAGACCCCGGGAGCGCCGGCCGACTGGGCCTGCTCGCGGGACCGGCAGCCGGCGGGGAGCGGGCGCCGCGGGCCGCCGCGTCCCCACCTGGGCCCGGCCCGCCCCCCCGCGCACCGGCCGGGCGGGCACCTGGCGGGCTCTGCGGCAAGCAGGGGGGAGGAGCCCCGGGCGTCGCTGTGCCGCGCTCGGCGTCCCGGAGCCGCTGCCGAACTTTTTCCTGAGGAGTCCCACATTTAGGGGAAGGAGCACGAAGAGGGGAGGGGAGAGCAGAGTTCCTGGAAGCAGCAGCAGCAGCAGCAGCGGCCCCACAACATGGCCTCCTCCGCCTCCTCTGCAGCTGGCGCCGAAAGCCCCCCTCCTCCTTCGCAGGTGAGCGCCGCGCCGCGCCACCCTCCTACCTGTGGCTGCCTACCCCGCCGTAGCGCGCGGGGAATCGGGGCGCGCGGGAGGCCCGGGCGGGGGGTCTCGGAAACCGCAGGGGCGCTGCCTAGAACCCCGTCTTTCTGGGGGTGCCGAGCGACGCGGAGGGGGACCCGATCCCTGTGGGTGGTGCAGGACTGAAGTTGCCGCTCCGGGCAGAGACTCAGGCTCGTAATCAGCCCCAGCGCCAGAGCATCTCCTCCGGAAAAAGGAGGGAGGACCCAAGGGTTTGGGTCTTGTACTTTAAAACACTCGTGCAGAGGGAAAGTGCGGCCTGGAGCGCGGGACGCCCTCGCCCCCGCCTCCCGTCCGTGGGCTGCTGCGTTCCCGGCTGGTCCCTGCAACTCCGTGCCAGGCTGAGCCTTTCGTAAAGGGCACCACGACGGAAGTAGGCTGCGTGTTCGGCGGGGAGGAAGAAAATCACCTGGTTCTGAAAGTTACCTTCAGACTTAGGCTTTTAATTTTTATTTTTGAAGGTGAATCGAGATACTTCATTTAACCCAGTGAAAATACAAAATATAAACATCAGGACGTAGAAAAGTGCAGACCAGTGCGGATGCAGCGGCAGAGCCGGGGGTGGCTTGCGGTGGGCTTACCTTCTCCCTTCATCTTGGAGCACCTTCCGTGCACATGAAAGTAAAACCAGGTGCATGGTGTGCAGAACCATAGCTTCAAAATAAATCCCCTTCCTTCCATCCCACACCCCTCTTTAAGCCCAGAGGCATTTAGCAGCGTTTTCCAGCTGCCATGTGTGTATAACACAGGATAATTGGTTTAAAACACTCGCGCATGTTTGCCTGTGCACGGAATGTCTGCGGAAGGGAACGGAACGCAGGCGACTGTATTTGTCCTTGGAGAGGGACCTGGGGACGGGTGGGAGGGAGGCTTACTTTCACAAACCATTTGGGACTTAAAAAAAACCCCGTATGTGTGTTATCTATTTTAGAAAAAAGAGAAATACTACTTTTTTAAAAAAAAGTGAGACACGTTGGAAAGCAGTAGTTTACCTAGTTTCAAATAATGTAGAATTACAGTGGAGACACACAAATCTCCTAGCCCAGATAATATGTTTCCTTTAGTTGTCATCTCTCGTTCCCTGGGGAATTAGGGGATGCGTTCAAAAGAAGATTCAAGTCTTGACAAAGTGAGTTGGTGGGCTTTTATTGTCACCTTGATTCTGAGTTTTAATGTTGCTTGTTTGAGAATGTGTGGTTTGTCTAATTTAGGAAGTGGCCACTTTCTGTTTAAAAGCAGGGTTTAGGAGTCATGCTTGGGTTGTTCCAGAACTTATTGTGGGAGGGTGGGCTGTCGCAGGTAGGCGCTGGTAGGAAGACTGCGGGAAGACCGTCTCTGAGCGGACACGGATTGCTGCCTTAGCAGTTCAGGCATCCTTATAATTTGCTGACTTGGGCTCAAATGAGGCCATCTTTAGAGAAGCAACCGTTTAATATTGAAAGTGAATGTAAAGTTAAACCCACAGCTATGAAACAATACCTTTCACTTAGCTACTAATGTCTAGAAGGCCAGTTTGTCTCAGTTCTTAAATCAGTGAAGGATAAGTGAGTCTGGACTGCAATGAGGTGGTTATTAACGAATGATCATTTATGATGATTTTCAGTGTCCTTTTTGTGAAAGCATAATCTGTTTCATAATCTACACAGCAATGTGTTAAGGCTCCATAGCAGAGGATGTGGCACAGTGTCCATGAGACAATCCAAAGGCCAGCGGTGTGTTTTGGAATCCAGGGAAATGCTGTGGATTCTGAACTTTGCGTGCTTGTGGCAGTAGTCACACGAGGACTGTGGTTTTCCTTTATTCAGTGTTTAATTTTTTCCCCTTTTATATTGTTAGTAGGTTGATAGAGCAAGTGTGTGTGCCCAATGCTACAATAATATTTTGGTATTTGGAGGGAATATAATAGTTCTGGGCTCTCAGTGGTTCTTCCTAGGTTGATTTCCAGTTAGTGCCTTCTCGGTTTAAGAGTTACCCATTTTTTTAATGCACAAAATATTTGAATATTTTTATAGAATGTGTTACTATAATTATAGGAAATCATTATAATTGAATTCGGAGGTCTTGTGAAATTCTAGCCTATATAATGTCAGTTGTACTTTTTAAAAATAAAGTAAACTGAGATCGATGAGACCAGGTTTTCGATACATTTACACAAGAGCAATTTTGAGTTAATGAATTTTAAATGGAATGTTTAGTCTTGCTACACTGTCTCCAAACTTAGTCAAGTCTATCCTTCTGAAAATATCAAGTTTACTAATGATCTAATCAGATCTGAAGTAACCTTTCTTTGTTGATATCGACTGTGTTCTTGTTCACATAACTGTTCCTGGGGATCTTGCAAATGGGAATGGCAATGAGAGATGTTGGGTTAACAATTAAGGTAATAGTACCTGGAAAAATAGGTCTGTTTAATTGCTTTTTTCATTTTCATCCTATGTCAACATATAGAAACAGGTTAAATTTAATTTTTTTCATGATATAATTTAAAAGTTATTTTGATATTGTCTAGTTTCTATTACACATGTTTTTTAAAGTACTAGAAGCCCAGCTGTGATTAGTTGTAGACTGAAAATTCTATCAAAGGTAAGTGCAGTGTTGGTTTGAATGCCTTTTCCTGACTATAGCCTAAAGGATATAGTAATATCTTCAAAATCTCTGCTCATGGTTGAAATACATCCTGAACACTTGTCCCAGTGTGTTTGAAACTGTATCTGCCAATGGGTTTGTCTATTTAATAGGATGTATATATTTCTAGGAACCAATCAGGCTCCTGTTGACTATGAGAGTAAGATCAATAGTACCCAAATAGAACCCCTTTTTTGATGTTTTCTAGAAATTACTGCTGAATTTTCTCTCTTAAGAAGGTCCTTTTTGGATTTATTAGTAAGTATCTTATTTTAGGCAATAAGAAAACCTGAAAGTTACATATTTTAAGTTCTAAGTGGATGGTAGTATTTTTCTCAGAATAAACTGTCTTTAGTACTTGATAATGTCTTTTAATGCGATTAACTGAACTTATGTTGGGAGTTAGGGATTTAAAATATGAAAGAAATTATTTGGGCATTTCTTTCATTAGATGGGGCTTAGTTACTGCCATTTTCAGATGATACTAAGGAAAGGGAAATGATGAAAAATTAACCCTAAACATACATTTTGTTTTCTGGGTAGGGCGTGAATATTTGGACCTGGCCTGGTAGAGGAAAGGTAGAATGGAAGTTAAGTTAAATGCCACTGTAGGATAAAGAACTGTGTTGCTGAGTTGGAAAGGCTGTGTCCCAAAGTATTCTGAAGATAACTGTGGTGATTCATTAGTAGCTATTTTGTCTCTCCAGCATCGAACTACATTTCTGCACTGTGCAGCTGCTCTGCGTAATGCTGAGGCTTGATGCCAAGGATCTGCCATACAAGTGTGGGGCTTCTCTTCCCCCCTCCCCCCGTATCATGGCATTTTATGTGGAATCTGGCAAACAAACAGCTCCATGACTGCATTGTTGCCATTAGCTTCAAATACAAGGCTTGGCATACAGTAGGCCCTCAATTAATATTTATTGAACAAATGATGGTATAAATGATGAGAAGAACCTGTCATTCAGATTTAGAAGCAGCTTTAACCATTTGAACAAGAATTTTTGATCTGCTGTCATGTGAAAGGCAGGCTCTGGTATATGAGTCTTGGTTTTTACTGTCCCAATGTTAATAATCCTGGTTCAGAGACTTCACGTAGTACAGAACTTACACGAGAGCCGGCACTAGATGTTTTTCTACGGCTAGAACTTGGTGTCCTTTAATCATGCACCTCAACTTCAGTTTGGGCCTTACTATATAATCAGGAAGGGAAAGTGTAGACTAAAGCACCTAAGAATTTAAGGAGAGGTGCATTAGGCGGGAGAGGGACTTACACTTCCTAATTCGTATATTGAAATGTGCCACAGAATACAAAGGTGGGCCAAAAGGCTCAGGGAACTGTCTGCAAAGTTACTCTAATTATTCCTTTTAATGGTGGCCTAATATTCACAGTGTGGATAGAATATGACTTACTTACTGATTTCCCAATAATAAACATTTACCTTGTTTCTAATTTTTAGCACCTTATAGACAATGCTACAGGTAAGATCCTTATATTAAAAAAGTTCATAATCCAGTTGGCTAGAGAATACATATTCATCTTTAATAACAACCACGATTTCTTGTGCCTGTCATGGTAGATGCTGTATGCTTCAAAACATGTTGTAGGGTAGCTATTATTACCCCACTTCATTTTATACAGGAAGAAGCTGAGCTTCAGAAAGGCTGTGCTCATTGCAATTTGATAAGAGCTGGAACTGGATTTGAACCCCTTTCTGCTTGAGTAATGGAGAGAGCAATGATGGTAGAATCAGGCGGCCAGGAATGAAGTTCCTATTCTCTGATTAAACTAGCTCTGTAACCTCAGAATCTTATCAGCTCTTAGGCTCAATTTCTCCACTGGAAAAAGGAGAGTGCTGGAATAAACTGTTTCTAAGGTTTACTCTAGCTACGATAGTCTATGATTTAAAAAAAATTTATGAGCTAGCTACAGATAATTTGTAATAAAGTGATATATATTTTTTGTTTTTTAGAAGTATTTCCCCCCTCATATTTTGGCATTCCTGAAGTTAGGATAACTTTCCAAATGTTGCGAAATCTTAAGTTTATTTTATATTGTTTATTTTAAAAGATTTGTTTTTCTTTGAAAATCTGATTTTAAAGAAATCATGTTTTTTTGTAGTTGGCAATATCTTAGGGCATAAGATTTATTAGTTTTAAGGGGAAATAGCAGGAGGATTTTTCAGTGAGTTGGGCTGGTAACTGAACAATCATCAAAGACAAAGGATTTAAGTGGGGTGTAAAAGAATAGGGACACTTTACATAGTACGTAGAGAGCACTTCTGGTAATTGCTTGCCTTCTGTGGGTTCTTTAGGTCTGTCTTTTTTCCTTTCTTACTTTCTTTCTTTTCTTTTCTTTTTCCTCCCTTTCTCCTTCCTTCCCTTCCTTCCTTTGAGATGTGATCAATGGTATGCTGGCTAATTGGCTCTGAAAACATTTGCCTAATACCATCAGATCCCTACAGGTTAATTAAGGGCTCAGTCCCACAAGACTGGCCTGTGTCCCCCTCATCCCCACACTTCAGATGCCAGTTGTAATCCCAGGTGCTTCTTTCTGACCAACTGGCTGTAGATGGGAGGTTCCAGTGACCCTCTCCTTGGGTTCAGTTAATTTGCTAGAGTGGCCCATAGAATGCAGAGAAATATTTTACTTACTGTATTACTGGTTTATTATAAAGGGATATAACTCAAGAATAGCCAGATCAAAGAGATGCACAGAGAAGGGTATGGGGTAAGAGGTGCAGAGCTTACCCCCTCTCCAAGTTTGCCACTCTCCCCAAATTGCCATGTGTTCACCAAACTGGAAGTTCTCCAGAACTTGTCCCTTTGGGGTTTTATGGAGGCTGTATTACATAGTTATGATTGGTTAAGCCACTGGCCATTGGCGACTGATTCAAATTCCAGTCCCTTTCCCCTCCCTGGAGGTTAGGAGGTGGGGCTGAAAGTTCCAACCCTCTAATTGCATGGTTGGCTCTCTGGGCTCCCAGCCCCCATTCTTAGGCCAGGTCCCACAGTCGCCTTATTACCATAACAACACCTGTTCTGATTTCATAACTTGGGAAATTCCAAGGGTTTTAGGAGCCCTGTGCCAGGAACAGGGTTGAAGACCAAATATATATTTCTTATTATAAGTCACAATATCACAAAATGCTTCCATTCTGGCTGATTTCAAACTGCCAATGGGAGATGAACATAGGAAGTTGGGAAGAGATGCCCATAACAGGTTTTCTTGCAAGCGGATATCAGGTAATCCCAGCACACCACTTATATACAGTGAAATGTACTGTTGTTTTGTTTTGTTTTTTAGTTGAATCAGTATTTTTTTAATCTAAAATGTATTTGGCACTTACCAGATTATTAGGCACACATGGGGAAACACAAGTAAGAACTAGTTTTTACTCTCCGGAATGTCTTAGTGTAGTAGGCTGTTTAAATAAACTTTTATGTAAAGAACAGAATCTAGTAGTGAGAATGGTTGATTAGCCCTCTCTTTTTCCACTGACAACAAAATAAACGCCAAGTAGTTCCTCAGCTATCTTGATTAGAAATGAGAGAACTGAGGTCTGTAACTGAGTTATTAGATGTTGGGACAGTGGAACATGATTTTTAAAAGCCTGTTTCTATGAAGGTCTAGCAAAATATAACAGATATTTCTCCCCTTCTGTATGTGTTGGTATGTGTGCATGTTTATTAATCATCTTTATTGAGGTATAATTTATGTACAATAAAATTCACCAAATTTAAGTGTATAGTTTCACCAATTTTACAAATGTTCTACCCCATCACAGTGGAATACTTGTTGTCCTAAGTTCACCTGTGCTCTTTCCCAGCTCCCTGCAACCCATCAGACAACTGCTGCTCTGATTTCTGTCACTGTGGATTAGTTTTGCCTTATTTTTCTTTTGTGCCTGCCTTCTTTCTCCCAGCCTAATGCTCTTGTAGATATTACTAGATTGTCCCTTTAATTGCCAAGTCTATGAATGTGCCACAGTTGTTCATCTCCATCATACATTTGAATTGTTTTCAGCTCTTGGCTATTATGAATAAAGCTGCTCTAAACATCTGTATATGTATCTTGTATTGACACATGTATGCCCACCTAGGAGGTTAAGTACCTAGGGGCAGTGTTGTAGGTAATACATGTGTAACTGTACAAGAAACTACTCATGTCTTACCTCACATCTGTAGAGAATGACCTCAGATCAGAATGGGAGGAAAAGGAAAGTCCATGGGGGGAATTGTTTTTTTGGCATGTACTAATCTGAGAATTTTTGGAGATATCTGGAAATCCTGCAAGGTGGATGTTATTACTCTAGCTCCTCATGTGAGAAAACAGACCCAGTTCAGTGATTTGCCCAATGGAGCCATTAAATGGTAGAGTCAGAACCCTTCAGTGTGTTATTCTAAAACCCAGGCTTTCCCTTTCTATTACACTTCATTTCCTTGTAAAAGATACGTTTCAAGATATATTCAGTAAAGGACACAGTATTATTGGAAATATGATTTGGACTCTGGATGAAGGGTGGATATAGAAAACTATATTGATATTAAGTAAGACTTTAGAAACATAAAATAAAATATACTTATAAAGAGAAAATCTGAAGTTTTTAGACAGCTTTATTGAGATATAATATATACATAAAATTCACCCACTTAAGTGTATAAATCAAAAATTTTGGTATGGTTTACAGAGTTGGAAAACTATCACCAGAGTCTAATTTTTGAACATTCCTATTATCCTCAAAGAAGTACTCATTTACAGTAAAAAAAACACATACTTTTAGAGTTAGGAAGGCCCGTGTGTTAGTCTGAGCTTTACTAGTCAGCAGCTGTGTTATCTCGGAAAACTAAATCTTCGTTTCCACTCCTTTGAAACAGAGATGAGGACATCTCCTCTACAATATTTTTTGTAAGGACTGTAAATCATACACGCAAAGAACTTGGTAATAATAAATATTAAGTAAATGGTAGTGTTTATTGTTGAACTGTGCCTGCATCTTTGTAATTTTTGTGGTATTTTGTTTATATTCTTAGAGCTCCTACAATAGTGTGCCCTTTACTAAAGACATCTTGAAACATATCTTGTACCAGGAAATGAAGTGGAATGGAAAGAGAAAGCCTGGACTTGAGAGCAACATACTGGGGGTTTCTGGTTCTACCACTTAATGGCTCCATTGGGCAGATCACTGAACCGGGTCTGTTTCTCATATGAGGAACTAGGGTAATAACACCCGCCTTGCAGGGTTGCTTTCAGTGTTTGAGGAAATATACGTGACATTTCGATATAGTAGCCGATCGATACACTGGAACGGCTCCTCTGTGATATCAGAAGCTACCGTCTTTGAAGTAATTACATCTAGGAATAGAATTTATGTACAAAATTCAAGGCCTAGGTGGAAATTTTGTTCATGTGCTATGTGCACATTTGCTGTACAAATTTTTATATTTTAGTACTAGTAGAGTGCCCCATACATATTCCTTAATAACATATTTGATTAAATAAATCTGAGTTAAAAAAAGAAGAAAAAGTATTTCCCCCATTCTGTTCCAATCTCCCTCAGTGTTTAGGTATCTGGGAGAAACTTTCATTTTCTAAGCTTCAGGTTTATTCACTCAATTGCTCTCATTTGGCAGGATGGGGGTGGGGTGTGATGGAGGAAAGTTAGAAATTATCATAAGAACAAAAATTACAACAATAATTGCTTATATTTGTAAATAGCTATTTCTATTTTTAAAAATAATTTCATGTTCTTTCATTAAATTTGTGTCTCAAAATAACCATATCAGGTGATTGGAATAAATAGTCTCATTTTAGTGAAAAAAATGAGGTTCAGGGATGAATTTGTTCATGGTTCTTATAGAGCTAATAAGTGGCAAAGCCAAATGAGGGAATAGATAGGAAAACTTGTGTGTGGCTGGTGGGAGCAGCTTTCTGGAAAGCCACCTGGTATCACTTAGTTATTTAGTCTATGACCAAACAATTTCACTCCTACAGGTGGACACTGGAATGTATCCCATAGGTTCCCCAACAAGGTGTGTCCAAAGTTACTCACTGTTGTGTAGTGGAGGAGTGGGGTTTCTGGGTGACCATTGCTGACAGAGGCAGAGAAAGCATGGTGGGGACACATTATGGTCTTATCCATAGTTTAATGCAAGAGACTGGATAAAAGCAATGTGAATACATCTTAAGAATATAGTGCCTGGTGAAAAATGTAAGAGTGTGGGCTATATTTATTATTTATGTGAATTAAAAATTCGTAAGCCTAGTACAGCATATGTCTTGTAAGAACAATTACACTAAATAGTCATTAAGCATATTAGAATGGCTACCTTTGGGGCCCAGTGCATGGGAGTAGGTTATGAAGATAAAAAGAAATAAATAAGAAACACCGTAAAAACGTGCCACATACCAGTAAGTATGGCTGACTCAGCCCTCTGAGTGGTGAAGTTAAAAACAAAACAAAACAACACATTGTTACTTGATATAGCTTGAACACCTTTTATGTGATCAACTCTGTTAC
The DNA here is from genome assembly GCF_004126475.2 of Phyllostomus discolor. Classification (NCBI taxonomy): domain Eukaryota; kingdom Metazoa; phylum Chordata; class Mammalia; order Chiroptera; family Phyllostomidae; genus Phyllostomus; species Phyllostomus discolor. The sequence goes on from NC_040907.2 coordinate 134,194,866, forward strand.
TACTAGGCTTAACCAAAGAGACCCTGACATTTGGAACATATATGATGACATATGTTCCAAATGAAATAAATTTGGACTGGTTTCTAAAGTCTCAAGTTAAATTTTGCACAGAAAGCAACAGTTTTGCTTTTGAAAAGGTTTATAATACAGTATACTTGAGTATGTATAATTTAAAAATTAAGTCCTTTAAAATTTTCTATTTTGGATAATAGACACTGATGTGTCATTAGTTTTTACAGAATTAGCATGCAGTATACTAAATATTTAATTATGAAATGATGCTTGAACTGTCTGTATCATTCTTCATAGATTCAGAAGGTACTCAGTATCCTATAATATCCAGCACAGTTGTCTGCATGTACAATATAAGTATTGTCTTTAAAGGAGCTAAATGTGTGATTATTTTTGCAGATATAGCTCCTATTTTATTATTTTCTTTCCAAGATAAATTTGAAGCATAATAGCTAACCCCCTTTTTTGGCTAAAAACAATGCAGATTTATTTTGTTGTGGTTCCAGAGGTCAGAATTCTGCAGGGCTTTGTTCTGGAGCCTCTAGGGGAGAATCCGTTTCTTCCCGTTCCTAGAGCCAGCCTGCGTTTCTTGGCTCCTGGCCCCACATCACTCTGACCTCTGCTCTGATTATCATTTTAAATTGATTGCCTTTTAATTTACCTTTTCTTTCTCCTTACTATTTGTGACCCTTCTGAAATGTTAGTGATATAAAATGGTTGTTGTTATGTTTTGTACATATTGTATATTTTTGTAAACAACTATTCTGGCTGTTCTAAAAAGTCACAATGATTAAATTCAACTGAACATTGTCAACCTTTGAAACTGTTAATTCATCACTACTGTGGAGGTGCTGCTGGTATTCAGCATGCAAACTCGGTGGGGAAAGAAGGTCCCGGAATTATTTTAATGATAGCTGTAGAAGTTGGAGAGAATTGATTACACCCTTTGGGATCCCCGTGTCCACCTGTTTGTGGGTGTTGTGCAGACCAGAGTTTCAAGTTCACCTGTCATGTGCAGAGGAAGGCCTGGCTCTTGTGTAAGTTTCATCTGTAGTACCGTGCAATCAAATGTTGACAACAAAGAATTGGTTTTAATGTTGTGTTTTATCTTTCCCAACAACTTATTAATAAATGAAACAATAGGAAAAGGGAAGCTTAGCTGTCTAGTTGAAGGCATGCAAACTGAGTCAGATAATGTGAAAATGTGATTTATAAGGTGATTCTGAACTGTTCTGCAATTTAGCTACCTGTTCTACAAAACAAGGATAATGGCCCTGGCTAGTGTGGCTCAGTTGGTTGGACCAGTGTCTCGTGTACCAAAAGCCTGGGAGATCGATTCCTGGTCAGGGCACATATCTAGATTGTGGGTCCTGTCTCTGATCGGGGCACAGATGGGAGGCAGCCAATCGATGCTTCTCTCTCACATTGATGTTTCTCTCTCCCCTCTCCCCACTAAAATCAATAAACATTTTAAAAATGAGGGTAATGTTGTGCCTACTTTATCCATCTCAGAATTGTAATGATCAAATTGCATAATTAAATAATTTATTGTTTCAAATTGCTTAGTGCTATATGAACATACTGGTGTGGTTATTTTACATATTATTTTTAAAAAGGTTTTATTTATTCTTAGAGGAGAAGAGAGGCAGAGAAACATCAATGTGTGGATGTGTGAAAGAAACATCAATTGGTTGTCTCTCACATGCACCCCAACCAGGGACCAGGCCCACAGCCCAGGCATAGGCCCTGAATGGGAATTGAACTGGCGACCTTTCCTTTTGTGGGATAACACCCAACCAACTAATCCACACCTGACAGCTAAATATTATTTTTTAAGTGTACTGCTCTTTTTCAGTATGATAGCTTTTCTGTTGAACTAATATAGCATCTTCTAGTTATATCTCAGGGGTAATTAGACACTTTAAAGTTGATTTCTTAAGATTTGGGATTTTTAGCATCTCTTTAAGGTTTTGGTAACTTTAAGGCACACTAGAAAACTGTGCTCTCTGCAACCAACAGCAGATAATGAAGCAATAATTAAAATCTCCTTGCATCTCCATGATTGATGTATTTTGCAAAGTCTGATTGGATTGCAAAGCTGTTACAGGGGATGAAATGGCAGATTGGTGTGAATGTCCATTTGTCTTCCTGGAATCCCCCAATGTGTGGAACTGACCATCCTGAAATTCTTCAGGTGTTTGAAGAATTGGTGTAATGAACTGGTGTCTGAATTGGGAGATTTGGATTGTCTATTACTCAGACCCTGTACACACTTGGGCATATCTTTACTTCTACAGAGTACCATCATAACTGGTCATATTTCTGGTTACTTAAAGATTCTCCATGCTCTGAGATCCAAACTGTGGTGAGGCTGTCAGTCAAAATTAGTACATGTCATTTTGCAGAACCTCTAGGTGAGCTCATTCTAAGCTGTAGGTTTGCCCGGAAATTGATGAAGATTCTGGAGATTTGAGTACATATGTAAAGCACATTTATGTGGCTTTCTGAAGAAGCCTTTTATCTGTTTGTGATCATTGCTTATGTTAGAAATATGAGTCATTAATGAGACCTTTCTCCTGCTTTCATGCAATGAGGAACAAATACTTCCATTTTGGCCCACACATGATTTTTTGAATCCAACCATCTCTCTCACTGTATACCACTGCTTTGATTTTACTTACTATCTTTCATCTGGGCCATTTGAACAGCTGCCTAAATTGTCTCCTTGCTTCCACACAGGCTTCCAATAGACAGCTTACCTCCCCCACATAAAACAGAAATATGATGTCATTCCTCTCTTCAAAAACCTTCCATTGTTACTCATTGTAAGGAAGGTAAAGTCCAAACATCTTAGGGTTGCAGAGCTCTTTTACCATCTTGTCCCAGCACAACTTACCATTTTTACCCGTGTTTTTTCCTGAAACATCTGATCTTGTGACCATTCTATACTTATTTCTCCAACCTTTCCCCAAAAGGACTGTGCCTTTGCATTCTTCCATGTCTTTGTACAAGTTTGCTCTTGTTAATGTGCTGGGCTCATTTTTCTCTTCCTGGAAAATCTTTGTAAATCTTTAAAACCTAGCTCTAATGCCCCCTCCTGTAAGCAACCTTCCTAGACTTCTGCAGGTAGTGACAGTCCCCCTGTCTTCTATGGTGCTGTAACACTTGAAGTCTATTTAAAAAAATTTTTATTGTATTTTTTTCTATTACCATTTAGTCCCCTTATCCTCCCTGCCCCCCCATCAAGTTCATTTGACTGTCATGGCATTTATCATATTTTTTGGTAATTATTAATTACTCAGTCTTCCTCAACTAACTAGACAATGGGCTGTTACAGAGCATGTTTCTCCGTTTTCATGTCTGCCTCCCCCACCTAGGGTCTAGCATATCTTGTGGTCAGTGTATGGCTGTTGAACAAAAAAGAACTCAGCTGGTGAACAGGGTTTGCCAACACAGTGTCCTGCACGACAGTGTTGAGATTACTTTGGCTTTCAGAAAATTTATATTTAAGTAATATGTAGATATATGATATTAGAAATGAGTGATAAATCAGGCAAAGATATACATTTATGATAATATCTAATAATATTTCTATCTTTTGAAGGCAAAAAATCATGCAAATCCCACTCATTTGATGCCAATCTCTGTATCCCTTAGTAACTTTCATTCAAAAACTATTCCTTGCAAATACTTCCCTTAAAGTAGTAATAAAGGTGAAGGGCTTGTAGAGTCAGACTGTGTTGTATGAAATAATTGTTATTAAAAATAGGTTTTATTGGTGATCAGCTGGATGGGGGGGTAGAGTAACACCACAGGGAGGCTGACAGAAGTGAAAAAGATTTATTACATTCATTCAAGCCCAAGGCATGAGCACATCACATTGGTGTGTTTGAATGTCACTGGGTCACAGTTGTGCAGTCAAGAAGGGGAACTTGTGGTAGGAACCAGCGTTATCACACTGGTAGGCTTGGGTGGAGTATTCACAGACTGTGGGGATTTTGAGGCATTAAAAAAAATATTTAAAATTCGCAATGTGAGTATAAATCTGCATTTCCACCACTAGACCTGGTTGATTGCATCTTAGTTTTCTTATCTGAAAAATGGGCATAATAAATTGTACTAACCTACCACTGGGTTGTTGCAAAGCACTAAATTGTGAAGGGATTGGTTCCCTAGTAAGTTCTTTTTATTTCTGAGTTTAAAGGCTTCTTGTATATTTACTTTTTTTTACTGCATTAAGTACTGTATGTTTAATGCAGAGACCTCATTCATCATGCTTCTGAACCTTTTTATAACATGGCTCATTGGAGCCGAAGGCCCAGTTGCTCCCAGCCGAAGGTGGCACGATGGGGCTGCGGCCACACTACGCTCTTCTCTGTTGCCCTGAAGACTGAGGAGATGCTAACTCATCAACTTCAGGACCCATGTAGGGCTTGTCATATGTTGCCAGAAGTGGAACATGCACTAAGTACGTGGACATTTTTATATCCCTTTTATTTTATTTTTGGGTGACAGCCAACTCTTCCTTCAAATGGTTACACTGATTTATTTCTCACCAGCAGGGTTCGAGGGGGCCCACTTCAGCTCCCAGTGAGCTTACTTTTTTTCTTTACCTCCCTCACTGTGATTGCTGGAAAGTGGGCTCACTTATTTTATTTTGGGATTATAAATTTTTGATCAATGTAAAAGTAGAATATAAAATACTAGGTTTAAAAAAATATCCTCAAGGAACAAACTGATGGTTTCCAGATGGGAGGGGGGTTGGGGGCTGGGTGAAAAAAATGAGGGGATTAAGAAGTATGAGTCAGCAGTTACAGAAGAGTCACAGGGGTGTACCATGCAGCACAGGATAATACAGTTGGTAACACCGTGATAACTGTGGGCTATCTATCAGGTGGGTACTGGACTTATTGCGAGATCACTTTGTGAGTTGTATACATATGATACACTATATGGTACACCTGAAACTTATATAATATTGAATGCCAACTGTAATTGAAAAATAAAAAAATAAAAATAAACATACGTATGTGTAAAAAATTCTCAAGTGCAGAGACTAATGTCCAATGGCCATTTAAGAAGGTATTATTGGTCTCTGGTCTTTTTATTTGTCCCAGGAGCTCAGCTACTCACATCACATCATATACCTTGTATTTCTGCTGACAGTGTGTGTTCTGTTATTGGACTGAGATTCAGTGTGGAGCTCTCCATTCTGAAATGTTTTCCCATCAACATTTTTAAATGCGAAATTGTGAGAGAATTTGGAGGCTAGTCCATGACTTGAGTTGGAAGGTTGAAACTTATTTTCCTGGCCCAGAGATCCAGAGCTTTGTCCTTCCTGTGTTTGAAATGTTCTTCCTTAGCAGTGTTTAATTTCATGTTTACTTTGGCAATAAAAAGTTTGCTCCTCCGAGTGCTTGCTTGTTTCGAGTGGGTATACTAAGATTGCAGCAATCACTTTGTCACATGTGTTTTGTTTTTCCTTAATCAATTTTTGTTAAGAAATGGCAAAAAAATTGAAAATTCAACACTTAGAATTACCCACATTTCTTGTCTTTTGTTTTAAAATAAAATTTGTATGGGATGCTGTGTTAATGATTCTTGATAGAGATTATCATTCTGATGTCATGTTCATGTCTTGGAATAGGGGCACGGAAAGCAAAGCCTTGGACACATGAGCACGTGCTCCATGTAGCAGTAATGTACGGACCTTCAGAGGAGAATATGACATTTCTCACTTACCTGGAGAAAATTGTCTCATGTTGCAGTTAGATTGACATTATTGTGTACACACACTTTTCTAGTTTTCCTTGTACTAAACAGAGTCTTTTGTTAGTGAAGCTAATTTGGTCAAGATACCAAAGTCAAATCAGGACCTTAATGTCTTTTGGGCAAAAACCATTGCAAAGCCTGCATTAAGAAAGAAAGAAAGAAAGAAAGAAAAGAAAGAGAGAGAGAGAGAGAGAGAGAGAGAGAGAGAGAGAGAGAGAGAGAGAAAAGAAGGGTCATGTAAACATGTATCATAACATACATGCAAGAACAGAGTTGCAAATATACACACCCTGTCACTTATGAATACATTTTGTAAACTGCTAATACAATAATTTAATCGTAGTGTCTAAATAAATGTTCTGGCTTAGAAGGACATTCAAACAACAAATCCCCAGAATTTATCCTCTTGCCCTTACTCCCCCTCCTCCCATCTCTGTGCTTTTGTTCAAATTGTTCTCTCTTTGTATATTCTGCCCACCCCTGTGTGCCCAAGAAAGGTCTCATCCTCTTTTGAGTATCTCCTCTTTTGTGGAAACTTCTTGAATTTGTGACTGCCAAAGCACACCACCAGCTGTATGAGTGTGTTTTCAGAGCTCTCGTGCCTTTATGCCTTATAACCTTTAATATCTCTCACACTGACACACCTCTTTTTGCCAGGCAATCTGCTCAATACTGGATTTCAAAATGGCAAATAAAATACCATCTTCGTTCAAGTACCAAATTAAAAAAAAATTGTGCAGTGCAGTTCTATGGGTTTTGACAAATGTATAATGTCTGTATCTCTTCATTGCAGTATCATAGTAAAAGTCCTCTGAGCTCCATTTATTTATCCCACTCCCTTCTCCCAGCACCGTGGAAATCATCAGTCTTTTTATTTTCTATAGTTTTGCCTTTTTCAGAATGTCATAGACTTGGAATCAAATGGTGTGTAGGCTTTTCAGACTAGGATTTTTTCTTTCCACTTAACAATATGCATTTATGGTTCCTCCATTTATTTTCATGGCTTTATAGCAGCTCATTCTTTTTAGTGCTGAATAATAGTCTATTGTATGGATCCACCAGTTTATCCTTTTTCCTACTGAAGAACATTGTGGTGGCTTCCAAGTTCTTGGCAAGTATAAATAAATCTGCTATAAGTATTCATATGTAAGTTTTTATTAAAGCATAGTTTGTAATTTATTTGAGTAAATAGCAAGGAGCACAACTGCTGGATCATATGGCAAGACCACTTTTAGCTTTGTAAGTAACTGCTTGTGCCATTTTGCATTTCTAAGAGCAGCATATGAGAGTTCCTGTTGCTCCACATCCTTGCTAACACTTAGTGCTGTCAGTGTTTTGGATTTTAGCCATTCTAGTAAGTGTGTGGTGGTTTTTCTCTTTTTAAAAAAGACTTTATTTATTTATTCTTAGAGAGACAGGAAGGGAGGGAGAGAGAGAGAGGCAGAGAGATATCAATGTGTGAGAGATATATCACTTGGTTATCTCTCACATACTCCCAATGGAGAACCTGGACTACAACCCAGGCATATGCCCTGACTGAGAATTAGACTGGTGACCTTTAGCTTCACAGGCCAGTGCTCCATCCTCTAAGCCACACCAGCCAGGGCTCATTGTTGTTGTTTTTTGAAAGGTTTTATTTATTTATGTTTAGAGATTGGAAGGGAGGGAGAAAGAGAGAGAAACATCAATGTATCGTTGCTTCTCATGTGCCCCCTCCTGGGACCTGGCCTGCACCCCAGGCATGTGCCCTAGACTGGGAATTGAACCGGCAACACTTTGGTTCATAGGCTGGTACTCAATCCGCTGAGCCTCAGCAGCCGGGGCTCATTGTTGTTTTAGTTGGCAATTACCTAATAGCATCTAATGTTGAGGATCTTTTCATATGCTTATTTGCCATCCGTATATTTTTGCTGAAGTGCCTACTCAAATCATTTGCCCATTTTTTAAATTGGGCATTTGTTTTCTTATTACTTAGTTTTAAGAATTCTTTGTATAATTTGGATATAAGACCTTTATCAGATATGTCCTTTGCAAATATTTTCTCCTGGTCTGTGACTTGTCCTTTTATTCTTTTAACAGTGTCCTTGAGAGAGCCAGAGTTTTTCATTTTAATGGAATACAACTTGACTTTCTTTAATGGATCATGCCTTTGGTGTTGTGTCTAAAACTCATCACCAAACCCCAAAACACCTAGATATTCTCCTGTGTCATCTTCCAAAAGTTTTATAGTTTTACATTTTACAGTTAGGTCTGTGATCTATTTTGAGTTAGTTTCTGTGAAAGGTATAAGGTCTGTGTTGAGATGCATATGTGCACATATGGTTGTCCCGTTGCCCAGCTTTATTCGTGAAAATACTGTACTTTTTTTGTTAAATCGTATTTGCTCCTTTGTTAAAGGTCGCTCAAATATATTTGTGTGAGCTGATTTCTGGGTCTCTATTCTGTTGCATCAAGCTGTTTGCCTATTCTTTTACTAATACCACAGTGCCTTGATTACTGTAGCTTTAGAGTCAGTCTTCAGGTTAGGTTGTGTCAGTCCTCTGACTGATACTGTGTTGGTTATTCTGGTATTTTTGTCTGTTTATGTAAACTTTGGAATCTGTTTGTTGATAGCCACAAAATAATTTGCTGGGATTTGATTGAAATTGTGTTGAATCTCTAAAGTGGGAAGAATTACCATCTTAATAATATTAAGTCTTTTTGTTCATAAACATTGAATATCTTTTCTTCTTCTCCATAAACATGGAATATCTCTCCATTTCTTTAAATCTCCTTTGATTGCTGCCCTGGCTGGCATGGCTCAATAGATTGAGCACTGGACTGCAAAACAAAGGGTCACCAATTCAATTCCCAGTCAAGGCACTTTCCTGGGTTGTGGGCCAGGTCCCCAGTTGGGGACATGTAAGAGGTAATCACACATTGATGTTTCTCTCCCTCTCTTTCTCCCTCTTTTCCCCTCTCTCTAAAAATAAATAAATAAAATCTTTTTTTAAAAAAGTAAATAAATCTTTGATTTCTTTCATTAGTTTTGCTATTTCCTTGTATATAGGTTTATAGTTAAGCTGGTCTGTGCATGTTCCTAAATTCTTTCCTTCCTTCCCTCCTCCCCCTTCCCTCCTTCCTTCCCTTCTTCTTTCCTGCCTTCTTTCCTTGTACTAATGCCAGTGGTATTGTATTTTTAATTTGAAATTCCAGTTGTTCATTGCTGGTATATAGGAAAGCATTTAATATGTGTGATTACTTTGTATCTCATAGCTTGCTATAATCATTATTAGTTCCAGGAATCTTTTTGTTTGTTTGTTTTTGGTTCTTTTTCAAAAACATTTTATTTATTTATTTTTAGAAAGAGGAGGAAAGAGGGAGAAAGACAGGGAGAGAAACATCAATGTGTGGTTGCCTCTCACATGGCCTCTAATGGGGACCAGGTCTGCAACTCAGGCATGTACCTGACTGAGAATCGAACTAGTGACCCTTTAGTTCTCAGCCCACACTCAATTCACTGAGCTATACCAGCTAGGGCTGTATTTTCTATATAATAGTTCATATCTTCTGCGAAAAAAGACAGCAGCTATGAGTTTCAGTGCCATGTTGAATAGGAGCGGTACGGAGAAAGTATGTATTTGTCACCATTAAGAATGGTGTAAACTATAGGTTTTTTGTAGATTTGAAGAGTAAAGTCTGAGAAATTCTCATCTATTTTTTAAAGATTTATTTATTTATTTATTTATTTATTTATTTATTTATTTTTAGAGAGAGGGGAAAGGAGGGAGAAAAAGAGGGAGAGAAACATCAGTGTGTGGTTACCTCTCATACTCCCCCAAATGAGTACCTGGCCTGTGATCCAGGCATGTGACCTGACTGGAAATTGGACTGATGACCCTTTGGTTCACAGACTGCACTGAGTCCACCGAGCCACACCAGCCAGGGCTCTCATCTATTTTTTTATTTTTCTGTTACAGTTGTTTTAATTTTCCCCCCATTGTTCTTGCCTGCCCCACCCATCCCCAGCTCCCACAGTCCCCACTCTGTTGTCCATGTCCATGGGTCATTTTTACTTGTTCCTTGACTACACCCTTCCCCTTCTTCTCCCACTTATCCTCTGCCCCCTCCCCTTCCTCTGGTCACTGTCGGTCTGTTCCTTGATTCCATGCCTCTGGTTCTATTTTGCTCATTTGTTTGTTTTGTTCATTAGGTTCCTATATAGCTCCCTGCCTTATTTTACTTAGCATAATGCTCTCCAGTTCCATCCATGCTGTCACTAAAGGTAGGAGTTCCGTCTTTCTTTTTGCTGTGTAGTATTCCATCGTGTAAAATGTACCACAGTTTTTTGAGCCACTCATTCACTGATGGGCACTTAGGATGTTTCTACTTTCAAGCCATTGTGATTCAAGAAGATGCTTGATATGATTTCAGTTTTCTTGAATTTGTTGAGGCTTGTTTTGTGTTCTACCATGTGGTCTATGTTTGAAATGTTCCAGGTGCATTTGAAAAGAATGCATATTTTGTTTCTTTAGGGTGAAAGGTTCTGTGTATATCGATTAAGTCTGTTTGATCTAGAGTGCCAGGCTGTGCCATAATATAATTGTTGATTCTTTGTTTGCAAGAGCTATCTATTGTTGGCAGTGGGGTGTTAAAAGCCCCTACTATGAGTGTGTTGGTGTTGATATCTTTCTTGAATTCTTACAAGATATTCCTTATATATTTGGGTGCTCCTATGTTGGGTGCATGTATATACACAAGTGTTATATCTTCTTGATGGATTACTCCTTTAAGTCTTATGTAGTATCCTTCTTTGTCTCTTTTTATGATCTTTGTTTTGAAGTCTGTTTTTTCTGATATAAGTACTGCTACCCCAGCTTTTCCTCCATGTCTGTTTTCCAGGAATGTTATTTTCCATCCCTTCATTTTCAGTTTGCGTAGATCTTTTGTTCTGAGGTGGCTCTGTTGTAGACAGCGTATATGTGGGGCATGTTTTCTTATTCAGCTACCCTATCTATGCCTTTTGATTGAAGCATTTAATTCATTTACATTTAGGGTTATTATTGATAGGTACTTATTCATTGCCTTTGTACCTGTGTTCCTCTCCCCCTCTCTCTTTTTCTTCATCTTCTTAAAGCAGTCCTGCTAGCATCTCTTGCAATGCTGGTTTGGTGGGGATGTATTTTTTTGGCCTTTATATTTTGTCTGGAAAAAATCTTTATTTTGCCTTCCATTTTAAATGAGAGCCTTGCTTGGTAGAGTAGTCTTAGTTATAGGCCTTTGCTTTTCATTACTTGGAATATTTCTTGCCATTCCCTTCTGGCTCATAGTGTTTATGTTGAGTAATCAGCTCATAGCCTTATTAGAGCTCCCTTATATATTATGAGCTGTTTCTCCCTTGTTGTCTTTAAGATTGTCTCTTTGTCTTTAAATTTTGCCATTTTAATTATGATGTGTCTTGGAGTGGGCCTCTTTGGGATCATCTTGATTGGGACCCTCTGTGCTTCCTGGACTTGCATGGCTTTTTCTCTCCTCAGAGTAGGGAAGTTCTCTGTCATTACTTTTTCAAACAGGTTTTCTATCCCTTGCTCTTCTTCTTCTCCTTCTGTTATCCCTATGTTACAGATATTATTACATTTCATTTGTCCTGCAGTTTTCTTAAACCCTCCTTGTTCTTTTTGAGTCTTTTTTCATTTTCTTGCTCTGTCTGGGAATTTTTTCTACCTTGTCCTTCAGCTTATGGACTTAATGCTCTGCTTTATCTATCCTGCTTTTAATTCCTTTTGTTGTGGTCTTCATTTCAAGTATTGTATTCTTCATTTCCTCCTGGCTATGTCCTTTTTCATGTTAATGTAGTGCACAATAAGTTCCTTGTAGCTTCCTTGGAGTTCTTTGTAGGTCTCACTGAGCTGATTGAGTACCCTTATAACTATTATTTTGAACTCCATGTCTGATAGTTTGCTTGCCTCTATTTCATTTAGCACTCTTTCTGGCGATTTCTCCTTTCCTTTTGATTGGGAGTTGTTCTTTCATCTTCCAATTTTAGGTGAGTCTTATTTGTTTCTGCTTCTTAGATTGATCTGCTTTGACTCTGTGTCTTCATGGTTTGAAACCTGTGTCTGTGGTAGGAAACCTGTGGCATTCCATGATCCAGTCTCCTTGATCTCCTGACCTTGATGTTCTTGGATTTCCCTTTATGCTGTTCATGTGGGCTCTCTGGTTGTAATTTGGTTTTGGCTGTTGGGTCATTCTTTGATGGGTCCTTCTCTCCAATTGGCTGGCCAAGAGCCATTCTGCCCACCACATGTTGTATACTATTGTACAGGTTGGGCCAGAATAAAACAAAATAACCCACATAACAAACCCACACCTGTAAAAATAACACCCACCCAGAATCACACTATCAACATCAAATGAACAAAAATTAATTTTAGAGAGTGAGACTATTATAAGAAAGGAAAAACAAATGTGAGATGATGGAAAGAAAAATGATTTTGAGAGGGTAAAGGGAGGAACAATAATAAGAGTAGGGTATAGAGACAAGGTGAAAAGAGAAAGTACCATTTATATCACAAATAAAAAAGGGATGGAAAAAGGCAGAATGGAGAATGAGAAGGGAAGAGTATAGTATTAGGGTTAAGTAGAAACTTAAAAAATACAGTGAGAGAAAAAAAGGAACCAAATTGTAGAAGAAGATCCACCACAACACTATCAACAACAAATGAGTGAAGATTAATGTAAGTGGGATGGGAGTAAGAGTGAAAAAAAAGAAAAAAATGCTTAGGAGATGTCTAGAGGAAAGAGAAGTTATTTTGAGAGGATAGAGGGAAAAGGAGTCTTAAGAATGAGGAATGAAAATCAGGCTAAGACAGGGAAAAATTAAAATTTAAAACAAAAAAGTGACAGGGTAGAAGGAAGGAAAAGTGGAGTAGGTGAGGAGTAAAATGGAGATTTGAAATACAAAAATAGTGAAGATCTAGAAATAGAATAGAAGAAATGCTATAACAACCAACATGTCAACAACCAAGGAGCAAAGATTAATGATGGTGTAGGGAGATCAAGAGTATTTTTACGAGTGGGAAAAAGAATTTGAGATGACTAATGACACCTCAGAGGAGATGACAACAAAAATGGTTTTGAGAGGCTGGAAGGGGTAGAAATAGTAAGAGTAGAGAATGGAAACAAGTTTTAGCAAGAAAGAAAATACAATTTAAAATGAAGATAAGAGGAATGAAGAAAGTAAAACGGAGTAAGAGAAAGGAGGAGCAAAATATGAGATCTGAATAATCTATAATATAATAACTAGTGACCTAACAGGCACAATGTTGAAGGACAAGAAATGAATGTTAACAAGCTATGCAGGAGAGAAAATAAGACAAATCATGAAGAAGAACACGGTGGAATTCATCTCATTAAAATTTACTCTTTACCGCTGTCTTCTCTTTTTGGATCTGTTCCTGCTCATGTAGGATGGTGTCCCAGTCTGGCCCTAGGCAGCCTGTTGGAGACTTGGAGATACCGAGAGCAATCCACAGTCTGTGCCCGTCTCCTTCAGTTGTTAATCTAGTCAGTCAGTCATGTTGTGGTGAAGTGGTTTCTTCTGTCTGTCTGTGGCGATAAGGCCTCTCTCCAGCTACTGTTCAGTTGGTTATTCCAGATGATTTCTCTACAATTTAGTTTTAATTCCTAAATTAACAGTTAGTGCAGCTTCCACTTACTCCACCATCTTGGATCTCCTCTCATCTATTTTTGTCATGAATAAGTGTTGATTATTTCAAATGCTTTTCTGCAACCTTGGCATATCAAGATGATGCTCTAACCAACTGAACTACTTGTCCAGAGCAGGATTGTTTTTTTAATTTCTCTTTCTGATAGTTTGCTATTAGTGTATAAAAATGCAAACAGTTTCTGAATATTATTTTTGTATTCTGTTACTTTACTGAATTTATTGATCACTTCTAATAGTGTTTTTGTGAAATCATTAATATCATGTCATCTGCAAAGACTGACAGTTTTACTTCTTCCTTTTCCATTTGGATGCCTTTTATTTCTTTTTTCTTGTTTGACTGCTGTAACTAGAACTTCCAGTGTTTTGTTGAATAGCAGTGATGATAGTGGACACTCGTGTCTTCTTCCTGATCTTACAGAAAATGCTTTTAGCTTTCACCATTTGAGTATAATGATAGCTGTGGGTATATCATATATGGCCTTTATTATGTTGAGGTATGCTCCCTCTATTCACACTTTGCTGAATGTTTTATCATAAACAGATGCTGGATTTTGTTAAAGTTTTTCTAATACTTTAAATATTTCATCTCACTCTCTTGGTTACATGATTTCTGAAGAGAAATTTACTTGTGACCTTCAAGATGTTTCTTATCCTTTCTTTTCCCCCTTAGGTGAGACAGGAGGCTTAGGGCATGCTGGAGTTGCATGCTTCTTTTCCCCAGAAACCCAAGTCAGTTAGGCTCTGGCAAATTTCCCTTTAGAGTAGACTTTTGTTAAGGGAAATAGAGCTCTGGATGGATTTCAAAACTGCTACCTGTCTCCTCTACCTGCCAGAAACATGAGCAGAACTTCCTTCAGTTTTTACCCTGAGAACCTGGAGGGGTTCATGGAGGTGAAAATCAAGAAAGGGTGGGGGCCCTCCTAAGAGGACCCCTGGAGTTTTTAAACTCTTAAGCTTGTCCATACTGATCCTCTAGCAACTGTTATCCACAACTTAAGTGTTTCTCACTGATACTGGCTTCTGAATTGGGCTTCTGTTCCCAGTAAGCTATGATTCTCTGTATTTGCCTGTCTCTCCAATTTTGGGGGTGTTGACTTGTAACATCAATTCTCTGATGGATCTTAGAACAGTGGTTGATTTCTTTTTTTTGTTTTTTCACTTTTTTCTTATTGTGAGGACGGGAATGTTAACTTGTGAAGTCTTTCCATGTACTACCATTAAGTGGAAGTCCCCATATTGTTTTTATGGATCATTTTATGTGGAGGAACTCTTACAAGATAGAAAAATTTTTAAAAATGTAAAATAAGTTATACACAGGTTTGGCAAAAATCATGATGGCTTGTGTTCTCAGCATAGTAGTTAGCACATACTAGCAACTTATTCTGGTTTTGAATCAAATGAAAACATTCAAATATAAAATACTCTTAAAATCATTCTTGAAAAAATGTTATTTAAGTTTATCCCAAGGAACTTTTAGAGTGGTTGCTAATACAATGAACAAATAATACAGAAAATAAGCGACCTCTCCAGTAAAGGCTTTTTTGAGACAGTGGGTATGGTCAGTAACAAACTGCATTAAAGGACTAAGTCCAAGGATGGTAGGATTGAACAGATGCACTGAGGTGCCATGATCACATTTGTTTAGTTTGTTCATAGTGCACCCAGTTTATCAGAGGAGGAATTATCAGGCAAGACTCAGTTTGATGGAAGAGTGTTCCGTAAGTATGACATGGACTCTTCAGTAGAGTTTATGTATCTGAGATGAAGACTTTTTACCCTTAGCTGGATTGAAGTCAGTATTGATGGATGGATCTTAGGGAACTGTTTTAAGTTTTTAAAAGTATTTTATTCTGACCCAGTGACCTAGAACCCTGAGGTGTGAATCTCACTATTCTTTACCTAGATTAGGGGTACTAGAAGGTAAGAGTGAGCATGTGACAGAGAGCCATTTGAGAAGGTTCCCTGGTTACGGTTATTTCATTTTGCACCACCCTTCTCTGTACAGAATTTGGGCAACTACTTTGTTAAGGGACACTTTTAGTTCAGGGTTCACCAAGTTGACTGTATTCTATGTATTGTTTTCCTAGCATCTCCTGAGTTCCTTGAATAGAGCTTTTCCTGTCTTGTGTTCTTTCCAAGGAAAGAAAATGATTATCTAGATATTTAAATTTCTGACTCCAGGTGACAAAGGTAATTTTAAAAAATAGCTCATTTAAAGTCATTGCATTCCCCTACTTTTCTTAAAAAATGATAAGCGCTCATATTTATTGAGAGTTTACTATATACCAGCTGCAGTTTTGAGGTCATTAATTATATTAACTCATTTGATTCTAATGACATTCCTATGAGATAGGTATAGTGGAGGGTAAAAGTAGATTTACAGTTGTGAGTACATGAAACACAGTTTCTTCTTATGTTGTTATTCATTAATTAGTATATTATTTATTTGTATTACTAAAAACCTACTTTTCCCACCCCTGAATACTTAATGATCCCACTTCATGGATGAGGGAATTGAAGGTTAGAGAGATTAGGGCAGTGGGTTAAATGTCACATGGATACTAAAAGGTGGAAGTCAAATGCACTCCTAGATGGTCTGGCTCAGATCCCAGAGTGCATGATTCTTTTTTTTTTTTTTTTTGGTTGCTATATCCATGACCCACAGATGATAATTTTTAAAAAAGATAATTTAAGTGTTATCTTTTAAATCACTCACATTTTACCAATATAAATGATTTTTTAAGAAATGAAACTTGACATCACTATTATAAATTGAAGATTACTATGGCTTTCCTGAAACAAAAAGTAAACATAAAGATGATGATGAAAATAAAACAATGTTACAAAATTATAGGCAGATATTATTGCTTGCTTAGAGCTTTTAAAAAAGTATTTATTTATTTTTTAGAGAGAGGGTAAGGAGGGAAAAAGGGAGAGAGAAACACTGAGCAGTTGCCTCTCACACATGAACTGGGGACCTGTCCGGCACCCCAGGCATGTGCCCTGACTGGGAATCGAACAGCAACTTTCAGTTTGTAGACAGGCACTCAACCCCGCTGAGCCACATCAACCAGGGCAGCTTGTTTAAGGCTTTGATTCAAGAGCTGCTTTTGATTAGCACTTCTTGAAATGTTAAAGTTTCCAAACTAAACTAAATTTTCCCTTGATGTAATAAGAAGGATTCAAGAAATATTATAAAGGAAGTAATTTTATCCCAAAGTGACTCAGCATTCATAAGCCCCTTTCCTTCTGTTCCATTGGCATTGAGGAAATTACTCTTCTGTTAAATTCATTCATAAAATGCAGCAATGTATCATTCTTCACACATAAGAAGCCTGCATGAAGTACATATGTATGTACATCACATTGCACAGTGAGTGGCACATAAGCACACAAAGATTACTTATAAATGGTAGTTACCCTTTGTTAAAATCCAGACAGCCTATTATGCATAGGGACAGAATTTTAAAAAATAACTTTGGTAGGATTTATTTTTAGAGTACCTGTTTCAGGCAGAGATCCTCATTTTTTTCTCTGTTAGATGTCTCATTTCTTCTTCCACATATACAGCACTTATTTTTATCTACTTAGACAAGAAAAAGCCAACAACAGTCCTTAAATGCCCTCCATTTAAAAAAATTGCATGTTTTAAGATTATTTGGCACCACTCTTCACTGCTGATACAGCACCACCTGGAACTAAGCGGACAGAAGGGAGAGGAGGTGTGTGGCTGTATAAACTGTGGACCCGATGGGAGCCGACCGTTTATGCTGCAGGTGAGATTCAGTGTTGCTGAAGTTTTGTGTACTATGTCCTTATCACCCTGTGTTGTTTAGTCACACACATTTTAAGAATGAACGTTCTTGTTTATTTGATGATTTAAACTAAATATTTGTTGTGGAAGGTACAGAAAGTATAGGCCAAATAAAAAGCAATCATGTCACCCAGAAGACCACAGGCTTTCTTGAAGGAGTAGTGTGCACTTCACACTTGTTCATTATTCACTTACTCAGCCACTTAGCCCTGCAGGCTCTCTCCCACCCATGTTGTCTTTTAGTAGTGTTGGGGGGGGGAACGAACTTTCCTTTGCCCTCAAGGTTCTCTCAGCTGGGCTGGTCTAATAATCAAATCGACATGAGACAGTCTAGCAAGAGAAAATAACCAAATTGAACACATACATCGGTATGGGATCCCCATGTACATGAAAGAGTCAGAGACCCCACATGCAGGAGAGGTTCTGAGATGGAAAGGGGGACTCAGGTGCATAACACATCCTGAGCTAGGAGTGAAGTAATGCACCTGGGGAGCTTCAGAGGGTGAGGCAGGCTGATAAGAAGAGCAGACATTTAGTAAATAGAAGTTTGCTCTGCCCTCTAGATAGGTCAAAAGAAATTCTGACAGTCTCTTATTATGAGCAAGGCCCCTAATTCAGGCTCTTCTAGGTAGTTAGAGGGAAGGGCAGAAGTTTCTCTTAAGTCTGAATCTAAAATTACCTTTAGCTCAAAGTAATCTGCATACCACTGAGGCACATCTTGGGGTGGTTTGTTCTGAACACCTACAGTTGCCACACGGTTGTGAGGCAGCGTTCTTGTTTGCAATAGTGGGATAACAGTTTACCCTCATAATGTCATTATGAGCACTGAATGATCGGATACATAGAGAGCAATAAAAATAGTGTCTAAGACAGTAAGCTCTAAATCAGTGCTGGCTGTCATTGTGCTCCCGTCAAGAAAGATGGACTGTCTGCCCAGTGGTGCCAGCTCATGTCATTCTGTGTCATTGCAAAGTCCAGTTTCTACCCTGACTCTTTTGCAATTCTACTCATTCTTCAGGGCTTATCTAAAATGCATTCTCCCTGCAAGTTTCTGTTCGAACAATGCTTCCCATGGATTTTTTTCCACCTTTGTTATACATCTGGCATTCTAGAAACATGGAATGCATTGAATTTCAGTCCTCTTTTTTGTTTTGACCTAAAGAGGGTGTTCTACATCTGTAGGCTGGATTGTCAACTGTACCAACAGCAAAGGAACTTGGGGCAGATGGAAATATAAACTGTGGTTGGTTGTTGGAGTTCTAGACTTGACTGCGGCCTGGCAAACTTGGAGTTAAAGATGATACAACTGCTGGATTGGAGTGAGTGACTGGGAAAGGAAACAGCAACAGCAAAACGTACAATTGCTGCTTATCTAAGAACTCATAATATGCACAGACATTATTGTGTAATCAACTTGAATTTCATGTAATTGGCATTTCAAATTTTATAATCATGTTTAGTCATGTCTAGGTTTATAAGAATTGTGCTCTGTTAAGTTTCAGGAAAACGTTCTATGCAGCCTGAGTCAGGATATATGCAATTCTGTCACATTCTAACAATTTTTTTGGTCATTTTAGGTTTAAATCACTTCAAGTTTATAATCGAGGTTTTAATTTTACCTACCTGCCTCATTCTTTTGGATATGTTAACTAAAGATAGGCCATTGCTTAAATCAATTGAAATGTGAAAACCTGGGTTTTAGAGTGAATGGTTAAAATGCCCTCTCTTAAATGTGGGTTTCTCTGTTAACTTTTGAGGATTCAGATTTCAAAAGTGAAATAATTTAATATGGCCTGCTAATAATTTCATATTATCACCTCTGTCATCTAAATTAGACTTTACATAATACTAATACTGACTGGAAGGGCTGGGGTTATGGTGTTTTTTTTTTGTTGTTCTTTTTTTTTCAGAAGTGGCATATTAAATATTAACCATGAGCTATTAGAACTTATAGTGAAAGAATACATATATGAACACATTAACATATCATTATTAGGTGTAAAGCATATATAGGTATATACATATGAAGACACGTGTATATATTTATATATATTTATACTCAAGAATATTTACTTCTATAAACATTGCCTTTGCTTATATACATCTAGTAGTACAACAGTTTTTATTTGCTGTGGTTAAATATAGTCAAATTATGGTCCAGATATTTCAGTGAGTAATAAGTACAAACTAGTTTACAGACCTGAGTTTATTGTGCTTTAAGTATTTATTATGTGTTCTACAGGCTATTTGATTCGATTTTGTTAATTAGGTATAGTAAACCTGACCAATTTGTCCGCCAGAATCAATGGCCATAATTGTGACCATCTTGAGAATAAGTCCTTAGGGGAAAAATGACATTTACTGTCCATGAACACCTAAAGTTTTATTAAACCGATTATACCCACACTGCATTCTAAAGATGAGGAAGAGTGAAGCAGTATTCAGACTCTTGCAGAGTCAGAAAATAAGAGCCTGTAGTAGGAAACAGACCTGGAAGGTCCTCGCAGTAACGGAGATTAAGCATCTTTGCACTTCAGGAGAGTGCTGGCGACGGCTCCAGCCTGGGGTCCGTGTGCTGGCGCAGCTGCTGCCGCTGCCCCCAGGGGATGCTGTGGTGTTTTGTGTTTCCAAATTTTGTGATGAAAATGCATGTCTAGTTGCTGACTATACACCCCTTTTGCTTCCCCAAATTAAAATGAATCTGAAGTCTGAGTGGAATAATAACTGATCATCTGGATTCCTTCCTTCATTCACTCATTTTCTCAGTGACCTTTGTACTTCCTCTTTGTAGAGATTCTTTGTTGGAAAAGGTCAGGAGGACTATGTTATTAAAATTCTTTAGATCTCTCTCACTTCACCACCATAATCTGTTGCTTTTTTGAGGTTATTTTTCTTTTGAGTTTCAGGCCAAAGAAAGGCCTTTTCCTCTAAAAGCTCTGTTTTTTTCGATCCTTGTTTTTTGTATAATTACACTAAACTTGTTTTAGAGTTGAGGCGTGTGTTGATTGCTGCTATTTATGCAGGCTAAGTAGTCAGTCAGCACTGATTGAAGTGCACCGTGGAGCTGAGGTTTTTTATTCTAACTGGTATTAAATTGAGATACTGTAAAAAGGGAAACTAATATTGATGTGAAATGAATTGAGTGAAAGTATCGTAACTTAACTAGTATAATGACTAATATTTCTTAACAGTAGAATGTTTGATTTTGATTCAACCTCCATGTTTTTAGGCTTACACTTACTTGACAATTCAAAAATTAATTTTTGGAGAGGCATAGGCCCTGGAATCAGAGAGACTGTCTGGGATTCAAGCCAGGCTCTGCCACATGTTAGTTCTGTGACTGGAACAGTTACTTAATTTTGCTAATTCTCAAGAAAATAGAGATAGTTGTATTCTACTCTTTACCCATTGTTGTTATTATTTAAACATTTGACAACATCCTTTACTTCCTTGGAATTCATTGGTCTACAGATTAAATTCTAAAGCTCATGCTGTTTTGGGGCTTTGCTTGGACCTCACAAGAGCTCATAAGAGAAATGTCAACCTTTAATCATGAACGATAGTCAGTTATTAAAGATAAAGTCTGTCCTACAATTACATGGAGATAATAGATATTAATGTATGGTAATTATTGGCACTAAGGGCTTCTTGTTATTCACTCTAAGAGGTTCTTTATGCACCTGCCATTTTTATAACTTAGAAGGCATGTTTAAAATGTGTTTTCTGTGTATAACTGATTTCCAGAGCATCTCCTTTTTTCTTTTTTCCTTAGTCCTCATTTCATTTTGAGGTTGTTCCACTCTGGGAGGAAGCCCCACCTACTACACTTTTTGGACCCCTTTTAACTATCATTTTCTTCTGAATAGGGAGTTCAGATGATCTTGAAACCATTTTTTCCTTTTTTCCCAGTCTGTCTTTTGATCTGTTCATCAGTTGATCTGGTGGCAGAATAATGAGTGTTTCTCTTACTGGATTTTGTTTTTGATGGCTTTTTAAAGGTTAGTCTATGCCTTGTTTCCGTGAGTCAGTTTCAAACTTTCCTATATATTGTTCTTCACCCACACTAATGAATTTCTCTGCTCTTTGGGGCACATTTGATAAGTTTATGGCAAGGGTCAACAAACTTTTTCTGCAAAGGGCCAGATAGTAAATATTTAGGCTTTGTGGGCCATAGGGTCTTTGTCCCAACAATTCAACTCTGCTGTTGTATGTTGAAAACAGCCAAAGACAAGGCACATAGATAATACATAAATTAATGAGTGTGCCTATGTTTCTATCAAGTTTTATTGTGGACACTGACATTTGAATTTCAGATAATTTTTGTGGGTCATGAAATAGTCTTTTAAGTTTTCCCCCCACATTTAAAAATGTGAACCCCTTCTTTAGCTTGTTTGGCTATAGGAAGTCGGACAGATTTTGTGCATGTATTGTTATTTGGGGACCCCTCGTCTGATAGCTCATCTTTACAACAAGGGCAGTGCTAGAAAGGTATCCACAAATAGTAGATATTTTTACTATGACTATTTGCTCCTTTAAAGTACTTTATTTTATAAACAGGTAGTGAAAATATAAGACGTGATGTTCTGGTTATTTGTGGTTGTGTAAACATCATTCATAAACACAGTTGCTTAAAACATCAATGTATACATACATATATTTGTATTTCTCATGCTTTTGTTAGTAGCCTTGGTTCAGCTCTCTTGGGATTCCCATGCAGACAGTGGCTGGGGCTGGGCTGGAGTCATCGAAGGCTCAGTTGCCCCGGATTGCTGGGATGACTGGCTCAGGTGGCTGACAGTTGATGTCGATGCTGGCTTTCAGCCAAGAGCTCAGCCTACTCATGGCCTTTCTATGTGGTCTGGGCTTCTCACAGTGTAGCACAAAGGACTGACCAAAGAGCAAATATTCCTAGGTGGAAGTTGCAAGGCTTTTTATGCCCTAAGTTTCACAGTGTCGGTTCCACCATATTCTGTTGATCAAGAGCAAGTGGTAGGGCCAACCCCAACCGAAGGGCCTACACAAGAGTGTGAACAACTAGAACTCTTGATCACTGGAGGGCTCTCTTTAAAGAGTGGCTACCACATATGGGATTATTCATCACTAAGTTCAAAATAGTGTTACCTTTGGAGAGGGTACAGAGTAGTGGACTGAGGGAGAAATATAATTGAGGAAACATTATATTTCTAATATGTATTTTGTATTTTATGGTAGGTGGTAAATACATAGCTATTGGCTCTATTATTTCTTATACTCTGGGTGTTTTGAAATATTTTGTAATAAACTTACAGTATATACTTAAAAATATTTGATAGTATCTTAGTTTTGAAGAAGAGCTCATAACTAGAAAATGTTCATCAAAAATAAATTTGCTATTTGGAGGTAGAAATCAAAAGCTTTGATTAGTTAAATTTTTTTAAATTTTTAATTTTTTTCAATTATAGTTTAGATATAATATTATTTTGTATTAGGTTCAGGTTTGATTAGTATTTTTATTGTGGAAATTTTTAAGCATATACATAATTAGGTAGAATCATACAATGAACTTCCTCCTACCTATCACCCAGCCTTAATAATTACAGACACATGGCTAATCTAGTTTCATTCATATCCTATCCATTTCCCTCTTTCCTGTATTACTTTGTAGCAAATTAAAGGTATCATACTATTTTAGCCCTAAGTATTTCACTTGTATCTATGAGAGATAACACATATAAAAAAAATCCTAATTAACCATAAATTTAAATCTTAAGTAATACCCAAACTTCAACAATAATTTCTTAAATATCATTAAATACTCAGTAAGCTCAAATTTCCAATCGTTTCTAAGTATCAATATTTAAAAATTGTTTTTTGTTTTTTTGAATCAGTATCCTAAAAAGATCCACACATTGTGATTGGTTGATGTATCTCTTGACTCTCTTTTAATCTATTGGTTTCTCCTCTGGTTTTTTCTTTTTAAATTATTTGTTAAAGAAACTGATTCCCTTGTCGGCTGATTGAATCCCTATGATATTACTGAATGCTTTTTATTTCCTGTAAACTGGTATTGAATTTAGAAGCTTTATCAGATTCAGATTTTTTTTTGTGGCAGAACTTAATAGGTTCTGGTATGTTCTCTGTGGAGGCAAAGTAATGAATGCTTGGTTGTCTCCTTATGGAGGAAAAATGTATCTGTCCACTGATATTTAGGAAGTGCAAAATAGCATTTTGATTCTAGAATTAATTTTTCTTTTCAAAACCTGAAATTCATTTTCCTGTATTAGCAGAAATACTCCTATAAAGATAAAAAAGTCCTCACATCCACTATTTGTTTGTTTTTTGTACACTTCATAGAAAGAGTTTTCAAAATAACAAGTTAGTTCACTTGTCTCCTTCTACCTAGCATCTGTATCTCTTCTTTTACTCATCAAGAATTAGTCTTGTAGGTCTCTGAAACAATTAAAATAAAATACCAAATAATTGTTCTTTTGACTTATTTCACAATACAGTCATACACCACTTAAGGAAGCAACACATTCTGAGAAATGCATCCTTAGGCTATTTCATTCTTATGCAAACATGATAGAGTGCACTTACACAAGCCTAGATAAGGACAGCTTACTACACACCTAGGCCAGTGATTTTCAACTGGAGTGCGATAAGAATTTTTAAAACATGCAAAACTTGAATGTTTAATCAGGGGCAACTGACCTTTTTCCCTTAAATTGTCAAAAAAAAATGACAGCAGCCAATACGACATCAGTCATTTGGTATGAACAAATCAAAATTATACCTATTTTATTTGTCATATTGGCAAAAATACATTTTTTGGTGTGCTGCAGAGTGTTAGTAATTAGTTTATGTGTGCTATGAGATGAAAACAGTTGAAAATCGCTGATCTAGGCTTTGTGGGATAGCCTGTGCTGGTAGGCTACCAGCCCGCTCAGCGTGTAGCTGTGTAAAACATGAGATTGAATCAAGCACAAGAGACAGTGATGCCATCAACATACACAGGAAACACAAGATGTGTGAGGCTGCTGATAGCATCCCATGGCAAAGTGTTTCACAGCAAACTGTTTTTATAAGTAGAAAAGTATGCTCTAAAATAATAAAACATAATACAGTGAATACATAAACCAGTAACAATGGTTGTTTATTATCACTATCAAGTCTTACATATTGTACGGTAATTGCATTAACTTTGCTTTTATAGTGCTGGCAATGCAATAGGTTTGTTTACACTAGCATCATCACCACAAACACATGCGTAATGTATGGTGCTGTAACGTTACATTATGATGGCCCTGAGGTCTCTAGGTGCTCAGCTCCATTATGATCTCATAGGACCACTGTGGTATATGCAGTCTGGTGTTGACTGAAGTGTTTTGTAGCACATGACAATATACATTCAACACTAAAAATAGCAATGCTAATATTACAGTCAACAACATGATTACTGTAAACTGTGGTTTTCCCCCAATTTTTTTTGTCTTGGAGTATGTATCACTTTGGACACACAAATTACTTGTTTTAAAATCATTTGGTACAGTCTCTATTCTGGCCACACATTTAAGTTTGTTTCATTTTGTTTTTTAGGGATTCTTGCTTTAAAATTTAATTTAATTTTATAATTATGTGAATTGTCTTCCTTCTACCCTATTCTTTCTTTTGCCCTTTAACATTTTAAAGTTTATGGTTTAACCTCTTACTATTTTTAACACAGTAGGCCATATTTAGTAAATATTCACATGCATTTGCATTCATTTTATTAGATAAGTGGCAGCATACTGTACACACTTCCCAGTCTTGCTTTTTTTTCACTTAATGCGGCATCCCCAAGATTGCTTCAGAACTGCGAAGAACTCTGTTGTGTTGATGTACTATAATTTTAGTTAGCTTGTCATCTCTTGATGGACATTTGAATTATTTCCAGTTTTTAGCTATTATGTGTAATCCTGTCATGAATTGCTTTGTATTTTCATGTCTTTTTTCTTGCCAGTGTATGTCTTTTCAAGTTTTTGCTAGTGTATGTTTGAAATAAATGTCTAAGTGGAGATTGATGGGTCGAAGTGCAAATGAATATGTGCTTTTGCAAGTACTGACTAGTTCCCGTACCTAGAGGCTGTAACGCTTTGCAGGACATCCGTGGACGAGAATGCCTATTTGCTGGCAGTCTCCCCCACAGGATATGTCATCAAACATGAGTTTTATCAACTTAATGGGTAAAACGTCACATGTTGGCATAGTTTAGATTTTCATTTCTCTTATAAGAAATATTGAGCTTTAAATTTGAGTTTTATTGTCCCTTATTTTTTAGTCAGCTGTTTATTTTTTAGCCCATCTTCTGTATCATTATTGGTGCTTTTCCCCTCTATTTTTAAGAAATTATATATAACTGATATTCCCTTTGTGATTGAAATTATAAATATTTTTTCCATTTTATCATTTTACTTATGATTTCTCTTGCCAATTTAGTTTTTATTTTTCTTTAATAATCAAGCTTACTTATGTCTTATTTCTTTTGTTTTCTCTGTTCCTTTTTATAGAGAAATTAACTCAGGTTTTCCTCAACTATTTATATGTGTTTTTTTTCTTTTTGCATTTAGGTTCCTGATTCATTTGCAATTTATCTTAGTGTATGATATGAGAAATGGATTCAATTCTATATTTTTCAATTTAGTTATTAAAATATCATCCCTCAGTGAGAGTGTGTCTTTATTAATATTACATTTGCATTTATACTTGAAAAAAATTCTTGATTTTATGTTTTGCCTGATTGGTCTGTTTATTCATGTGTCAGAACCAGACTGATAAATGAGAGACTTCATAATATGTTTTAATATCTGGTACAGTTAGCTACTTCAAATCCATCTTCTCTTGCAGGATTTTTCTGGCTTTGTGTTGTTTGTTTCTTCAAATGAACTTCATAATTGTCTCCAGGGGGCAAATGATATTTCAATATCATTTGGTATTGCTTTAAATTAATAAATTAACGTAGAGCTGCCATCTTTGAGATGTCAAGTCTTGACTCTTCTGTCTCCAACTCAAGTTTACCTTTGTGGTTTTCAAATGTGTTTCATACTACCTTAAGTAAATTTACATTTTGGAAATTTGAATTATGTGAAGTCTAAATCAATTAATGAGACATCTCATGAAACTTACTATATTAACAAAAAAATTGAGAATTATTGCATTAATGAGTTGCATTCTCTGTGTTGGAATTATGTTTGTTACTGACAGTATCCACAGTAGGCCTTTTGCATTTACATCTAGATTCTTTTGTTTGTTTTACTTCTTTTATTGTTGTTCAAGTACAGTTGTCTCCCATTTTTTCCCCCACCACTCCCCCTCACAGATTCTTTATTTCAATATACTTTTAGTGCATCTATCTTTAGGAAGCAAAAACTCTCAGAAAGTTTTTTTTTATCCTGGTCCAGTAAAAGAACAACAACAAAGACAAAACAAAGGCTGTCTGTCAGAGGGAGTGGGCATGGGGAAAGAGGACTGTGCTGAAACTGAGGCTGTGGTGTGGGTGGTGTCCGCATTTAAGTAGGATATTTATATGAACTTCTGAGCTTGTAGTCTTTGTATCCCTTCAAAGGATTTTGAGTAACTGTTTGCCTCTTTGCACATTTTTTAGTTGACATCTAACATTTTTACCATAAGTTTAAACTGTTGCAAATGGTGTGATTTCCTGTATATGATAAATATTGTCAAATGATACCATTACATCATTCTTTTAAATGTAGCCAATAAAATTGGAATAGCACTGCAATTTTGAGCCATCTGGCCATCCATTAAAAATGATATAAATAAGCTCTTAATAGCCACATTTCATATTATTCCTTTTTTTCTCCTTGAATGTGTTATTTCCTTCCCCTTCCTGCAGAGAATTACATTGTAATGAAATACACTTTTATGCTAAGTTATTTATTTTTATTAATCGTTGCATTATACTTCCTGGCAATACAAAATGTATATAAATTTAAAATAATTTTTAAAAAATTTTCTGTGACCATAGGCATTGAGTGGTAAGAAATTTTCTACTGGATTGTTACCATTATAATTATTAGCAGTATAAAATTTATTCAGGCAACATAAAGGTATTAAAATATTTGAGAATCATTATGTTTTTTAAAAAGCAGATTTTTTTAGAAATGCACTTCTTAAAGAGATAGATGAGACTTTTTAATGTCATCTTGTTTGAATATTACCAGGATAAAACAGGGTTCAGCAATGATTTTATTCCTGTTTTTGTTTTATAGATATAGCCTTGAGAAACCTGGTATATATGACTAATAAATGGTAATAAAGGGAGTTTTATAATAACAGGGTCATTCAGTTCTTTTACCTGCCTCCAACATGACAAAGCTCGCATAACAATCTGTTATCAGCAAGTACTTTTAAGGATCAGCTGGCAACAGGATTATGCCCATCCCTGGTTTTGTTCAAAGCAGGGGATTGGAAAACACCTGAACTGCAAAAGAGTGAGTTAATCAGACAGTAATGTCATTCACTCTCAAACTGACTGCAATGAAATTTGAACTGTCTTTATATTTGGAACCCCAGTGATGGTTATAACCTGAGGCCATTACCCTAGGAGGTTTCAGAGTTGGAAGGAGGTTGATCTTTTTTTTTTTTTTTGTAAATTGGTAGAAGAGGGGGGCTATGAAAAGAGAAGAAAAGAGGAAGAAGAGGAGAACTGGAGAACTGGTACTATCACATATGTTTAGGCAGTTCAGGTCAATTGTAGGGGAGTAGAAATGGAAATCAAGACTATGGAAAATGAAATATGTATATATATATCCTTTTTCCCGTTTGTCATCCTGAACCTTGGGGAGGGCACATAGCCCTAGTGTGAAGAGCCCTATTGTAGGTAACCCATGAGAGAAGGGACAATACCTTGGACTACACTGGTTTCACTAACACAAGAAGAACAATAGCTGGAGGTCAGCAGAGACAGTGCTACTGTGCTCAGGCAGGCGTATGCCAGTATTGTTTATATAGGGTCACAGCCCAGTATATCGGTATTGTCTTCACGAGATGCTTAATACAAAATAATACGTGGTCAGTCAAAACAAAACAAAACCCATAACATTAACAGACACCTCCCGAAGAAGATATAGAGATGGCAAGTAAGCATACGAAAGAATGCTCCATATCATATCCCACCATGGAAATGCAAATTAAAACAATGATGTGATACCACTGTACACCTATTAGAATTGGCCAAAATCTGGATCCCTGACAATGCCATGTGCTGGTGAGGATGTGGAGCAACAGGAACTCTCATACATTACCGGTGGGAATGCAAAATGGATAGCCACTTTGGGAGACAGTTTGGTTGTTTCTTAAGAAGAACTAAACATACTCAACACATGATCCATCAATTGTACTCCTTGGTATGTACCCAAAGGAGTCGAAAACTTATATCTGCACAAAAACCTGCATGTTTATAACAGTTTTATTCATAATTGCCCAAACTCGGAAGCATCCAAGGTGTTCTTCAGAAGGTAAATGGATAAACTGTGGTACATCTAGACAATGGAATATTATTCAGTGCTAAAAAGAAATGAGCTTTCAAACCGTTAAAATACATGGCGGAAATTTGAATTCATGTAGCTAAATGAAAGAAGTGAATTTGAAAAGGGTAAAATACTGTCTGATTCTAACTAGATGACCTTCTGGAAAAGGCGGCACTACAGAGACAGTGCAATGGTAGGTGGTTGCCAGGGGCTGGGTAGGTGCAAGGCAGAAGGCAGAATTTTTAGAGCAGTGAAAACTCTCTGTGCAATAATGATGGGTGCATGTCATTATACTTTTGTTCATGGCCATAGAATGTGAAACACCAAGACGGAACCCTAGTGTAAACTATGGACTCTGGGTGATTACATGTCCTTCTGGCTTCATCAGTTCTAACAAATATTAGGTGATGTCGATAATGGGGGAGTCTGTGCATTTGTGGGGGTAGTGGTATGTGGGAAATGTCTGTACCTTCTGAATTTTGCTGTGAACCTAAAACTGCTCTAAAAATTGAAGTCTTAAAAACAAACAATACACACTGATTTTTTAATTGTTTTGAATAATGTCTATATGAATCTTAATGCAGTCCACATAAGTTTGGTCAGTATACCTGAAGACTACTTGAATTTAGCTAATTGTGAGGAATAGAAGGTTCATTGGCATATTCCTCAGAGCTGAGGCTGTCTTCATAATAATGCATCTTACTGGGCTTAAGAGAAAGGGTGAGCTTTCTCCTGCTGAAAATGAGTTTGTAGTATAGGTGCATGAGTGCTTGTATGTGTATATTTTGGCAGGAAACATTTCAGAACCACTGTCTACAATGATTCATTCTTACATATTTCAAAAACCTCAGCTGGACTTTTGAGACAAAGAAAAGGTAGCAGATAAAGGCCTAAGGTTATCGTTTGAAATGCAGCTACTGTATTTGGTATTGTGTGAATAAAAGCAGTCCATGTTAGATACACAAGACATAATTGACATTTTTTATTTAAAGGTCAAAGGGCCTGGCCTAAATTTTGGTTGGGAAAACTGATCTCGTTTTGCCTTTTGTGAATAGCATAGGCACCCCTCGGTAAGGCAGTGTTCTTTAAGAATTTGCTTTTGATCTGCTGGTAGTTTAAATAAGTGAAAAGTGGCATATTCCCTGTATGCCAGGGACAATTCTTGGTACTTTACATTGGTCCTTTCATTTAGTACTTACAATAACCCTGTAGAGTTCATACTGGTTTCATTTTGTAGAT
This sequence comes from Phyllostomus discolor, assembly GCF_004126475.2. NCBI lineage: Eukaryota > Metazoa > Chordata > Mammalia > Chiroptera > Phyllostomidae > Phyllostomus > Phyllostomus discolor. Next base: position 134,224,915 of record NC_040907.2, read on the forward strand.
AGGGAAACTGAGGCGTGGTTTAAGTAATTTGCCCAAGGTCACCCACTAGTAAAGTGGTAAAGCAAAGATTCAGTACAGACTGTTAACCCCCCATAGTCTCTGCTGTTAACCGTTGTATTATGCTTCCTTGGGGTGTTTGGAACCTCACAGAGCAGAGCTTCTGAACTATGTGCCACGCCGTAGTGAGCAGGGTTCAGATATGCTGGTCCTCTCAGTTTCAGAGTTGGCAGGAGCTCCCAGGCCAGTTTGCCTGTTGCAGTGGGCAATCTTTTGTTCTGACCCAGTGCTTGTCTAAATATCATTTTGAATGATGTGTTAAGAAATGGAAAAGATTGGTAGGCCCTGCTGTACAGTGTGAGAGAGCTGACTTTGATCTGAAGGATCTGTGGGCAGATGCCGTAAATTGATTCTATGTCCACTAAAAAACCACCACCACCACCACACAAACAAATTGATGTGTTGAATGCAGTTGTGAAGATAGTTTTCTGAATGGTGAAACAAATCGCTATGGATTTAATTCAGGAGTTATAAAATGGTGGCCTATGGGCAGATGTTGCCTGGAAATCTCTGTCAGCCACCTTGTGCTGTAGTCCAGCACGATATTTAAACGCCCACAGAACATGCATTTCTGGTCATGGGCTAGAGACCCTCCAACAACATATCCTACTGCTGCTGCGAATCCAGAAGCCTCACACTTTTACATTTCCCTGCATGGCTCCGGAGTGTGCAGCTCTTGATTAAGTCATTCAAAGGAGGAGTTATATGTCATTCATGGTTGGTAGGTTGTATTAATGATCCTTTGGTTATTGTCAACAGAGTTTTGGTGAGGGTGGGGGGGTACAGCACTGGGCTTAATACAACAGGCAGATTAAAAGCATACCTCAACACCATTCAATTAGGACTACCAAAACAACAACTAAATCCTTATTTCTTCTTTTTTTTGAAAAATTGGGAAAAATTTATTTCATATTTCATAAAAAGTATTAGTTTTAGAAAATGATAATGCCTGTTTATATAAGAGCTCAAAAGGTATATTATTTTTTATAAATGTTTACTGTTAAAATCAGAACTACTCTGAGTTTCCTTATACTGATATTTCAGTATTATTTTAAATTTGACTTACATATTTTGAGAGTGAGGGATACTACAAATGTTGCACTACAGAAGTGCCTATGTCAGCGGTCCCCAACGTTTTTGGCATCAGGGACCGGTTTTATGGAAGATAGTTTTTCTGTGGACTGGGGTGAGGAGGATGGTTTTGGGATGATTCAAGAGCATTACATTCAAGCTCATCTCCTGCTGTGTGACCCGGGTTCCTAACAGGCCCAGATGAGTACTGGTCAGCAGCCTGGAGCCTGGAGACCCCTGGCCTGTGTCCTTTGTGTAGGTAGTTCCTAGAAAAGAACAACCAATGCGTAAAGTCACCCCACAGGTCACGTCTGTATAGTGGTCCTGCCTTAGGTATTATGATGGGTTGTGAATACTTAGCATATCCTAGTAACCTATTTTCCTTTAAAACTTTTTTCTTAAGATTTCTAATATATAAAATTAGAGTAAATATATTATACGATCATCTGTGAATCTACCAAATAGCGTTATGAAATCTTATTCTTCTGTCACATTTGTTCCAGGTATTTCTTTAAAAATAAATTATATAAATACTGTTTATACCTTTCTGTTTTACTCCTTTCTAATCTGATATTTTTCCTTGTATTCCCAGATTAACTATGTTAAAGTCAATATTTGCTGTTCTTGAGCATGATTTTATACTATATACTATGGCATGTTTCTATCTGTGAGGAATGTACTGTCTTGCTTTAAACTTCATGTAAATAGTCTCATGCTCTCTGTATAATTGTGCTCTGTTTTTTGCTCAACATCATGATGATGATTTTGAGATTTATTAATATTTATATATATGGCTCTAGGGCATTCATTTTTAACTGCGGTGATTTCATTTTATAAATACGCTTTTATATAGACATCCATTCTCTGCAGATAAACATTTTACTACTGTCCCTTCTTCTGCCTGTTACATTAGAAACTGAGGGTCAGGCTTATGTATGGACTCAAAACAGGGATTCAGGAAGTTTTTCTGGTCCAGACACTTGTCACATCATTGACATAGTTAGCAGACTAACAGGTAAAAGGAGGTTGTGCACAGAGATGTGGGAAGAGGTGATGTCATGAACAAAGGGTACTAATTAATCCAATGTTGTGTGTATGATGTCCAAACATAAAATAGAAAGTAAACAGGCCGTAGTAATTGTATCTACTTCATGGAGTTTTAATAAGAATTAAATGAGTTAATATTTATAAAAAACTTAAATAGTGCTGGCACACAGTAGGTACTACATAGATATTTGTTATATAAAAATATAAAACAATGAAAGGTCTTGAAAAAATCTTTCCTTGATTACCTGAAGTTGAGTTTTTCCAGGATATGTGACTAGGAATAGGTAGAATTGCTTGAGATTAGGGCATACACTTCTCTCTTTTTTTAAGCCATTGAAGTTTTTTTTTCCAGCTTCATTGATATAGTTGAAAAATAAAATTTGTATATATTTAAGGCGTACAATGTGATACTTGGATGGGTATGCCTTTAATTTTACAAGATGCTTCCAGATTGCTTTCCAAACTACCAGTACTAAGTAAGAGTACAGCTCACACTCCCCCTGCCCAGTCACCCAAGTGTGTACACAAGATGACATTTCTCAATATACCTTCAGCTCTTGAAATTGTGAGACTTTAAAATGTTTGGTTGTGAAATGAAGGCCACTGTGGTTTGAATTTGCTACATGTCCCTGAATTCAAATTGGGTCAAAGTACTTTTATGAAGGCACCCCCCCAAAAAACCCCAGAATTTATTTACAAATAATTATATGTTTTATTCTTACACGTTTAAACTTCAGTCACCTTCAAAGTACTCTCCATACGATGCAATACACCTATTGAGACATTTTTCCATGCCCAAAACAGTTTTTGAGCTTGTAGATTTTGATGCCTTTTAGTGTTTCTCTCATTTTGTTGCTGTTCTTTGTTTGTTTCACCTCTTCCACATTGTCAAAAATGCTTCTGAGGACTTTTTCTGTCCAGGGAAACAAAAGAAGTTGCTTGGGGTGAGATCGGGTGAATAGGAAAGGTGGGGCATGGGGGTCATGCTGTTTTTTGGTCTAAAACTGCCTAACAGTCAGCGCATTGTGGGCAGGTGTGCTAAAAAATCACCTATCAGGAAATGGGCAACCAGGTTAGAAGAGTCTTCAAAAAAAATTCACTGAAACCAAACGCAGCCTCTTACAACACCAGCTAGTATACGGATACAGATGGGTTCCTAGAACACTCACCTAGTGTGTTCCAGAAGATAATTCTATTTTATGGGGGTCCTCACTCATATATGTTTATTGGCTATTTTCATCTCTTCTTTTATAAATTTCCTAATTATTTTCTTGACTTTTTAAAAATAAGGTGTTTTTTTTCTCATTGATTTGATGGCCATCTATATATATATTTAGGATCTGCATTCTTTCTGTTTGGCTTGCATATAAATATTTTCAGTTTGGCATTCACTTAAAGATTTTTTTATAATGTCTTTTGATAAGTAGAAGTTTAACATTTAATTTGGTCAATTTAACTTTTTTTCTTTACATCTTATGCTTTTTAAATCCAGCTTAGGGAATCCTTTTATTTTCCTTAATTTCCTTTTAAAAATTGTTAAAGTTTTTCTTTTGGCATTTTATTCTTTAATTTACTAGGACTGGGTTTTTGTTTATGGAATAAAGTGAAATTCAGTTATACATATGTATATTTTTCTATTGGGTATTCTTGTTTCTTCCCTCTATTTTAATTCTGCTTTGGTCACATAGCAAGTTTCTCTGTATGTACAGGGTCCAGCACAAATAACGCCCCTCTTAACAAAATCATAAGTATGTAGTTCTGTAACATAACAATATCACACTGAAGCACACCATATGACATTTTAGGTGAAATGTTCAAATTAAAACTATAAATTATTACACCCCTATTAATACCTTACCAGCCACACTCAAGTAGGCATTACTTCTGCTGGACCCTGTATATTTGGGTAGGTTTCTGGACTTTCTGTCTGGTTTCAGTAGCCTGTTTATTTCTGTTTCAGTACAACATTTTCTTAAATACTATGGTTTAGTAAGTATTCTTAATATCCTAGGGCAAACTCTCTCTGCTAATTTAAAATTTTCTTAGCTATTCATGCTCTTCTACAAAAGTTGATATCATTTTGTCAGTTTTCATGAAAAATTCTATTTTCATTTTGATTAGCATTATTTTGAACTTAGAGGTTAATTTTGGGGTGAATTGATAATGCTGTTAGATTTTTCTCATTTATGAGAAAATTTGTACTTAGGATAGTTTTTGTTTTATTTATATGAGGATTGGTCTAATTTTAGTGTATACTAATTTTAGTGTATACTTAAAAAATGTTTTTATATATATTACTTTCCATTCTTATATGTTTGGAGCAGACGTGGTTCACTGGTGGGGTTGTGTCTTCATCGAAAGCTGTTCTTTTTTACATATGTTTCTTCAGAGAGCTCACTGGCTTTCAGAGTTCCCAAATTCACCTCCATGGAAATGAATCTTCAGTCTCTCTTCACAGTTTATCTAGTCCTGCTCTTAATTCTCTAGGTCATCATTGTAGGCACTCCCATTTTTAATTACAAATAACATATTCCATTCTACAATCTTCCACTAAAGCTTTTTAAATTAGCTGATGTTTTGCCAGGCTTCTCTTCATTAGAATCATTTCTATAAAACAAACATGCAGTAGATCTTTAGCAAATGTTAATGACTTAAGATTGACTATACTTTAAAGCTTCTTAGGCTAAAGGTGGTACAGTTACAAGGTCTTTTATCAAGGAAAGTGAAACAAATTTGACATGGAATATCATTGGCCATTTTGTTTTTACATTGGTTTTTGAAAGGGTGTTTGGTTATTATGCATCATAAACAGATTAACCCTGCAGACCCATTTCTGAATTTATGCTTTAAGGAAAAATGCAAACAGTAAACTTAAGACTGTGATTTGTGTGTCTGTTTCTCAAGATGACTGAACTTCTTTTGTTTTCTTTTTAAGGCAGCTGTATCTTATCTAAGTGGATGGAGCAGCTGCATTTCTCCATAAGGACTTTGAGTAATCTTGCCAAGAAAAATCTGAATGATTAAAAACACACTCTTACTTTGGAACATTAACAAGCATTTTCTCACAATGGATGGAAGGGCATTACAAACCACGCCACAACTTTTAACATGTTGAGCTTTTTGTTCTGGCAATACTCTGCCAAGAGAATGATAGTATAATAATGTGGATGATTCTTAACCATCATGAAAGGTTGTCATATCTGTCAGACAGCTTTTCCTCTGTTCTGAGAGAGTGATTAGTTTTCTCTCTCTCCCCCTCTCTCTCTATTTTTAAATAAGTTTCAAATTTAAGCTTTCTCCTTATTTAACACTTTGCTGCAATGCTGACCGCATGCTATTTACCCTTACATAATGGCTTGACACATAGTTCTGTTGGTTACCATTGACTAAACAAACACACAAGCAAAAATTATTGAGGACATAGAACTTAAAAATATTCTTAGGGAATTAGGGTATTTCCTCAGTTTTAAAGAGTAACTTTATCTCAAATGTATTTCGCTGTGTTTTTTTTGTACTGAAAAGAAACATCTCTGTTCGATTCCAGTGTGTGGATGGAAGCATTGACATGGCATCTGAAGACCTGGCATGAAATCCTGGCTTGGCCACTTTTATTCCCTGAGCCTCAGTGTGTTAATTTGGAGTATGAGGCTGATGCTTATGGAAACTACATAAAGAAGTTTCTATAAAGGAGTTTGGAAAAGTATAAAAGGAGAGCAATCCTGGTAGTTTTCTGGCTTTTACGGTGAAGTTGGGAAAAGGTAAACTGTGTTGCTAAAAGGAAACCCCGCTTGTGAAATATCTTGTGAAATTCAGGAACATGTTTCTAGCGCATCTCCCCTTGGGGGATCAGGACAGGGTACTGCACTGTGTCAGATGGTGAGAGTGAGATGTCTGCAATTTGCTGCCCGTTAATTAGTGAGTTTGAGGCTTCTCCTGTTACTCTGTCCTTGCCCAAAAGGCCTGTGCTTGGTTCCACAAAGTAGGTACTTTTGATTCCTATTTTATAGATCAGAAAACTGAGGCATGGAGAGATGAACACTCTACCCCAGAAGGTGATGGAGCCAGAATTCAAACCAGGAGGTTTGAGCCCAGAATGCTGACTCTCTTTTCTTTTTCTCATCAGAAGACATGCTCATTGATTTGAGAGAGAGGGAGGGAGAAAAACATCAATGCGTGTGAGAAACATCAGTCAGCTGCCTCTTGCACACATCCTGACCCGGAGTGAATTTGCAAGCTAGACATGTGTCTTGACTGGGAATTGAACCCATGACCTTTTGGTTTACTGGACAATACTCCAACCAGCTGAGCCACACTGCCCAGGGCTGGAATGCTGACTCTTAAATACTGCACTGGACTGTGTCTTATTAGTGGGGAAGATGAGTTCAGTTTTGGTCGTGTTTAGTGTGAGGCACCTTCAAGACATGTAAATGGAGAAACATAGTGGTTTGGAGCCTAGAAAAGAAATGCAGGCCACAGAGACAGATTTGGGAAACATGTGCCTGTGTGTGGTCATTGACCTGTGAAAGGAAGTGGAGGTTGAGTGAAAAGAGGAGAAGGTCTCTTGGGAATACCGGTATCATACCATTCCCAGAAGACTGAGATTAGGCAAGACTAGTTAGGAGGAAAACCAGGAGAATATGGGCTAGATATTCAGTAAATTCTTCAGGGTGGGTAGCTAATTTTAAAAGGACTTCGGTACCCCTTCCCAACTCCTTCTGTGACTTGGAGCCACTGGGCCACACTAGCGCCCACTGCCTTCTTCCTGGTCCTCAAGACACTCCATCTTCTACTGTGGTAGAAGAAGGGACTTCTTCTGTCCCTTCTACTCAGTCCCCATTACTGGCATAGTTTACCTCCCAGACCAGGTTCTTTGTCTGCCCTGTCCCCGTATCATCCCAGGCGGTCTAGCATGCACGCCCCCTGTGGTGCTCATTCATCAGTTCATGGCCCTTCGTGGTTGTGTAATGCAAAGACTGTGTCTTAACTCTGTATCAGGCTGGGGATAGTCCCTACCTGTGGTATTATCCTTACCAACCATTGTTCCTGTTCCCCAAACCCTTTGTTCTGTGATTGCTACCCTTGCTTTTCAGTCCAACTCATTTTCCGCGGTCAGCAACCCAACCCTTTAAAACCCAGCCTTAGATTCCTCTCATTAACCTACTTCCATATCCAAGCCCCGGCATTGGGTTAGGCCTATGGTTGGCTTGGTCATTTATTTTCTAGTTCTGGGCCTCAGAGGTTATGGGAAAAAAACAAACACAGAAGATTGATTCAACCTCCAAAAAACCTTTTTATGTTTATGAAACTTTGAAGTCCTAATCATGTCATTAATTTTTTCTGATATGCAGTAATCAATAGATAAATGATTTACACAGTTATTGAATAAATAGAATAAAATAATAAATGTTAGTTTGATGGCATTATTTATGACAGCTTTTGTAGATTTTATTTAGTAATGATATTGAATATATATTCTAGTAAATGTCATTTTATAAATTAAGTATTTTTAAATATATATATTTTTCATTCCAAGGAGAAGAAAGCCATGTTCAGTGTTTAAGCTACATAATAAGATGTTTTGTGCTTTGCTTAAATATATATACTTATGTATACTTAGCCATTGTGGTTCTAAGCCTACTTTAGACTTTCTCATTTTTATTTTTCTGACTCAGCGTTTTGTGAAATTTTGCCCACTAAATTGTTTCTTAAGTAATCATTTGCATTCTCATTCTTTCCCATGATAAGTCAATATAACTGCCAGCATGAGATACCTTGTTTTGTGAAGCTGCCAATTTAATTCACACAAAAGCCTTGTCAATTTACTTTCCTGTTAGGTTCTGCAACCTTAATATACTTTAAAAATACAATTTCTTTAGAGTTTTTGAAGTATTAAAACAAACTCTCAGAGCTCTTATTATTGCCTTTGTGTTGCTGGAGAGTAAGAAAATTATGCTAAAGTTACATTGCCTTTTTCTTCAGCCTGTGCTTCACATCGCTTGTTCTCCATCTATGAGGATAAAACCACTAGCTCACAGATAAACTGCCTCATTTCCATTTCCTCACTAACAGTGTGGTAAAGTACTGTCTGTAAGTAGGGCACTCAGTGAATTCGGGCAGCTAGGATGCCATTTAGCTTCTGTGACAAAGGACCAATAAAAGTCTAGCAGGGTCTGGCATTTGGAAGGAGTATTGTGCTTCATCTTGTAAGGAAAAAGTAGTAGTGTTTTGTGGGGTTTTTTTTTTTTTTGGTAGCTGGGAAAGGATTAGCTTGGGATTCAGTCCCTAGGTGAGTCTGTGAGAAGCAGCTTGGAATTTGAGAGTCTCCGGAGACCAAACTTAATGCTTGATTGAAAAGGCTGATGCTTTCATTGTTCATAAATAATTTTAAATCCTCCGTAACTATTTCCAAATCTAAGGCATTCAGATATGCCAAATAACTTATTTCTTGAGAACTGAAATGGTAAGGTCACAACTTCGTAAGCTGCTTATTTGAGTAGGAAAATTAAGTGAAATATTTAAAATCAGTTTTTGAAAATTATATCATCACCACCTTCAAACCAAAGATTTTCTCTTTTTGGTAAAATTTAAACATTTAAATGACACAATGTATACTGCTGTCTTTGGACAGTAACATATACTGATTTAAATCTAGAAGAAAGCAATGTTTTTACTTCCATACAACTGGAAATGCATTTAGTCTCTCTGTTCTTTTTTTGTCTTAGCTTCTCCTCCACTTAAATGCTTCACTGTGTGTCTCATTATACAGGGTGGCATAAAAGTAGGTATATAATTGTATGCATGGAAAATAATGTGATAATTAATAAATAATAATAAAAGATTAAACCCCATGTTTCACATACTCACAACTATAAAACTACTTTCCCCCCAGCCTGTGTTGGAGTCCTTAAGTTCCTCGAAGGAACAAGATAGAATGTTACAGCTTCTTCCATCTGTTTGGGAATATTGCAGATGGTTTTCTCCTGACTGTACGGCATTACCATTACACTCCAGGCACCGGGTGCCAGCCAGGCTCTGCCTGGGAGCCTGTCCTCGCCACAGGGGAGCACTGGAGTGGCACCGCCTACCCCTCAGAATTATAAAGTTAGTTTATAATTCTATTAGCTTTTACCTATAATGATTTAGAGAAAATGTAGAATAACAAGCTTGCATGTAACAGTGATGGTCGGATCCATATTTTAAAATTAATAAACTTTGAATACATATACACTTTAAAACTGATTTCTATTACTTCATTTCATTTTATTGATAAAGGGTACATATTGAAATATTTTATAATTACTTGCAAGAATTATCTGCTGTTAGTTTAGTAGAGCAAGTAATTTGAATTTCTTATTTTAAAATTGAACAGCAGCTGTATTGCTTTGTTATACCATTTGCCCTTATTTTATTGGCTATTTTATGATGTTCTATATCAAAATTAAATGAGTAGTACCTTTCGGTCATAACTTTTATAATTTCCAGTGTACAGAGGAAGTAGAAAAGACAAATACTCTTTTTTAAGTGAACCTATATTTAAATACATAAATTTATGTGGTGCAATTTAACTTTTAGATTCCCATTACAAATATAGACTCTGTCTGCCCCTGACCCCCCGCATTGGCTCAATGTTTCAACTTCTTTGTTGTCTGTGTGCATGGGGCTTGGTGCCTCCAAATGTGTAGAGAAATGTGACAGCTTATTGACCTTTTATATTGTTATGGTTTCTTACCCTTCTTTGGGACTAGAGGTCCATCTGAGATCTGAAGAAAGCAATGGACATTTTCTTGAGAAAAAATACATATTTATAAACCTAAAATTTAGTATACATTTCTAAGCATTTTATGAACTCTGGTTTAAGAACCTCTGTACTATATGTAGACACTATTCCTGTCTAATTTCAGAAATTAAATATCCAAATTTAGTCTGTGTTGTTTAATATATGTTATTTCCCCATTTCTACAGATGATTTTGCATTCATTTGGAAAATATTCATTATCGATTTTATATATGTTATAGAATTTAAGTGTTGAAGAAGGCAGGAATTCTCAGGGAAACAAATTTAGAGAGGGACACACTGTGTGGGCTGGGACGTTTTGGGAAAACTGGGTGAATTGGGCTTAAGAAGATAGGAAAGACAGGTAGAAAAACGTGGGCCATTCTAGCCTGGCTGCAAAGATGTTATCTTCAAAGGGAGATACTAGATTTTGTCAGGATGGATTTGTAGACTAAAGCAGTGTTTTTCAAACTTAAGTAATGTATGACATTTTCAAAGGAAAAAATATTTGTGGCGTGTCAGTGTTGACTTGTCTTTTTGAATTGAACATTACTTAAATATGTAAAAGCACAGAACTTGGCTTGAACACCTTATGCTTATGACTGTTGTGCAACTGTAAAACCCACAACTGCTTTACATGTCCCATACAAACAAAGTGACGCAAACAATGGTAATGATACGTTGCTGCAGAATCACCACTTGCAACACAAGTGTGGTGCTGGTCGCTAGCCATTTTGGCATGGGTTCTTCTGAGTTCAGCAGGCCCACGCTGCCAGGACTTAGAAGTGTGGTTTATGCTTTAAAAACATCAGCTCACAAATATTTGAAATATTACTACCTGAAGTCAACTTGATTGTGAACATAAAATGGGTGTAGTATTCAGTTATGAGACAGTTATTCAGAAGATTCAGAAGGTATTTGCATTAATTTTTAAAAGATTATAATTGGTATGGTGCTTTGAAAGGCATGAACATAAATTTCTGGGATGATAGAAACTTTTTTTAAAATCTTGATTTGGGTATTATTTTCATGGATGCACACATTTATCAAAACTCATCAAATTATACACTTTTAATTCACTATGTTACATTTTACCTTAGTAAAGGACAATTTATCATTGGAATAAAGGTCCGTGGAGTTTGAGTTTGGGGTCCATGATCAAGAACTCTCCTGGTCACCAAACAAGATTTTCGACTATGTACGACTTTGGCCCAAACCCACGTGCTTTCTTCTACCCAGGGGCACAGAACTTGACCATGCATAAGCAGTGAGGACTCTGTGTACCCAGAGTAGAGACAGTCTAAGCCCTGTGATTTATACCACCAAGTCCCTTAAGTTGCCACATGGGAGAAGAGGGAGAAGGGTAACCTGAATAATACAGAAGGAATGGGAGTCAAGAGAGTAGCAACCAAAGGAAGATCAGAGTTTATTAGATGCTTTTTCCCTCAAAATCTTTATTTTCACATTGAACACTTGCAGGAGAAGTAAAAATTCTTAAAGTTTTCTGAGGAGAGATCAAATTACTGATATCCCTGATTCTATGAGTTATTTTCTGTTCTTGTGATTTTTTTCAGCTTGTTGAGAAGGAGAGATGGGACTTGATAGCCTCTTATGAATGTCTTTGCTGTTCTGTGCATATTGAAAAAATTTTAAGCAAAACATGCTTGTGGTGCAGGTTTTGAAAATTTCAAGTTATTTCATTGTCCTCACATGAACTTTTCCAAGTTTTCCATGTTTTAGATAGGTGGTCACATGTAAATGCAAGTATGATTGTTACCAAATTTAAATGACTGAAGTGTATACTCATTGGCCCTGGCCTGGGTAGCCCAGTTGGTTAGAGCATTGTCCCATGCCCCAAGGCTGCAGGTTTGATCTCTGGTCAGGGCACATGCAAGATTCAGCCAATGAGTGAAAAGCTAAAGTGGAGCAGCAAATTGATTTTTTTCTTTCTCTATCCATCTGTCCCTTTCTCTCTCTCTCTCAAAATCAATTAAAGGAAGAAATGTGTATTCATTGTCTATTGTTAAGTCACAAATTACAGAAGAACTTAGCAGCTTTTAACAATAAATATTTATTATCTCTAACAGTTTTTGTGGGTTGGGAATCCAGGAGCACCTTAACTAGATGATTCTGAGTCATGATTCTTCACAAGTGAAGGTGGCGGCTGGAACTGCAGTTGTAACAAACTTGACTGGGTGTAGCTCACTCAGTGCTGGGAAAGTTAGTGCAGGTCACTGGCAGGAGGCTGTACTCCCTCACCATGGGGACTCCTTTATAGGTGCTGAATGTCCTTGCAATGTGCACCCACCCCCTGGGCTGCTAGAGTGCCCTCACAACATGGCAGCTGGCCTCCCCCACATTGAGTGATCTAAGACAGCGTAAGAAGGGGACTTCAGTGTGTTTTGTGACTTAGCTTCATAAGGCACATTCCTTTATTTTCACAGTATCCTGCGCTGGACTGGATGCTGGGTGAACAAGAGGTACACAGACACACATTCTGGCCTTCCAGCTCTCAGCCCAGCCAGGGGACCACACACACAGGCCCCTCTATAAGTTCAGTGATCCAAAAAATTCACAAAGGCAAAAAGTGTGGTGATGAAGGCAAATGGGTTGTAGCATTAGTGTGTAACCAGGAGGCCAGGGAAGATTTCTGAGAGGAAGTGACCCTTAAGCTGAGACCAGATGGATGAGCAGGAGTTACGAGAAAACATGTGAGAGGAGAGGGAAGAGCCTGTGCAACGGCCATGAAGAAGAAAGGCATTTACTTGTTCTAGGATGTTTTGCAGCCGTTCAAAGCCGGACAGGTTCACGAGATTCGGGCAGATGGAAGAATATTCACGGAGCTGTTGGGATGTCTGACATGCCTTTATTCAAGGGTGGGCGAGTCACACACACTGCAAACTGTATGTCCCACTGCATGCCCCTGCATGTCACCTGTCCCCCTGTGTGGCATCCAGCATGGCACCCAGCGGGGAGCCCTTACCCCCTTAAATACTGGAGACAAACAAAGCAGGCAGAGAGCCAAAACAGGTTGTATAACATAGCAAGATTCTGCACCCACTCAAGGCTAAGGGAATACTTATCAGACCCAGTCTCAAGGCTATGAGAACACTTATTATCAGGTCCTTCTCAAGGTTATAGAAAACTGCTTCTCTTAGTTGCCCAGACATCTGTGTGAGGAAGCCAGACTGACTCCGTTTACCCTACAGAGGAACAGAGATGAGTTCACTGTGATGAAATGTACTGGAAAGGGGATGGTGGGGTGCAGCTGGAGAGGCACGGTGGAGCCAGATTATGTGGGGCCTTGTGGATCACGAGAAGTTGAGTTTTAATATAAGTGCCATGGCATATTTGTATTTAGATCAGCTAAATATAGCTGAATACCATCTTCCCCCTCCCCCCCAAAAGAGTGGTTTATACAAAATGAAAGCCTATTCTTTTTCTTATGAAAGGAGTTTTTTATGGTAGAAAATCCAGGGTAATCTAAGACCCAGGGTTCTGTTGATTCACTTATTTATTCAACTGTTTTTGGCTCCGCTGTCCTATTGCGTGGCTCCCACCCTAAAGGTTATGTTGTGGCCTAATATGGCTGCTACAGCTCTAGCATTACATCCTCACTCTAAACCAGAAGAAGGGCGAAAGTCAAGGACAAAATGGGGAACTCCTTCCAGAGGATCATTTTCCTTAAGTAGCTGTCCTGGAAGTCCCATACAATACTCTGACTTAGAGCCAATTGGCCAGAACTGAGTCATGTGGCCTTTGAGAGAGTGTAAACTTTTATTTTGGGTAAAGAGCACCTAACTAAATAGCATGTTCCTGTTACTTAGTAGAAGGAAAAATGGTTGTTGGGTCAGGCAACCAACAACCTGTGTGACAAATGGAAAGCCACTGAAGGATTTAAAAATAGGGAGCAACGTGATGCTTTATAAAAGAACACTCTGGCCCCGGTGGGAAATTGCTTACGAGAGGGAAACAGTGGAAGCAGGGAGGCCAGTAAGGAGCCTGTTGTGGTAGTTCAGGGACTAGATAATGGGCCTTGATGGTGAGTGGCAGTGGTGGTAGAGTGGGTAGGTCTAGGTTAGATGTTGGAGTTCAGACCTACAGTTCTCAGTAACAAGGGAGGTGTGAAGAAAGGGGAGGACTCAAGAATGAAATCCAGGCTTCTTAGTTGAGTAACTCTGAGGATAATGGTGCAATTTATGGAGATGAGGAAGACCAGTAAGGGTGCAAACTTGGAGAGAAAATTAGGAGGTTAGTTTTGAGCACATTAAGATTGAGATATCTTTAGGAAGTTTCAAGTAAGCAGTTGGGTATATATTTCAAGAGTACAGAGAGGAGGTGACAGTCTATCCATTGTGTTTGTAACCTTAAAGATGTTTAATATCACCCAGGGAAAGAGTAGAGAGAGGAAGGGGAAGCAGAGACATGACCTTGCCCCAAGGGACCCTAACATTTATAGGTTCAATAGGGAAGGAGATGCCACAGAGGAAGGTGAGAAGGCGTAGATGAGGAAAACCAGAGGGTGCAATTATGGGAAGCTGGAAGGGCAGGGCTTCAATATGGCATGTTCAATCTGCCAAGGCTGGTGAGGGGCTGAATAAGATAGAGCCAGGAAGCTATCCAGTATTCCTGCAAATCTGGAGGACATTGGTGCCCTTTATAAAAATGTTTCAGGGGAGTGGTGGGGATGGGTTTAGGTGTGGAGTGGGGTCCCAATAGCACCCAACTGCTGAATGTAGGGTGCAAGCCTCTGTAAAACTGAGTGTACATCAGGGAAACCAAAACCCTCAGTGGATAATTGGAGGAGGCAGGTTGGAGCCCATGAAATGAGTTTGAACTGTTGCCTGCTAGTATGTGGCTGAAGAATAGCTTTGGGGACAAAAGAACAGTTTATCAGGTTATTTAACACTCACCATCTGTGCCAACAGTAATCAGAAGTGGACATGATTGTGTGGAAACTGTTGTAGAAAAGTGTCACTCTCTGCTTGTAGCTCACAAGTACAACAGATTCTACCAGGACCTGAAAGGAGAAAAACCTGTTTGACATGCGTGGCAACAACACATGTCTGATTAGTGAGACTCTTTCTTGAAACCAGGAAATCATAAGCAAAGAATTGCTGACCCCAAAAGCTATGGCAACATGATTTCTTGTGCTTAAAGTTTTTAAAGAATCTTGGACAGAACTTTCTTGATGGCAACAAGCTGAGTCCGTCTAATGTGAACCTGGCCCGAAACTGTTTTTTACAGTCCCCACTGTTCTTGCCACATTTCTTCGATCCAGCAGGAATGAGTAATATCCCTATAATTACAAAATTTCTGGCACCTGGGAGGGAAGTGTTCACCCCTGATGTCAATGATGTGAAAGCAGTCCACCAGCTCTTTATATTGTAGAGCTAGTACTTATTTATATCTGAGAGCTGGTTGGTCTCTGTGGATTGCTGTGTCCCTTAAGTACTATAATCAATTCCACGTTGCAGTGGCCCCCGGTTCTATGAATAGTTACTTCCTAAGTAGTTCTTACGTTTCAGGACACCTTGTCTACTCAGAATCTTAATTTTGTCATGAGTAATTGGGAGAGAGGGCAGGCCAGACTTTAAGTTAAACCCTTAATCTGAAGAGTTATTTCTGGCTTCTCCAAATAGTCGATCCTGCTGTGGAGGAAAGTGAGAATTTATGTTCCCTGAACTTCCTTCTTCTCCCTCTTTTTAGAAGATGAAGTAGGATTGTAACCAAACAAAAATGGGGGTTCAGCTGCCTGTGACACAAAAGCCAAACCTGAGAGGCAGATGTTGGTGCGAAGGAAAGAGGTTTTATTCAGGTGCTACATAACCTGGGGGCATGGCAGACTCCCGTCTCAAAGCCCATCTCCTCTTTCTGCCTTGGAAAAGCACAAGTGTCCTCAGCAAGACCAAGACAAAAGCCAGTGTGCAGAGTTGCTGCTCCATGTTAAAGTACAGTGCTCTGGAACCTGCAGGTGGCTGCTAGGCAGTCTTACACCCCATTCGGATAGCTTAGCTTGTTCCAAGCTGCTATCTACTTCAGGCTCACTCCTGGAACTGGTGTGTGGAGCCTGCATGGCCCATGGTCGTGTGCTTTCAGAGGAGAGAGGGAATGAACGCAAGGGCCAGAGCATCACCAGGTGTGCAAGAGAGAGTGAGAGGCTCCCTCCTGGGGGTCATGGAGAGAACAGGCAAGTGCACTGTGAGAGTCAGGTCATGAGTAAGAGACAGAGAGATTTTTGCTCCCTGGGATTATATTAGCATGGGTGTGGGGCAGATCAGGTGCTTTCTCAAAATGACCAATCAACTTTCCAAACTTTGGTGTGCTTCAGGTAGATCCACCTCCCAAACAATCTCTTCTTTTCCCAAGCTAGACTGACAGACCTCTTTGGTCTGGTACCTCCTCCTGCTCCATTTTGACTTCTTTTTTTTTTTTTTCAATTTTATTTTAATCGTTGTTCAAGTACAGTTTTCTCCCTTTTATTCCTATTCCAACCCACCCATTTTGACTTCTATGGTACACATGCCTGCCTTCCCCTGGTCCAATCCCCAATTTGGTACTGGATGGGAAAGACTTTTATAATTCAATTATCTTGGTAGCTTTGGCATGCTTGTAAGAACCTCCCCCTGCTGCCATCTGGGTGGATGGGAGACTCCCCAGTGCTCTGACTGTCTATAGTAACAGGGGTATTTGGAATAGGCCAAGGAGCAGGATTGTGTATGTTCAAAGTGTGACCCCTCAGACCAATATTATCAGTCACCTAGGAATTTGTTAGAAAGGCTTTATTGGGTTAATAGGTTTGGGTTAAAGGTTTTATTCCCTTTAACCCAAACCTATTGTACTCAAGCTGGAGGGTGGTTCCCAGCAGTCTGTATTTTAACAAGCCCTCGAGGTGATTCTGTCATAAGCTAAACAGTGAAGAACACTTATCTAAGCAAGGAGAAGAGAGATTCTGGGTGCGCTCCAGAATAGGGGAAATGCATACAAATAAATGAGGGTACAACTAGACCTACAGTTGACTATGTTGTGTAGCAATACAAATCTACAGGTTTGGAGCCCACTCTCTGAGGCCTTGGATATGCCCCCAGTCTACCTGTGTGTTCACTGGGAAGGAAAGAAGGGGAAAGGGAGGGAGTCATGATAGGAACGTGAATTGGATTGGAAGAAATGGAGACAGTTTGAGCACAACATGTTAGATTTTAAAGGAAAACAGAAAAGTGACAGAGTTGTAAAGCATAAAAGTACACATAAAAGGTGTTTCTAGGAGATGGTCCACTTTCCTATATTTAAGATTTTGATATGTCTTTACAGATTGAGAGCTTTAATTATTTTTTTATTTAATCTTTATTGTCTTTTTTCCCCATTACCGTTTAGTCCCCAGCAGCCATCACACTGTTGTCCATGTCCATGAGTCCTTTTTCCCTTTTTCCCATGAATCCTTCCGCCTGCTGACCTCCCCCTGCACCACTGTCATCTGCTCACTATCTGTGAGTCTGTCTCTGTTTTGCTTGTTAGTTCAGTTTGTTCATTAGATTCCACACATAGGTGAAATGTATGTGACTTTCTCTGACTATTTCATTTAGCGTAAATGTTCTCCAGGTCCATTCATGCTGTTGCAGGAGGTAACACGGCCGAGTAATATTTCATTGTGTAAATGTCTCATAGTTGTTTCATCCGCCCATCTATTGATGGACACTTGGGCTGCTTCCATATCTTGGTTATTGTAAATGACACCACAATGAACATAGAAGTACTTATGTTCTTTCAAATTAGTGTTTTGGGTTTCTTCAGATATATTCCCAGAAGTGAGATCACTGGGTCAAAAGGCAGATCCATTTTCAATTTTTTGAGGTAACTCCACACTGCTTTCCACAGTGGCTGCAGCAGTCTGCATTCTTAAGAGTGCAGAAGCGTTCCCCTTTCTCCACATCCTCGCCAGCCCTTGTTGTTTGTTGGTTTGTTGATGATAGTTGTTCCGACATGTGTGAGGTGATAACTCATTGTGGTTTTAATTTGTATTTCTCTGATGATTAGTGATGTTGAGCATCTTTTCATAAGTCTGTTGGCCATCTGTATGTCCTCTTTGGAGAATTGTTTATTCAGGTTCCTTTGACCATTTTTTAATTGGGTTCTTTTTTGGTGTTTAGTTTTATAAGTACTTTATACATTTTGAATATTTTGCTAACAAACTGAACAACCTGGATGAAATGGACAAATTCCTAGATATGTACAATCTTCCAAAACTAAATCAGGAAGAATCAGAGAATCTGAATAGGCAGATTACACCTAATGAAATTGAAGCAGTAATCAAAAAAAACCCCAACAAACAAAAGCCCTGGACCAGATGGCTTCACAGGTAAGTTTTACCAAATGTTCTGAAAGAACTAACACCTCTCCTTCTCAAACTATTCCATAAAATTCAAGATGAAGGAATGCTCCCAAACCCATTTTATGTGCCAGCATTATGCTAATTCCAAAACCAAAGAAAGAAAATTATAGACCAATATCCATGATGAATATAGATACTAAAATCCTCAACAAAATATTAGCAACTGAATACGGCAATGCATCAAGAAGATCACATACCATGATAAAGTGGGCTTTATTCCAGGATTGCAAGGTTGGTACATTTGCAAATCAATAAATGTGATTCACCACATTAAGAAAATGAAGGATAAAAACCACATGGTCATATCAATAGATGCAGGAAAACTTTTTGATAAAATCCAGTACCCATTTATGATAAAAACTGTCAGCAGAGTGGGAATAGAGGGAACATACCTAAACATAATAAAGGCCACACATGACAGACTTACTGCCAGCATCATACTCAATGGGCAAAACTGCAAGCATTCCCCTTAAGATTGGGAACCAGACAGGGATGTCCACTTTCACCTCTGTTACTCAACATAGTACTGGAAGTTCTAGCTATAGCAATCAGACAAGAAGAAGAAATAAAAAGGCATCCAAATCAGAAAGGAAGAAGTAACACTGTCTTTATTTACAAATGACATGATACTGTACACAGAGAACCCCAAAGATTCCACCAAGAAATTACCATAACTGATAAAGAATTCAGCAAAGTAGCAGGATACAAAATTAATCCAGAAGTCAGTTGCATTTTTATATGTCAATAATGAACAAACAGCAAGTAGCTCAGCTGGTTATAGCATCATCCTAATATGCCAAGGTTGCAGGTTCGATCTCTGGTCAGGGCACATATAAGAATCAGCCAATGAATATCAAAAATAAGTGGAACAACAAATCATTGTTTCCCCTTCCTCTCTTTCCTTTCCTCTCTCTCTAAAAATAAATCAACAGAAGTCCAGAAAAGCAAATTTTTTTATTGTTAAAATAATACAGCATTCTATATTTCTGCATCTCAGTGTGAGTAGGGTTACTGTATTATCACTTTCCTGCCTTTGCTGTCCTGAGTGTAGCTCTTGTGTTAAGAGCACATTCATTAGTCATGTGGATGTAAAGTACAGCACAGGGAATGTAGTCAATAATATTGTAATAACTATGTATGATGTCAGATGGGTACTGGATTTATCCCACATAGTAAGTGGGGTCACTTAGAAAGTTATATAGATGTCTAATCACTGGGGTGTACGCCGGAAGCTAATATAATATTGTATGTCAACTGTAATTGAAAAATAAAAATTACTTAAAAAAGAGCACATTCATCACTTTCATATACAGATAGATGATTTAATTTTTTTATCTTATTGAAATATTTATTCCAGAATAAAATTAAGAAGAAATTGGGGGAGGTTTGTCAGATTTAGCAAATAAAAATACAGAATCTCCAGATAAATTCAGTTAAACAGTAGTTTTTTTAAAATAGGTAAGTATGTCCCATGTGATATTTGGGACATATTTTCATTAAAAATTTATTCATTGTCTATCTGAGATTTAAGTTTAATGTGGGACACTGTAGCTTCTAAGCATTATAGTCATTCAGAATTGCCGCAGCTATTAACTAAAATTTTCTTACAGTAGTTATGTCCTTAGACAAGATTGACTGTGGGCTGTGTACAGATTTAGTCACTCTAGAGGAAATGCTACCAGCTTTGCTCCTCAAGAAATCCTGTTGGGATGCAGTGAATGTGAGTGATAGATTTACAGGGATAATCTTGAAGACATTCAACATTTTCCAATGTTTTTGAATAGATAATACACATTTCTTTTTTCCTCTCTTAGTTTTTCTAAGTTTATAGTGTGACAAATTGGTGCATTTTTAAAAATTGTGATGAAATATACATAACTTAAAATTTACCATCCTAACTCTTAAGTGTACAGTTCCATGTCATTAAGTAGTTTCACATTCTTTTGCAAATACTGCCATTCATCTTCGGAGAGCTCTCTTTATATTGTAGAACTGAAACTCTGTACCCAGTAATCAATAACTCTATTCCCCCTCCATCCAGTCCCTGGCAACCACCATTTTATTTTCCATCTCTATTTAATGGTTGTCCTTCTACGACTGGCTTATTGCACTTAGCATAATGTCCTCAGGGTTCATCCATGTTGTGACATGTGTCAAAATTCTTTTCCTTTTTAAGGCTGAGTAATATTCCATTGCATGTACCCTATTTTGTTTATTCACCCATCAGTGGATGCTTAGGTTGCTTCCACCTTTCAGCTATTGTAACTAATGCGGCTGTGAACAGGGGTGTACACATATCTCTTTGAGACCCTGCTTTCAAATCTTCTGGATATAGCCCAGAAGGCATATTGCTGGATCATATGGTAATTCTGTGTCTACTTTTTCCCTTAGCAGCTGCAACATTTTACACTCTCACCAGCAGTGCACCAGGTTCTAGTTCCTCCACATCTTTAACACTTGTCATTTTCTGTGTTTTTAAAAAATTTTTTGTTATGTTTTTTTTTTAAGATTTTATTTACTTATTTTTAGAGAGGGAAGGGAGGGAGATAGAGAGAGAGAGAGAGAGAGAGAAAGAGAGAGAGAGAGAGAGAGAGAGAGAGAGAGAAACATCAATGTGCGGTTGCCAGGGGTTATGGCCTGCAACCCAGGCATGTACCCTGGCTGGGAATCGAACCTGGGACACTTTGGTTCCCAGCCCGCACTCAATCCACTGAGCTACGCCAGCCAGGGTGTTATGTTTTGTTTTGATAGCAGCCATCCTAACAGGTATGAGGTAGACACCTTTTATTTCCAAAAAGTAAATCACTAAAAAATTTACGTACTTCTTTATCATTGGTAACTATGTATGTGACCAAGTGCATCATGTGTTGGTGCTGGGAGATGAGAACTGCTGTCCCCTTCCGTGGTCGCCTGGGTTGGCAGGAGAGCTCACACAGGGATCAGGACCAGAAGCTGCATGCTTTTCCAGAATATCCCAACATACTGTTCATAGAGTAGCTTCTTTATTTTTCATAAATTTCCAGAACTTCCCTTGTGTTTATATTAAAACAAATACTGAAGATGCAGCCTACAGTCAAGTACAGCTGAGTGTTTTGTCTGAAATAGCACCCTTCCCAGACACAATGGAGAGTCAACACATTTTGGTTTTGTTCACTGCTCATCAGGCTCCGTGATAAGAATATTTTAGGTTCTTAGGAAATGCTTTTTGAATAGAATTGTATTTGGTATTTTTGTTGATTTGTGCCATCGTTAGTAGTTAAAGGAAGTGAAAGAAAACAGAACTACCTATTGCTGTTTTTTAAAATAGTAATAAACTTAAAAAAATAAATTCTTACAGTGATTTGTAACCTCCAGCAGTCGTCAGAGAAGCAGCTTTCTTCGTATTTTGTTGAGGAGACAGTCTGGGAATGCAACAAAGTCATTAAAGTCAACATT
The DNA here is from genome assembly GCF_004126475.2 of Phyllostomus discolor. NCBI lineage: Eukaryota > Metazoa > Chordata > Mammalia > Chiroptera > Phyllostomidae > Phyllostomus > Phyllostomus discolor. The sequence continues at coordinate 134,246,688 of NC_040907.2, forward strand.
TGCATTCTTCCCTCCGGATAGGAAAAACTTCCCCTGTTCCTATTTTCCACCATGGCCCCATAAAACTTCATTGCTGATTCTATGATTATCTTAAGGCTTATTTTTTAAAAAGTGAATCTAATATTGGATATAAGAGTAATTTAAGTTTCTCATACTTTATTGCTCTTACCTTTTGCTCATCTTCTTTTGACATTGGCAGACTTGAAAATATTTCAGCTTTTTGAACATTATCATATATATGGTATGAAGCAAATACTCTCTGCTACCCCTTTTGAAAATATTTACAGGTACCTTATTCGTGGAGCACATTGTTGGAATTTTGAGTTTATGCTTTTAAATGGATCCTGTAGTCAATGATCTTTTCGATTTTAGGTCTGTCTGAACTCATGAGCATTCTGTTATTTGGTCTGCAGCAGTTTCTTTTAAACTACTGGTAATTTATTCTGGTTTCTCTCTGTGTTTTGAGACTCTAAATGGCTAATTTTGCAGGAAACAAGTTTATACTAGGTCCATCTGGTATATCAAGGTGACCGATTCTCAAGTCATTTGGTAAAATGTTTCTTTCTTAAGTGCTCTCTGCTCCGTGTGAATATCTTGGATTGTATCATAGATTTAACACAAGGTCATTGCTTCTCAGTTGTTGGCTTCTCATCTCACAATGTGATGACAGCTGTCATTTCAGGCACAATTATAAAATCATGCCATAATAAAACCTTTTTTTTGTACTTTGCCCTAACTTGCCAGTGTTGGTGCAAGAAATTAGACACTACGCTCCTTTCATTTATTAATCCCAAATGTCAAAGCTTGAAATCATTGGAAGTGCTGGGTTGCATTTTAGGCTGAGTTACTGTCAGGGTTTGTGCTGCCTCATTCCTGCCTGCCCTTCCTTCCTGATGGTGCTGTGGGAAGTTGCATGGGTGGGTGAGCATTAGACTGCACTTAAGTTCCCAGCCTTGTGAGCCAGGCAGGGTGCAGTGGGAAAAAAGCACTACATTAAAAGGCAAATGACCCAGGATGCTTTTAGTTTTGAGTAGGCCACTTAATCTCTCTTCATTTCCTCATTTTAAATAGTAGCATCTACCCTGTTCAGACTACCTCACTGTTTACCGTTGCAGGGATAAATAGATGTGATTTGCAAAGCCTCTTTGTAAATTTGAAAGCCCTATAAAAAATAATTTTTATGCATCCCTTTGGAGAAATGGGTTAATGTGCCCCCTGCTTAAATTGAAAGAATTAAAATAATATATGTTCAGTGGCATTTTTACAATTTCAAGTTATTTTTACATATAAGTCCCATTTGAGCAGTTTAAGGCCTTGTGACATAGGAAGAAATGCTGATAATATCAGACCTATAATGGGAATAAGGAACCTGAAAAGTTTGGTCCTCTTGCTGAAGTCAGAACACTCAGGGTTAAAACCCTGGGGCTCCTCTCCAGCCCCGGCCCACAGTGGCCACCTCTGCTTTCCTTTCCTGCTCCTGAATGGTCTAATGAAGTCAACCCCTCGGCAGTGTCATGGCATCTTCTTGCAGCAGAGCCCTGTGACACAAGTCAAGTTAGAGCTGCGTGGTTTAAAGCAAGAGACAAAGGGCTCAGGCACCAGTCACTTCAGACTGGGAGCCCTTTCAGTGAGATCTGTCTCCACCCTCTCCCTGTGACTATTCTAGGAAAATCAGCCCACTGCTCTTTCCCTGCATAGTACTTATAGTAATTTCTTGAGTCAGAATTTTAACCTTCCTGATAGCCAAGTATATATATATATAGGAAGGGCTTCATGGCAGCAGTCGGACGGGGGGGAATGTGTGCTGTTTGCAAAATACATTATTTTCACACCGATTGCTCATTTATTTGGGGTGACTTGCTGGGGGCAGTTCCTGGAAGGAAAAGGGGGAGGGCAGGAAGGCTTGGTATTACCATGGCCTCTAATATTACCTGACTTGTCCCCCCAAGTAGATTGTACTTCAGGACTTTTTAAGGACCTTATATAAGACTTATTTGTGTATCTTGTGAGGTGTTCTGTAAACATCCGAGTGACCAAATGAATAAAACATAGAGGAAAGTCCTAGAATGGTTTAATAGTTTATCTGAAAGGCCAGTTTAATAGTGAGACCTATTGTAAAAATTCATTTAACAAATATTATTTTGAGTACCAGTTATATGCTAGATGCTGTTCTAGAGACTCAGGGTAATGTAGAAACAAAACAGATTCCTGTCCTCTTGGAGCTTGCATTAATGTTTTAGTTTAGAAAACATAGATATAAACATACGGAAAGAATTAACTAGTAAAGGTGTGTGTCCCAATTACAACTGGTTGAGGAGATTGTCAGTGCACTTTGTGTATCTATGTCAGCCAGTGACCTAAAGTCTGTGTTATGGAGTGATGATAATCATGAGTGTGTGTGTATATATATGTATATAAGTGTATACACACACACACACACACACACACACACACACACACCAGTAATTTAGGTTGTTAGGATTGATTATTGATTCTAGGAATCATGATTATATGATTCTAGGAATCATTCTGCTTTTTTTTTTTTTACAATTTTCTGCAGAATTTTGTGGAAGAAAGATGGATAAAGGATTTGTTGTGGTTTTCATGGTCTTGTTCCCTTTTTTTTATCATTTACTGCATAACAAATACGTTCATCAGCTGTGAACTAAGCAGACACGAATTTAACTTTATCTCTGTGTAGGTCATTGGGATAGTTGAAAACATTTTGGATTCCTTTTTATTTATTGCAGGGCAATCCCACGATGAAAGTTGGTTAGCATGTCATCAGTTTTTTTCATTCTTAATTTTTTTCTTTATTTTTCTCAAACTAAAAAAAATTAAAAGTAGGTAAAAAGTATGTTCACAATTTTCCTGATTTGTTCATAATTCATGTTTTTTAAAGAACATGTTACATCCAAAAATTTCCCTAGATTGATTTAAGATATTCTTTTTTAGCCTTGGTTCCTGCTCTTGACAGCCTGTGTATAGCAGCTAGAGCTAAGACTGGGACCAGTTGACCTGGTTCAAATCCCAGTGTGGCTTGTTTGGGGGAAAAAAGTGCACACTAGTGTAAGAGTCAGTTAAAAAAATTGAACTCAAAAGTAATAACATTTGTGTAGCCCAGCTGAACCAGATGGAAGGTGAGGGCACTGTGGGACCTCCAGTAGGTGGCAGGGCATCATTCCTACAGATGATGTTTTAGGATGCCTTTTCCTGCAGCTCCACCTGGAAACAGTCTGTTTGCCATTCATCTGGGAAATGGCTACTTGATTCTTTTAAGTCTCCAAGGTTGCATACAATGAGCAGGCCATTAATATGCTGGGAGTTCGGAACCCAAAGTTAAGAGATAGGTGAAAGATAAAACAATGTGATCAGACTCAAGTTCATGTGTATGAAGTGCAGTAAAACCACCCACTAAAGCATCTAATACACAACAAGAGTTTGTTTTCAAGAGGCAGCCAAGCAAGAAGATGGGGAGAAAGCCCGTCTGCCTCCCTGATCCTGGGATTGGAGTGGATTTTTAAAGGGTTAGAAAAACAGGTATGTAGAAGTGTTGGTGGGGCAAGTTTTAATTGGAGGATCTTGAACTTAGCCATTTATGGTAAGGGGCTTCAGCACTTGATTGCCCTGAAAAGTGGACCCTACACTACTGAAAGGGTTCCAGTGTTCAAGTTCCAGTTATAACTGGATCCTTTGGCTCCATGGGGAGGATGGTGAGACTTTCCTTCTGGGTGTAGCTGAAGGTCAAAGTTCTCTCCTTTGCACATACTTTGGTTGCATGACTTGTGGTTTTGGTCTGTTGTCTCTGAAAAGCAGCTCAGTATCTTGTTAGAAATAGGATAGGACCATTTGAAGCTGATTTCTGTGTTTACAAGGGGATAAAAGTTAATGGAATCCCCCTGGAATCAGCTGGTATCCACAAACAAAAGTGTACAATAGATAGAGGAAAACAATGATGTTTTTATAGACTAAGGAAACAGAAAGAAACTAGAAGGACACATGATTAGGTTCTTATAATCTGTATATCTGGGTTCAGTGTCTTTCATAGACTGGAGAGACTTTCTTTTTTCTTTCCTTTTTTTTAGATTTTATTTATTTTTAGAGAGAGGGGAAGGGAGAGAGAGAGAGGGGGAGAGAAACATCAGTTGGTTGCCTCTCACACACCCCCTGCCAGGGACCTGGCACAGAACCCAGGCCTGTGCCCTGACTGGGAATCAAACTTGGCAACCTTTCAGTTTGCGGTACAACACCCATCCCACTGAACCACACCAGTCAGGGTACACCAGAGAGACTTTTTAAGAGTATTATCTTGGTAGAACGGCCCTGGCTGGCATAGCTCAGTGGATTGAGTGCGGGCTGTGAACCAAAGTGTCGCAGGTTTGAATCCCAGTCGGGGTACATGCCTGGGTTGCAGGCCATAACCCCCAGCAACCGCACACTGATGTTTCTCTCTCTCTCTATCTCCCTCCCTTCCCCTCTAAAAATAAACAAATAAAATCTTTAAAAAATAAGTAAATAAAATCTTAAAAAAAAAGAGTATTATCTTGGTAGAACGAAAAAGGAATGCCTAGAAATTATAGTGGTTTTATTTCTGGCTCTTGTACTTTCACTTAGTAAGAACTGTTTATTTTGGTTTTATGATTAAGTTTAGATATACTCTTTCAGTAATATTTGCATATATATTTGTTATTTTGACAGGTGACCATAAAAATGTAACCTAGACAATGGTTACAGTTCCACTGTAGATCATCTTCCAGAAAAAAAAAAACACTGTCCCACCTTCACCTGCAACCCCATTACTATGCCCTTCATGGTCCATCCTTCACATTGCTGCCAGTCATCTTTCTAATGATTTTACTTTTTCAGAAACTTTTCTTGATGGTTCCCTATTTTCTACAGAACTACTTGGTATATTTTCTAATTTGCTGGTGTGTGTGTGTGTGTGATAGAGAGAGAGAGAGAGAAAGAGAGAGAGAAAGTTAGTTAGTTTAATACTCCAAGGTGCTTGTTCCTTTTCTCTCAAGATTGGAGACAAAAACAACTCTTGATTCCTGAGATAACTGCTATACACACACTGTTTGTCTCATCCCATTTTCCTGATCTCTGATACTGTGCACTTGTCTGTCTAGGAGAATCTTACTTCTGCTTTAAGGCCTAGCTTACATGTTACCTCTGCTGTGAAGTGTCCTTGGTTGACACTTCTACTCCAGGATGACAAGAAATAAAATGTTTCCTCCTTCATGGCATTTCTGCCATAATCCTCAGAGAAACACAACAGAATCCAGAGTTGCTACAATGTAAATATTATCCCAGTAAATATGCAAAGAAATAAAAATATTTGACCTGTTCTTGGGTAGAAGGGAAATACCGCCAGAGGCAATTTGAATCTATGGGAAAGAATGAAGAGCACCAGAAATGCTAAATATGTGGATAAATACAAATGTGATTACTGTTAAAATAGTAACCATGACCACAAAGGTGGTTTAGTTAGTTGTAAGTATGATAGCATAGCTCACCAAACTGAGGAGAGAGATACTGCTTGTTGGTGCATCTTTGCATCCTAGCACAGTGCCACACGCACACATAAGCTTTGCAGTTAACCTTTGATATACTAACACAGAGATATGTGTATTTAAGAAACATAGTGCATGTGTATAGTAGTAGCTTCAGTAGATAGGAAGGCAAATGAAAGGGGGTCCCTATCCTAATGCAGCTTAAAGTTTAATACAATTATAATCTAATCAGAAAACTAGATGCCATGTCAGAGACATAAGCTAAGAGTCCAAATAATATAGGAGAAACATACCTACCTTCCTACGTATCTATTTTCTATCTATATAATAAAAGTGTTCTGCCATATGACTAAGTTTTAAGAACAGGTAGATCACCAATTAGATCAATGAAATAGAAACAAATCCTAGAAGTTAAGAGAAGATTTGGGGATAATTTCTCTTATTTGTTGCAAAGTCTTATGGAAATAAAATGTGCCTATTGTCAGATTCCTTTGTCCCTCCTTCCTCCCTTTTAATTTGACTTTATATACAGTATATCAAATTGTCTTTTCCTGTTCTTGTTTTTTACCTGCTAATTTTACCTTTAAAACAATTGTGCCTTAAAGCAAGGGGCAGCTTTTTCTTCATTTACTTTAATGATTATCATATATTTAACAAAATTTTTAAAGATTTTATTTATTTATTTTTAGAGAGAGGAGAATGGAGGGAGAAAGAGAGAGAGAGAGAAACATCAGTGTGTGGTTGCCTCTCACATTCTTCCTACGGGGAACCTGGCCCTCGACCTAGGCATGTGCCCCGACTGGAAATTGAACCAGCGGCCCTTTGGTTTGTAGGCTGGTGCCCAATCCACTGAGCCATGCCAGCCAGGGCATATTTTAAAAATTTTTGATAAGCTAAAGATATACTCTTTTCATTCAAAGTGTCTAATCCATTTTCCATGTACAGCCATTATAGTTTTATAAAGGCCAAATAGCCATTATGGACTTCTGAGTTTTAAACTATACAGTGGCCTACTGCTGCAGAAACCCTCTCGTGGATATCAATGGTCAGAACAGAGGGAATAATAGTTAAAATAAAAAGCTATTATTTAAATAATAGTTTAAATAATAATTACAGTTATTTAAAGATGTCATAATGCATCACAGAGTAGACAAAAACTGGAGGAGAATTTAATCTCAAGAAACTGATTGGAGGGGTGTCAGCATTGTGAATTTGTAGTTTTCTGGACCAGTTGCTCCTCTTCCCTTTTGTAATTATGGTGACAGACTGCAGCCTTACTGGGTAAAGGTGGCAGATTTTCAGAAATCTGGAAATTTAAGGGGAAATCCTGGCAGTGACAGAACCATAAACTATTGCAAATGCACATGTGTGTGCGATCCTCCAGGGAGCCTGGTTGAATAGACCCCTTCAAAACAGAGACTGGAGAGAAAATTTTAGATATCACTTAAAAAGATTGAGCTATACAATTTCATATCTATGAGTTTTTTGGTTATTTTAACTGAATGTATTTTTCGACAGTGTTGAAGCTTATGGCTTTATATGTCAGATAATAGAGACCAAAGACAGCAAGGCAGCTGTAAAATTAGAGCAGATATCATAAAACAAGATCATCATGGAGTTGAGCCTCATCTTTGTCCAAATGTTTACTGACCAATTACACAACATGGGTGAGATCCCCAGTAGCTGACCTAAAAGAAATCACTAGTGGGAAGCCACAAGAACAGACAGAGCAAGCTCTCAGCAGCTACATACCATATACTGGATAGAAGGCAAAGTTTGCAGGTGAGATTCAGGCAAGTTAACCGCCTACTAGAACAAAAGCCCAGTGATCCTCAGAGGAACATAACAATCCAGAGTTGCTACACTATATTATCACGAACATTTGATCTCTATTTAGGAAAAATATTTCAGGTGAAAGGGATTTGTTGAAAAGGTGAGTAATATTAATAAATCTCTATCTAGACTATTTAAGAAAAATAGAGATGAACTGGTTAACACTACGAGAGCTAAGAAATGAACTTAGCAAAGTTGCAGGGTACAAAAACAATGGGCAAATTCAATAGTGTCTTGATATATTAGCAATAAAAAGTTGGGAAATTATGGAAAAATACAATTTGTTTACACCATGCAAAAACATGAAATATGAAAATATGCACAAGACCTGTCCATGAAAAGTACAAAACCATTGCTAAAAGATGTTAAAGAACACCTAAATAAAGGTAGAGAAAGATCTTGTCCATGGATTGGAAGTCTCAGTTTTCTCCATAAATTGACTGATCTATAATTCAAACACACTCATAAAATTCCAACTTATGATCGCCAAAGAATTTTTTAATAGAAGAAGAAGTGGGAGAGTTATATTACCTGATTACTACTGTGCTAACTGAGACATAGCAGTATTGGGGAAATGACAGATATGTGGATCAGTGGAACAAAACAAAATCCAGAAGAGACCTATATATATGTCATATATATTGTCAGTCTTCAACAAAAATGAATGGGGAAAGAAAAAGTGTTTTCAAGAAATACTACTAGAACAATTAGAAATCTGTATGGAAAAACTTAGTGTCAGCTCTTATTGATACCATACTTTAAAATTAAAATCAGTTGTACCTTTAAATATAAAAGATAAGCTATAAAACTTTTGGAAGAAAAAGAGAACAATCTTTGTGAACTTGGAGTTAAGCAAAGTTTTTTAGGATGCAAAAAGTGTGATCATAAAAGAATAGAGGGTGGGGCAAAAGTAGGCTTACAGTTGTGAGTACAGGAAGCATAGTTTTTTCGTATTATTATTTATTAATTATTATTTCCCATATGGACAACTGTAAACCTACTTTTCCCCTACCCTATGTAATTCATAAGGTGCCCATTATCAGAATCAGAACTTTTGCTCTTCAAAAACCATCACTAAGAAAGCAAAAAAATAATTTATAGAATGCAAGAAGATATTTTCAATATATGCCTAAGAACTTGTATCTGGAATATATAAAGAACTCTTGGGACTCAATAATAAGACAAATACCCTAACAAAAGTAGTAGAAATTGTTAACATACACTTTACAAATGGAAATACATGAATGGTCAATAAGAATGTGAACAGAGGCGCCGTGTTACTGACTCAGGGAAAGGCAGATACGTCAAGTTCTGCATTTGTAGAATTTATGTAGGCTTGACCTCCTTCCTGCTCCCTAGAAGTGTCTGCCCAGTCTTTCTTTACTACAGTTTTTGGTATCAGGTTTTTTATTCTGCCTTTGGTTTTAATTTTGAATACTTCCTGGCTTAAAAGCCTGAGACTGGGATGTGTCTGTTCCAATTTTTTTGCCCAGCTTAGATTTTTGTACATTTTTTTTCTGGAAAAGAATAAACCATAGAAACAAACAAACAAACAAACAAACAAACCCCCAAAGAAACAAACTGGTACCTTCTAGCTCCAATAAAACTTATGTAAGCATTTCAGTACTGACTCTAATACTAATTTTAAAATGTTATGCTTTGATATCATTATGCTCGCATGTATGCCTCTGTCTCCATTTTCTTTTCTCCTTTGTTTTTTGTTGTATAAAAAGTGTAAGTGTACAGTAGGACCTCGGTTCTTGAGCTCAGTTCATTCTGGACAACTGTTTGAGATGTGATTTGTTCGAAAACCAAATCTCCTTTGTGGCCTGAGAGATGCATGGCTGATCATGCAGGTATCAGCATGAAAGGGTTGTCGGGTACAGAATCAAAATCAAGACCCAAAGTTTTGTTAGACAGCTGAGGTGTTTTTTCTGTAAACAACTTGGTCAAGAACCAAATTGTTCAAGACCCAAAACGTTCGGAGAACTGATGTTTGACTGTACTTCATCCTTGATAGAATAGACAAATTGGTTTGTTCTTCCCCTCAATAGGAACTTTGTTCAAGTGTTTCAATCTCTGTTTTAATTCTAGTGATATGTTAGTCTTTAAACTCACATGATACCAGTTCTTCCAGAAAATTTCTGTTTCTTTTTACAGATGGGAATTAAACAGCTGTTGGCAAATTTAATCATTGTTTTCTTAATGAGTATTACTTACTCTAAGGTTTTACCTTCCGGTTTTTGGGCTAGCCGTCTTTCAACCAAGGATGGGCTGAGTGTTCGTTTTCTTGTGTGTGAGAGGCCAGAGTGGATACATCAGAAGGAGCTGTTGGGGCCTCTGGTTCACAAACACATATGTAATGCTTACTCTGTGCCAGTTGCCATTTTTAGCAGTATTAAAAATATAACTAATGTAGTCTTCACAAAAACCCAGTAACATAATAGATACATTGTCATATCTGTTTTACCAATGAGTGAACTGAGTCAGATAGAACTGAGAAAATGTGCCAATGTCAGACAGCTAGTCAGTGTCAGAGCTGGGATTCGAAGCCAGCATCTGGCTCCAAGGGCTCCTAAATCGCTAGTCTATGATGCATTATATAACAGTAAAGCACCCGTTAATTCACAGTGTTATTGCTGAGGTGGATTAGAAAAAGAACTTTGTTTGCATTTTATTCAGACATTAATTGTTTCTTGTGTATGTCCTTAGTCTGTCGAATTTAATGTTTTTGTGACGTTCTTTCAAGTTTCCGGCCGAATGGGAACAGCCATGTTGCGAGGAGATAGGATTGTTGGACAGTCTACTAGCTAGGTCACTTATTAGCCTAGTCCCTCTCCTACACAGCAGCTTCTCCACGCTGTAAGCCAGAGCCCTGCCTCTCTAGAACTCCACTTCTTCAACAATGCCTTTAACAGATGCTAGAGAATAGCCACAGTTACTAATATTAAAACTACAGATGCCTGTAGTCTATTGTACTTCACTTCAGGAACAAATTTTGCCTTAAGTGTATTTTTATAGACCTAGCATCTGCTCTCAAAGAGAAGAGACCTTATTTATTTTTTTCTTAGCACTACCTAGTTAGCATGGAGCTGTACAGCAGGGGTTGGCAAACTTTTTCTGCAAAGGGCCAGACAGTGAATATTAGGTTCCATGGGCTGTAGGGTCTCTGTTACAACCACTCAACTCTGCTGTTATAGCCCCAAAGTAGCCGTAGACAGCATGTAAATGATGGGTTGGCTGTGTGCCAGTAGGACTTTGCTTAAGCAAACAGGTGGCTGGCTAGATTTGCCCCGCATGCCACTCACTGTTTGCTGACCCTTCCCCTCAGGCACAGGTTTGGCAAATTAGTTAGCAGTTGTAACAGTCAGAGGGACAGGCTGCACTGTGGTAACAGACCCTCCAGATACCCATGGCTTACTCCACCCAAGTTTGTTTTTTGCTCATACTTTCTGAACAGTATGATAGGAGATTTCCACTTATCCCTGGGTACTCAGGGACCCAGGTTGATGGGACTTTGTTTGGGTACATGCTTCCATGCAGGAAAGAAAGGGGACAGTGACAGATCATGAACTGTCCCTTAAAGCTTCCACTTGAAGGTGACACATTCCAGGGCTGAAGCAAGTCCTATAGCCCCACACCTGATGTCAGAGGAAATCGGGAGTTGCAGTCCTATCAAGAACCTAGACAGATAGGAACTGAAATATTGATGAACAGCTGAAGATATCTTTCCTGCGGTATATATCAGATAAAACATGGCATGGCATGAAAACATATACACTAGAGTTTCTCAGTCAGCAGCTGGGGTGGGGTGGCCAGGAACCCTCCACTAAGGCACCCCGGGTGTCTCCTAGAGCTCTGTAAATTGCAGCTGGAGAGCTTCTGTTTTAAAGAAAACCGGCAGCCTACCAGTTGGGAGACCTAGTCTTAGGTTTCAAATGTGTGTACCAAATGTGTGGAGTTGAATGGATTTCACATCACATTGTCATTTGGGGAGCAGTTCACTGACCTTGTTGAACTTTTATATTCTTACCTTTGGTATTTCATCTCAAGAGTCTTATCTAGGATATGATAGAAGATACGATTATTATAAAATATTGATGTTATGCTTTAATAGGTTAAATGATTACTGTGGTAAAATGGTTACACTGTTAAAAGAACTTTATGCGGTATACTTAAAATATGTATATATATATTTTTGACAGTGCACTTTTTATAGCTTTACTGAGATAACATAGATATACAAAATGCACACAGTTAATGTACATGATTTGGTGAGTTTGGACATAGGTATATACTCATGTTACCATCATCACAATCAGATAGCAATAGATGTATCCATCACCTTCAAGAGCTGTGTTTTGTGTCCTTTGTCATTGTTCATGGTAAGAGCACTTCACGTGAGACCTAGCCTATTCATGGAGTTTCAAGTGCGTAATAACTCACTGGTAAACAGAGGCAGTGTGTTGTACAGTAGGCCTCTAGAACTCGCTCCTCTTGTATAACTGTAACTTTGTACTTTTTCCTCTGTATTAGGGGTTGGTGGTGATAGGGGTGGAATTTTGATGTCAGGGCTCACAGTGCCCAGATTCTTGCTTTCTCTGTGCTCTTCTTCCCTGTAAAGTTCCTGTGACAGCACCCCAGAAAATGGACAGTCTGAGAAACAAGGTTCCACCTCTTAATAACTGGGATACTATGTTAGAGTCGCTTGAGCCTGTGTCCTGGGACCGGCAGGGTCAGCAGGTAGTTCTACAGGAATGCCCGTTTCTCAAGAAGGATGCTGAGTTCCATCGTGCTCTCTGCCACACAGAACCGAGAAGAAAGATGTGGGAACATGGCTCTGCACCTTTGGGCACACTACCCCTGCCCTGTGGGTTGTGATTGCCCTGGGCCCTGGCCAATGTGATTAGCAAGTTCTCTGGGGTCGGGGAAGCAGGAGCAGGTGGAGCTTGGAAATAAAGAGACAAGGTGGATCTGGGGTGGGAGGAGGGACAGGAGTGCCTCCCAACGAAAATTTTAAGAAACTGTTTCCCAAAGGCAAACTATTTGTTTTTTTTAAATTTCTAAAACCTGTTTTCAATTGAAAGGGGAAAGGTATTCCTTTATTCTGTGATGTACAGGGTTTGGCAGAAGTAATAATCTGTTTGAGTGAGGTTGGTAGGATAATAATATGAGTGTAATAATTTATAGTTTTAATTTTAACATTCCACCTAAAACGTCATATGGTGTGCTTGAGTGTGATATTATTATGCTACAGAATTACATGTGTATGATTTTGTAATAAAATAGTTTGGTAATAAAAGGGGTGTTATTTGTGCTGTATACCCTGTGTATAGGGTGGCATACTTTTGTCCCATAATTTATTACTTTGTGCAACTAATCATTTTGGCAGTAAAAGAAATATATTTTTCTTGCCTTTCAAAGTTCATATAGTGCAAGTTATAGAACATAATAACAAGGCAGATTTTTTCTTTTTATTGTTTTTAGACAGTGTGAATTTGGAAATTTACTAAAATAGAGCTTCTTTTGTAACCTGTAAATTTTTGTATTATGTTTGAATTTTGTTATATGGCATTTATCAGATATCTTACTTCCCAGTTAATAGACAATGGCATTCATTATCTAGTGATACGGCAAAAAAAAATTGTTAAAGAAAATTTTGGGAATAGCCAGTAGATGGCAGCATGACGTTGTACTAGAAACAAATCTGTGCAAAAGCCAGTGTAATGCAGCTGCAACTTGGCATTATTAAGGAAAAATGACTTCATATTTCATAAAGATAAATTATATTTTAATAAACAACCAAAGAACTTTTAAGTGAATTCTGAGCAAGCAACTTCCTTCTTTCTTATATGTATGATAGTATTTTAGGTATGTGTGTTAGCTTTGCATTCTGAGGTTTCAGCTCTACCTTCCACAATTCTCAACATTGGTAGGCACGTAATTGCTCAACTACTTGATCAGGATTGTTTTAGTGCAAAAATGACTTGAAGGTTTTACTGTTATGCTTTCTATTCAAAATGCAGCCCTGTAACATACAGATACGGATACGACCATGCTACGTAATGTAACTTTATATTGGAAACTTCCATATGTGGTTTGTTCATGTTCTTTTCCTACTCCATCCCTCCTCTACTTTCAGCCAGACTCAGTGGAAGTGCTGCCTGCCCTTGTCTACACTTCTCACTACCAGTGACTCTGCTGTCAGTTTGGCTTTGCCCTCATCATGTCATCAAAACTGCTCTTGCTAAGGTTGCCATGGATCTGTCAGCAACTTCCCCCACGGGGTCCCTGGGTGTACATTTTTCTATTTGCTATTCCTTCCCCAGCAGCAACAGCTTAGCATTTATTCAATTCCCCCTCTTCTGTGTGGGTGAAATGATGAGGTTCCTGAAGTCACAGTCAACTCTGTCCTCTCTCTCTCAAGTCCCTCAATCAAACCATCAACGCCTCTCATCGCTGCAGCTCCTACCCCAGGCCAAGACACGGGCTTCTGTGGCTGGACTACCCAGGCTCTCTTAACTGGGTTTCTTATGTCCAGACTTACCTCCAGTAAATCTCCACATTTCTTCAGAAAGCTTTCAAAAGCAGTCCCACTTCTCTTAGCGAAAACATTCCCCAGACTCTTCGTTGCTTTTATTTTTTTAAAAGATTTTATTAATTTTTTTAGAGAGAGAGGAAGGGAGAGAGAATGGGAGGGACAGAAACATTGATCAGTTGCCTCTTGTGTGCCCCTAACTAAGGACTTGGCCTGCAACCCAGGCATGTGCCCTGACCAGGAATCAAACCAGTGACCTCTTGGCTCACCGGCCAGCACTCAATCCACTGAGCCATACCAGCCAGGGCTGTTTTTAAAAATAAAATCTCAAATTCTTATCACCTCACTGTATATTCTTGCCCCAGCTCTGTTCTCAGCTTAATCCTGAGCCATTCATCTTTGCTCAGTGCAGTCCAGCCACAGCAGCCTTCTTGTTCCAGCAGAAGCCCTCAGCTCCCTGCCTGCACACCCTGCAGCGTGTGCTGTGTGCTCTGCCTGGTTCTCATCTCGGGCCTCAGCCCAGTGTGAGCCTAAATGCCTCTTCTTCGAGACCTCCTCTCTGTCCCCACAGACCACAGCAGGCCCTCCTCCTGTGACAAGTTCTAATTTCATGTGGCATTTATTTCAGAACCTTTTTCACAACTCCATAAGTGAAATTTTATATAATCACATGTTCCCTCCTAGACTTTAAGCTGTTGTTACCAGGTTCTCTGTTGTATCCTGGTTCTTAGCAAAATTCCTCAAACAGACCAGGCTAGTATAAACATGATAAACATTTAATAAATGTCTCGGGAATTTCACAGGCATTTCATTTTCAATTTCTAAAGCTAGCTTTTCATTATCATAGATTGCTTATCAACTTAGTAGACAATAACTTTGGTAAGGATGTTGTTACTAGAAATTTGTTTAAAAACATTCATATCAAAATGGACTTACTAGAATACCAAGGGTATTTTTTAAGAAGTGGCACAGTGTCTTTGTCCTGGTGGGGGTATTATATATCAATATTTTAAAAATAGAAGACATACCAAAATTTTTTATTTTAAAATATTTTTTAAGAGCCTGTGTATTTTTGGAGAATAGAGAAAGGGAAGGAGAGAGGGAGAGAAACATAAATGTGAGTTGATTCTTGCACGCCTGCAACTAGGGGCCTGGACTGATGGGGAATGGAACCTACAACTTTTTGGTTCGAGGTCTGGTGCTCAGTCCACTGAGACACACGAGCCAGGGCTTTATTTTGTTTGGGGTGTGTGTGTGTGTGTGTTTTGTAATTGCCTCTAACTGTGGACAGTATAAACTAGACGGTAAAAGAGGCTTTAAAATTGCATCAAGAAAACCTCATTAGCCCTGGCCGGGTGGCTCATTTGGTTGGAGCCTCATCCTATACACCAAAAGATTAAGGGTTCGATCCCAGATCAGGGCACCTGCCTAGGTTGTGGGTTCAGTCACCAGTCAGGGTGTGTGTGGGAGGCAACTTGATCAGTGTTTCTCTCTCACATCTATGTTTCCTTTTCTCCCTTTCTCTCTCTCTAAAAAAATCAATAAACATGTCCTCTGGTGAGGATTAAAAAAATCTTATTAGAAAAAGTTTTTTTAAAATATATGAGAATTCTGTATATCCTAGCCCAAATTTCCAGATGTATTCTAAATTAAAATGAAAAAAAATCAAGATATTTGTAGAAAAGCTCCATCATTTTTAAAGTAAATAGAATTTTAGTCCTACTAGTCTTGCAGACCACAATTACTTTTGAAAACATACCTACGTTTCCTGTCTAAATTTGAGCACCAGAGAGAAGCAGTCATGACTCATCATTTTTTTAAAAAAGTAAAACCAGCAGAATTCAGGCCTGAATCTGAAAGCACTTTTTTATTTTTTTTCCTAAAT
Organism: Phyllostomus discolor; assembly: GCF_004126475.2. Taxonomy (NCBI): domain Eukaryota; kingdom Metazoa; phylum Chordata; class Mammalia; order Chiroptera; family Phyllostomidae; genus Phyllostomus; species Phyllostomus discolor. The sequence goes on from NC_040907.2 coordinate 134,262,457, forward strand.
CAACTTCCTTGGATAGCATTCTTACTGATTTTTAAATTGTCTGTCAGCATAATAAGTATTGAATATCTCCCTGCTACATTACTCACAATTACACTTTTTGGTAAGATACATGATCTTTTCCACTCTCTAATCCGGTGGAAGAGGAAGAACGGGTGAAGAGGATCATTGTGTGGCCCAGGGAGAATTGCTTGCCAAGAAGAGTGTAACCAGTCCTATAAACCAAGCTTCAGTGTTTAAGAACTATGTTCTGAAGATTAGACTAAAAAATCTTTGCTCTATTTTCCCCACAGAGAAATGTGGTACTTTAAAGATAATTATTCCTTCAATTGGTTCCAAGAATAATTCCAAACCCTCTGGATTTTATTTAGTAGCATGTTTAGTATTTATTTAGAAATCTCTACAATATGGAGAAAAAATCTCCATGGCTCTATAATGGAAATTAAAAAAAAAACTTGTTTCATGCTACATAAAAGCAGTTTAACAATAGAGTAGAAATATATTGTAAAGGCTGAAATAACATTTAGAAGAAACTACATTGTATATTTATTGGTTTTGGTAGACACCGTGGTGCACATCCTAGAGGTGGTTTACTTTTCTGAGCGTTTATTTCAGAGATTGGTGCCTAGGAATCCAGTGGCCTCCTGCTGGGCACAGACCAAAAACAAGAAAAGGGGAGTCATTTAATATTTATTACTCTTTTCTCAAAAGAAAAATACAGAGAAGCAAAACAGAAGTTAGTTGAAGTAACTCTTTTACATTATATTAGTCAAGGTTGTTTTGATTTCCTCTGGCAGAATCCACACTCATATTAGTTTAAATAAAAGTGGAAAATAATTGGCTCATATAACCAAAAGGTCCAGGAAGGCATTTCTTTTAAGGCATCGCTGGATACCGGGGCTCAGATAGTATAGTCCCATTTCTGTTTCTTTCTCCGTTTCTTCCCAGCACAACTTTCCTCTTGATAGGCTCTTGTTCCAGGAAGGCATTTCCCTGAAAGGCAAGGATGTCCCTGTGGGTCCAGGAGTAGTAAGCCCTCAGACAGAGAGATCGTTCAGCATACATGCAAACCCCTGAGCAGGAGCCTGATTAGCTCTGCCTGGGTCATTGTCCATTTGTGGATTCATCACTGGATCTGAAGAGATGGGGAAACACTGACTACCCTGGCAGAGGTGTGGACCCTCAAACCGGGAGCTCCTGCATGTGAGAGAGCACATGCTTCCAGAGGGAAAAATGGGATTCTGTTACCAGATCCAGGCAGGGTTGAGAAACAAAAGCAAGATGGAGCCAGGACAGCACTATTATTAACATTTAGTGAGTGCTTGTTGCAGAACATTTTGCAAATACAGAAAAGTATTTTCTGGGAAAATACTGACCTCTAATCTCACCATCTAGAGAAATAACACCATTTGAAAATATTACACTTGTGTGTGTGTTCACATGTGTGTGCATGTATGTGAGAGAGTGTTCATGATGTAGTTGCACTTTAGTTGTCTGGTTTTTACATCATACATTTGAAACCCTATTATTGGATGCTTTTTCTTTGTGGATGATATCTTCCTGAAGAATTGGCTCTCATTTTAAAATGTCTGATTTTTTTTGCTCTGGCTGGTGTGGCTCAGTGGACTGAGTGCCAGCCTGTGAACCAAAGGGTTGCCAGTTTGATTCCCAGTACAGACACAGGCCTGGGTTGCAGGCAGGGTCCCTGGCAGGGTGCATGTGAGAGCCAACCACACAATGATGTTTTTTTCCCTCTCTTCCTCCCTCCCTTCCCCTTTTTCTAAAAATAAATAAATAAAATCTTTATAAAAATAAAGCACATTGGAGATTCTACTTAATATAAAAATTAATGTCTGTCTTTTTCCATGGTATTATTTTTGTTCTGAAGCCTGTTTTTCTGATACAAATGTAGCACATCCAGCTCTTTTTCTTCTTGGTTAGTGTTAACATGATATATCTTGTATCAGGTCACTTTTAACCTGTGTCTGCAAATTTCAAGTGGTGTCTCATAGGTAGTATTTAGTTCAGTCTTGTATTTTCATCCAACTTTACAATCTCTGCTTTTTAATTGGGATGTTAAATGATTTACATTAAATAAAATTATTGATATTATTTGGTTTATGCATATCACTTTGTAGTTTACTATTTAACTTTATTTTTCATTTTTTCTTCTTTACCTTCCTTTATTTGGGAATAATTGAGTCTTTTTTAAGATTTTATTTTATCTTATTTATTAGCGCTTCAGAAATACCTCTTTCTTTGGTTTCATCTTATTTTATTTTAGTGATTATAATCTAGAGACTGTGATACACATTTAATAAACCATAGTATGTCTTCAAATAACAATGTACTGCCAGTAAGACCCTTATTGCAATATACTTTCATATATCCCTTCCATTTTTGTGATATTCTTGCCATGTATTTTAGTTCTACATGTTATAAACTCCATCCTATATCATTATTATTTTTATGTTAAATATTCACTTATATTTTAAAACAGATTAAAATATTGTAAAAGTTAATTCTTATATTTCCCCATCATACTTACCACTTTAGGCATTCTTAATTCCTTTAATGTGATCTAAATTTCAAGTTTTTACAGAAGGTGTGATGATGGTGAATTCTCAGCCCTCAGCCTGTTTTCTTTTTTTTTTTGTCTAAAAACATCTTATTGCACCTTCATTTTTGAATGCTGATTTTGCTGAATAGAGACTCCTGTGATGATATTTTTTTTCTTTCAGAATCTTGAAGCTAACATTACACTTAGCTTAGTTTCTGACAAGAAGTCTACTTCCATTCTTATTTTTATATTTCTGTACTTAATGTGGCTTTTTTTTTTTTGCCTTTGGTTGCTTTTAGAATTTTCTCTTTATCACTTTATGACTACCAGCAATTTGATTATAATGTGTCTCTCTGTGTTTTTTAAAATGTTTATTCTATTTGAGATTTGTTGAGCTTCTAAAATCTGTAGACTCACAGTTTTCATGAAATTTGGAACAATTTGGACCATGATTTAAAAAAATATTTTGTATTTCTCCCCTGACACTCTATTACACATATGCTAGCCTGCTTTATGGGGTCTCACTGGTTACTGGCATTTTGTTCAGTGTTTTCCAATCTTTTTTCTCTCTGTCCTTTCTTGGATAGTTGCTATTTCTGTCTTCAAGTTCTTTGATTTTTTTCTGCAATGTTTAATTTGTTGTTAATAGCATATAGTATATTGTTGATTCTAGAGGTCATCCAGCATATTGTCACCTGTGTAAGTTTCATCTGGATGTTTATATATTTTTCATTTCTCTCTTTATTATGGTTAAATTTTCCTTAATGTCCTTGAGAATATTTACAATATTTATTGGGTTGGCCAAAAAGTTAGTTTAGTTTTTTTCATATGATGGCTCTAGTAGTGCTTAGTTGTCTTTAACTTAATCTGAAACAAGTTTATTAGAATGTGTTGTCACAATTATCATATCAGTGTGCATTTTTAAAACAATCAAAATTGGTGAAAAATTTCCAGCCATTTTAATATCGAAGATAAAAGAAGATACATAACATTATTAGCATATTATACCTTATTATTGCAAGAAGGGTAAAAACACAACTGAAATGCAAAAAAAGGATTTGTGCAGTGTATGGAGAAAGTTCTGGGACTAATGGGAATGTGTCAAAAGTGTTGTGCGAAGTTGCTTAGTACTATTGATATTTTGGGCAAATGATTATTTGCTGTGGGGCTGTCTTATGCATTGGAAGATGTTTAGCAGCACCCCTATCCTCTACCCACTGGAAGTCGATAGCAGAAGATAGCTGACATGCTCAAAATATCCAAATTAATAATTATTCATGAAAATGAAAAATGTGTCTTTTATTTTACAGAAAAAACTAAATGGGCTTTTTGGCCAACCTAATACAATAGCTTTGTTAACATTTTTTCCTGCTAATTTCTCTGCCATTTCTAGGTTTGTTTCTACTAATTGATGTTTTTTCCTATTAATGAGACATACTTTTCTGCTTTGCATACCTGATAGTTTTTGATTAGATCCGGACATGAAGAATTTTACATTGGATATTGGACTGTTGGATATTGTATTTTTTTAAAGAAAGGGTTGAGTTTTTTCTTCCTCATGCAGTTAAGCAGTTGGCAGATCAGTTTAATCTTTTTAGCCCATTGTTAAGCTTTGTTAGAGCAGGTCCAGCATAGCCTTTATTCTTGGGCTAATTTAACCCCACCTACTGAGGCGTGACACTCCTGAGAACTCTACCCAATGCCTCATGTATTACAAGGTCTCTGTATTCTGACTGGTAGGAGCAAGAACTATTTCTAGTCCTGTGTACGCTCTAGGAATGTTTTGCCCTGTTGGTTCTTTCTTCCACCTTAGGGAGTTTCACCCAATATATGTATTCATCAAAGATTCAGTGAGCCTCTTTGCAGATCTTTGGAGCCTTTTGCATAGCTCCCCCGCCTCTTACACTTATGCCACAAATTGTATCTGTCTGTTTCCTCCACTTAGTAAGACAGCTGTGCTGTATTTGGGTTCTCTTTTCCTGTACCGTGGGCTGAAAGTACCCGCAGAGACTGAGTTGGGGCAATTGTAGGGTTGAACTCTTTTCTCCCTTCACCTAGGGATCACATTCTAATCTTGATTATTTTCTAATATTTGAAAAACATTGTTTCCTATATTTTTTCCAATTTACAGAAGAAAGGAAATTCCTATGGCAGTTAATCCTTTAAGTGTAGAAGCAGAAATAAAACACTTTACATGTTTGGGTTCATTTTTTAAATGTACATTTCATTTAATACTGTATCATAAAAATTTCCCCCTATTATTAGGTATCCTATTATTCTATCCTGAGGATGATCCATAATTTATTTAACTCCCCCCATATTTTTAGGTTATTATACTTGTTTGGAGTTTTCTACTATTTCAAAGAAGGCCATGCTCAACATTCTTGGGTATATATATGTTCAGTTATATCTTTGAGATATATTTGTTGAGGTGGGATTATTGGGTGGAAAATTTTAAGAATGTCAGTACCTTACAAAGGTGTTGCTTAACACTTTCTGGGAGGGTTGTACCGACTTCCCATTGGCACTGTGTGCGAGCACTGACACTGCCCCACCCTCGACAGCCCTACATATTTCATTCTTGGTGCAAACACATATTGAATGCAGTTACAGTGTGAGGTCCATTGCCAGGAAGAATACAGCAGAGCCTCTTCCCTCAAAGGGCTCGTAGGTGAGTGATAGAGAGAGACCATAAACCTGTCACCAGAGTGATGGATTTTGGAAGGGTGATCAAATTTTGCCTAGGAAGAACCCATGAAGGTGAACTACCTATTAAATATTTGAGGATAAACAGTTTGTAATAAGGTCATTGAGAGAAAAATATTAGAAGGGCAAATAGTATATTTAAGGTTACTGAAGTGTGAAGCAGGATTTACTGAGTGGTTTGGTTGGTACTAAGGGTGTGTTTGGAGTGAGAATGTCATAGGAAAGAAAGCAGCATTGGAGGCAGAAAGCAGAGAGTGAAGGGTTCTGTATGGTCTTGAGCATGAAACATACTCCAGTGTCCTACATTTCGTGGTGCACTGAATCCTTATATGCGGTAAAACTGAACTTCTTATCATTGGCTAGTTTTTCTTACTCCTTATAAAGGTTTCCAGTGTCTTTTTATACCATGGGTCCTATTTCATCTGAGGGTTAACACCCAGCTTCTAAACATTGCAGCAACTCTTTTTTGTTGTTTAAGAGAGCAGGTTGGGACCTTGTCTGCTCTTGTAATTCTTTCGTGTCTTCTGAACAGCATACATTGCCCTCCGTGCAGGGATAGCCCTGCCTGGAGCGGTCTTCCATGAGCTGAACAAAAGACTGCTCTTTATGCTGGATGGATGCTCTTTTGAGGCTAGATCTCACTAACCCAAGCTCTGCTGGGGTGAAGGTCTTCTCCTGGATGCGCGCCTCATTAGAAAAAAGCAAATGATAGGTGTTTTGTACAGTAAAACCAAATGTGCTTTAAGTGAAGCTAGCCATCACCCAAAAGGGAGGAAATGGAAAGGTGTTATGAACAGAGTTGACCTGGCACTTTGGAGATAGGCCTAATCCAGCCTATTGAGTGGTTAATAGGTTGAATGGCCTTGATGAAGTTACTTAGCTCTTTGGGCCTCTGCTTCTTGATTAATGAAATGATCTTTACATTTTCTGCTAATTCTAAACTTTGAGTATATAAACGGGTTTAAAAAAAGGAGTTAAAAGGATAAACCAAATTCCTTCATTTTGGATATAGAAATTAAGTTGGTGTATCCTATTAAAAGCAATATTTAGGAACAAATTTGGAGGACACATGGACAAAAACTAGGGGTGGGGAGTAATGGGGGAGAAGAGGGGAGGGTTGGGTGGGTGGGCTGGAATGGGAGTAAGTGGGAGAAAACTGTGCTTGAACAATGATTAAAATAAAATTTAAAAAAGAGCAATATTTAGTTGTATTTTGTAATGATCTAAGTTTGTAGATTACCAAAAACTTTAAATAAATAAAATTCTAATTTTTTAACTAATTAACTTCTCACTAAGAGGTGTCCATTTAATTTCTGAGCAAAATATATTTGGTTACTTTCCATTTATCTTAGATCCATAGCAGATATTTAACCTTGAGATATTTTACTAAGAACATAGGTAAATCAAGTGCTTAAATGCATGTCAAATACTTCCTTAAAATACCAAAAATTACAAAAGTTAAAATCAGAATGGCTTTCTTGATTATGGGCATTCCTAGCCGCTTTCCATTTCTACTTCTGCCATAATTCTAAGGCTTTTACTTGTCTTGCAGTTTGAGATGAGGGAAGAGGCTCTCTGAGGCTGTGTAATATAATTTTTGTGTAAAGTTCTGTTAATCTGATACCTAAATTATTTTTGTTTTAAATTGGCTTTTTTGTGTGCCATTTGGGTTTAAACTATAATATTTTTTTAATGACTAGGAACATTTTGAGCCTTAAATAGCAGACTTGTGCTTGAGTTTTAGGCAAATACCTCTTCATAATTTGGACACTACTTGTATAGAGAGCATGTTTGACATGCCCCACCAATGACCTGGAGCCACTGGTATGAAATCACTTATAAACTGATAAAGTTATATCTACCAGTCCTTAAAAGGGATGGCCCTAGATTGTTATACTTCTAGGTATTCTAATTTTATAGTTTTTCATTAGCTATGTTTGCAGCTCTCACATTTTAATTGACTGCTTCTAATATGCTTTGTGCTGGGATTCTAGTTCCAGGAGTTTATTAAGATTACAGGAAAATCAGGAGATGTGGAATCTAAAGGTGTCTCAGAAAGGTCACCCTCTGTGACAGGTAAACAGTTAGGTGTAAGCACCATTTTGAATGATAGGGGGTCGTTCCACCAAGATTGTATCTGTAGGTGTGGAATAGAGTGGAGAGTTGGAGAAACTGGAACATGTCTAACATATGAGCCCTGGGTTATTATTATTTAGTAAAGCACGAGCTCCTAAAATTGTAGTAAAACTTTGATATGAAAATAATCAGATTTATCACTAGCTGATTTTTCTACTCAGGGTGTAAATCATAAATTTAAAAAAAAATTTGGAGAATTTTGGAATACTTGATAATCTTATTGAATTATCATGTACCTTTAGAAATTTCAACCCAACTGACCAAATTCCAAACAAAAATAGCAGGCAAAATACTTTCAGAGTAACTTCAAAGGTCTACATTATTCTTTAGTTGTAAAGTTTACTATAGCTTGTTATACAAGTTGAGTGAATACATTGCAGATAATTACTCCCCATTCAAATAGTTATAATTGAATTTGATGGAATAGACTGTATTATAATTGAGATCTATATCTCTTATTTAGATTCAAACATTAGAGTTTATTCAAGTTCCATGAGACTCATGTTCTGTTTCTTTGCTCATTTTGTGTTAAATGATGTTCTCCTTTGTATTGGACCCCAGGGCAGAAAGCATTGGCAACATTTGTTAGGCAAAAACAAGAGCCAGCAGTCAGTGGAAAGCATTGGTGTTTCAACTCAAGAGAAAATGAACACTTGAAAGTTTGAAAAAGGTAGAATCAGATCTGGATGCCTCAGGTGGTATGGACTTTTAGGATATTGGTCCTCCAGTGATGTTTTTATACCATGCTGTTTGTTTATAAATATCACATACAGTAACCCAGAAAAACCACAGAGCTACAACATTATTGCCTATTCCCACCTCAGTTTAATTACTTTTTCCTTGTTCCATTTCATTGGCTTGGCCAGACAAAATTTAAAGCAGCAGGTCATGACCATATTTTGGATTGCATCCAAATCTATACATTTGTTGAGATTTGCTTAAATGTTTATGCCCATATCATAAGTTTATAGGCTTTGAAATTCTCTAGTCACTAGTATTTCCTTTGCCTTAATATTTGTTCTGTTATTTTTAGCATATTGTGTAATGATTCATTGTACTTATAAAAATAAACCAAAACAACATCAACAAACACAAACACAAAACTCCAGAAATCTATCATTAGAAAATGAATTATTCCTAGCCATAGGATAGAACCTAAACATAACTTAGAGGAGTCTTCACGACTTACATTTTTTTTTCTGTTTGGGAGGTTATATTTTCAGCATTTGTTTAATGTGCAGTTATGACATGGAATAAAATAACTTAAGCTTTGCTGTATTTTGTTCTTTCACTAGTCATGCTAATGATTATTTCAAAATTGATATTGTTTTTACTGCATTGTCTTGCATAACTATTAAAATTGGGTTTAGTCTAAGTAGAAATCCCATTTGATTTTTTTATTGTTGTTAAACCCAATGCAAATAATAGTAAATGACTAACTATAATTTTTATTTGACTTTATTAAATTGGTCTTAGTATAGAATCTATATATGGTATTTTGTGTGGAAATAAATAATAAAGATGGTAAACTCAAAATAAACTATTGAAATTCCCATGGCTTTAATTTTATGTGATGAAAATGAACTATCAAGGCAACACATGTAGCCTTAAAGTATAAGGGGGATAACTGGTAATGGAAAAATACAATTAAAAAATAATTAAAAATATAAATAAAAGTACTGTCATGAACATTATGCTTTTTAGCCCTTTTATTGTCTTTTCCTTTTGTTAACACTAGAGGTTTTTAAAACAACTGTTTTGAACTCTATTGAACCATAATATAGAATTTTAAATGCTATAGGTAAATGCTGTCTTATAAATAAATTAGAAAAGATTGAAAACATGATTGAAGGGTCAGTGTCTTGCTGGTTGTGGGAACAATTTAGCTTTTATTCTAAATGAATGTGTAGTGTATGAATTATAAAAAAAATATAACAGTTTAAATGGTGCTTTTTTAAAAAAAAGCTCTTGCCCTGGCTGGTGTGGCTCAGTGTATTGAGTGCTAGCCTAGGGAGGTAGAGAAAGGTCACTGGTTCGATTCCCAGTGAGGGCACATGCCTGGGTCACAGTCCAGGTCCCCAGTTGAGGGCGTATGAGAGGCAACTATTGATGTATCTCTCACACATCAATGTTTCTCTCCCTCTTCTTCTTCCTTCTTTCCCCTCTTTCTGAAAAGAAATAAAATCTAAAAGAAAAAGAAGAAAGCTCACCTTGGTAGATACAGGGTTTGAAGGTGGCAGTTGGTGGTGGGGGACTGGCTATGGGGAAGACAGACATCACCAAAGGCTGACACAACGCTTTCTGAGGATTCGTTCCATCCTCATGTGTGGAATTAGATTCATGACCAAAACTAGACTCTGAAGCACTTGACAGTATCTAGGCATGAAGGTGTTTTGACCATTAATTTAAAGTTTTGAAATGTAAATTTTAATTTTCAATAACTTCAAATCTAATTAAACACAGAAAGATAAATATTAGACTTATAGTCACCAAAGTATTAACATGATTTATGTCTATATGATAGGATTATACATAGTTGTTATTTTCCCCAAACTTTTCCATATTTTACAAAATCTCTGCAATGAATGAATGTGTGTTTTTTTATCACAGAAAAGTTAATTCAAAATGTATTTATTTCAATATGTTTTCTCTCATTATCATACAGGTACTATTAGCCTAAGTGTACTTTTACAGTTTTTGCATATAAAGATTTTACAATTTTCCTGTAGAACTTTATGTCTGTTTTGAAAGAACAACCTACATTTGGATTTTTATAAATTTTGTATTAATGGGCACCAATTAATGAAATAATGTTAGGTATTTATAAGGAAATCTCTGACTGTGGACTGTGAAACTGTTTCATAAGCAAATCAGTAGAAAATACAGCTCTGATTCCTGTCTAACACTTCCCACCACGCTAAATCTTTTTATCCTTTCCTCCCATATTTTCTATAGTAGATGATGGTGTGTATCATCTGCCACCCAGTTGTTTGTATCAGAAATTTAAGAGTCATAATTGATTTCCTGTCATTCTTATATCCTAGATCCATCAACAAATCCTGTGTTTTCTTTTTCAAAATGTATCTCATTTATGTCCATTTCTTGCCATCACCATTGCTTCTGCCCTAGTACACATCATACCCTATCATCTCCTATCTGGACAGTATGAGCAGCCTTCTAGCTGGTTCTGGACAGTGTGGGCAGCCTGCTAGCCAGTCTCTCTGTCCAATCCATTCCCCCCACACATTGTACTCACAACACCACTTAAGTTCCTGCCAGGGCCTTGCTTTGGTCCTGGTTCCCTTTTGGTTTCCATATCATTTACTTTCAGCTCTTTAGCCCCACTAACCTCTGTGCTGTTTTGTCAATACATTAACCGCCTTGCTACTTTGAGGTCTTATGATGGTTGTTCCCTCTACTTGACTGTCTGTTGCTGTCTTTCCATGGCTGCCTCCTTCAAACCCTTGAAATCTCACTTCCTAGCTTTTCTTCCTTCCTCTGGGAAGGCTGGCCTACAACCTGACCTAAACTAGCCATCTCGTCTCACAAATCCTTTCTAATCACTTCACTCTGATTATGTCCTCTGTGGCACTTTCACAGTTCTTAGTCATCTTTGTTTATTTTCTTGTTTTCTGCTAGAACATAAGCTTTGTGAATGCAGGGGTCTACCTGTCTTGTTCTTTGCTTTAATACCAGTAACTGGCTGAATAATAGATGCTCAATTAATAATTGTATATCAAAATAGTTTGTAGTATGTATGAATTTTTATATGGATCTTTGTATTAACTCTGTTTTTAAATAGAAATATAAAGAGGAACATTTTAGTTCTATTTCTTCATCTAATACAGTAAGGTTAATTTTTCTCCAGAGTGCTCCTACATATGTAGCACATTTTATAGCAAATTAGTGAGGAGGAGGCAGATATAATGCCCTTTGACAGATATGAAACTGACACTCAGATTAAATGTTTTGTGCCCATTTATATGCTGGTAAATGATAGGATAGAAATCATGGAACTTTAGTGTCCTTTGAATATAACATACTTTTGCGAAGGACACCCCGAGGCTTTAGGTTAAGTGATCATGGCTACACAGCTGGAACTCTCGAGAAGAGCAAGAGCTGGGGAAAGAAGGAGACCTAAACAAAGTGCTCCTTAGTTGCTTCTATGGCTCTCTTTGCATTTTAACATGTAAGTCTTCGGAAACTAGGGAGACATATATCCATTTTTATAAAAAGTTATGATTCTGTATTTTTAAAATGAGTTATGTATTTTCACATTTAATAATACATTAATGTGAATTCTTTAAATATCATAGGCATTAGTTTTTTTTTCAGGAAATATTTCAAATATGTCTTTTATATTTTGTAGCTGACATGTCTTTGAACACAGACATTGTTTATAAAATACACAAAGGCATCCATCCTTTGCACTTGTAATAAATGTAACATGAGCTTTTTGGTTTCCAGACATCACCTCTTTAACTCTGTTGCTATGGATTCTCATTAGTATTCCATGGGGCTTGTGTTGCCATAGAAAATGTGTAGTTGTAGAGGTGTTACCATGGCAACAGTCCACCATTATGTATTTTTCAATATTAGCTAGCTGGAGATGTTAGTAAATCTGAATGATGTTTGTTTAGGAGTCTAATAATGAAAAATAAAACAGAATACTTTAACATTCTAGTTATCTCCAACAGATATTTTAAATATGTTGTCTGTTACCCTTTATTCAGATAAATTAAATAGAAATGAGAGCTGCTTTAAAAGCTTGGTTTTAGCAGCCATTTAATTTAATCTCTGGAGATACTAAATATTTAAATTGCCTTAAATGTTTGACATGCATATAAACTCCCATGTGATAACACTCCTTGCTAAATAAACAGAGGTTTTTTTTCTAACCATGGCTTCTTCATGACCTTGAACAATAGCAGCTCAGGTACATGTGAGAGACAAAGAGGAGGAAGAATCTTTTTTTGGTCTTTGAAATGGAACTCAGAAATACAGGAAATCACCTGGTGACTCATTGCTCAGTGCAGCTTTACAAAAGAAAAAAGCGGAGAAACTATTTTCAGTAAAATGGCAAATCCCTTGTTTGAAGAGAGGTTTTAAACATACTATTCACAAACATTTTGGTATTGCCAACCCTTCAGCAATCATTTTGAAGCCCTAGCCTATGAGAAATATCAGGCATATTATGTCAGTTATCTACAAATAACCTTTCTTATTTTTACCATGATAGATTGACACATTATTATTTTGTCACAGGGACAAGCAGAAAAGTGTTGTGATAATAATTCAGCAAATTGGATATATATTTGAGATTAAAAAAGACTGAACCTCAAGTTTTACAATTTTAGTTTTGTGATTTGGCCTCAATTGTTTTTAAAATTGCTACTATAGTCTGAATGTTGGTATCCTCTGCAAATTCATATGTTGAAACCTAATGTCCAATGTGATGTTATTAAATGGGACCTTTGAGAGGTGATTAGTTCCCTTGTAAGAGAATAACATTAGTTCCCGTATAAAGGAGACCCCATAGAACTCTCTTGCTCCTTCCACCATGTGACGACTCTGTGAGAAGATGGCCGTCTATGAACCAGAAGACACACTGTCACCAGACATCAAATCAGCTGGCACCATGACCTTAACTACCTAGCCTCCAGAACTGTGATAAATGTTTGTGGTATATAAGCCAAGCAGTCTATGGTATTCTGTTAGAGCAGCCTGAATGAACTAAGACAATCACCAAGGCCCTCTATGAAGTTGTGGGAAGACATTGGGACTCCTTGTTTTTGTTTTCTTGAGGCTGTGTCATATGGGAGCTCTCCAACAGTCTTCCACTGAAGCTTTTTCTTGTGGGACATGTGAATCTAGCCCCTTCTATGGCAGAGTAGGGACTCAGTATAGAACCACAGGGTCATAATTCACAATGTCAGACAATTGGCAAGCATATGACTTGCTCCTGGATAATCATGGGGCAGCTGAGAAATTAATGTAAAACCAAACAGTGTTTTGCCAAGTGCAGTTGCATAGAAGAGGTATGTAGAGTTTGGTAGAAACAGGATCCCGTACATAGAAAGTGCGATTTAGGTGTACATTAATTAAAGTACAAAAAGTAGGAAGTGTGGGATTCAGAGTCACCCAGCTGATGATGGCTACCCAGAGGGCAAACTCCAGACTAAATCAAAGATTAATTCATGTCAAAGAAGTCAGATAAACAATGCCATAAATAATAAGCTTCTTTTCTTATTTTCAGATTTAAAATTACATGCAAGACATTGGCATAACATTAGTAGCCTTTACACCATCTACCAAAGATTGCATTTGCTCAAAAGCCTGCTCAGACTCAACAAGGATTTATGAACCTTAATCTTTATGATCTGTAGTCCCTCAGTCCCGTATAGAGGTGTTTGGCAGCCTAATACAGGTGCCCCGTTTTTTAAATGGCAGAAGATAATGAGGTTCAATAGAATTTTTTATGATATATTATCTTCCTTTACCTGCTTTGTTCCCCTCTTGGTGGATTTTGAGTAAATGCTTAACAGAAAACTTAAACTGAAGATAAATACAGTTTTTCTAGAGGTTGCTCTTTGATTTGATAATTTCTTGCTGTAGTTAAATCAAATTCATCTTATGGTAATGCATAAGGTTCTCTATTTAAATTGGGTTTCATAGCTAATCCACAGTCCTGATTTGAACTCTCTTGTTTCTTACCTCCTATGGCCCCAGACTACATGAATAAAGCATTTACTATTTCTCATTCATTGCTTTCAAACTTTTCTTTCTTCATTGCTTTGCCTTTCCCCCTAAACGTGGTAAATCTCAAAGCCCTGACCTTCTCTGTCCTGTTTTTAGTTTTGTAAGTCCCCTCATCCAATTTCATGGCCCCACTTTTACTCCTATGAGGATGTCTTATAAACCATCCCGACATCATCCTGGTCTCTTTTGAGCCCGTCCTTGGTCTATACATAGGGTTTGCACTTGAGGACATTGTCAAAACCTCGAATGGTCATGTGACCCCAAACCCTCTGTACTTTTTAATACTCCCCACTAGACCCTGTGACCCTATTCTCATTGTCTTTTTCAAAGCAATTTTATTTATTTTACCTTTTAGAGAGAGGGAAAGGGAAGGAGAAAGAGAGGGAGAGAAACATCAATGTGTTAGAAAAATATTGGTTGCCAACTGGTTGCCTCTCACAGGCCCACCACCAGGGATCTGTCTGCAACCCAGGCATGTGCCCTGACTGGGAATCAAATTGGCGACCTTCTGGTTTGCAGGCTGGTGCTCAGTCCACTGAGGCAGACTAGCCAGGGCTTCCATTGTCTTTTAAAATGAATGAGTCCTCCCACCTTTGAAATTGCCAGGCTTACTAGTGTGGCACAGCCACCAAGGCCCAGTGTTTTTGAAGATCTGTGAGATGAGTACAGTTAACAGTAGGCATGCCGATGCTTTACTGCAGGGGGTCCAGCCGAATAGCTGTGAATAGGCCTGACAAGGCCCTGGAATTTTAATGGGAAAAAATTACTTATTTCAGCAATCTCTAAGTTAAAATCTAGCTTTTTCTTTAATTATGGGTGTAGGTAAGAAGCTACAGTAGTATTAATAGCAATTATGAATATTTTCATATTATGGTACAGTTGTTAAAATATCACAGCTACTTCAAAATTACAGTTGTTATTAGACCTGCCCCTAGATTGTACAATTTAATACATTACTATAGAAGCCTTTATTTGATCATAAATTTGTTTTTAAAAACATTTTGATAACTGCATTTCACTACATTTGGTGTCTTTAGCAATCCTATTTTATTTTATGCCTTTAAAAGCCTAATTCAAGGCAGGCTCCAGAGGCTTTATCAGCCAGCTGAAGGGGTCCATGCTCTACAATACAGTTAAGAACCCCTGCTTTTCTATAACATGCTCATACAAGATCTGACAGTCACTATAAACTTTGAATGGTGCAGCTTGTTTATTTATTTATTTATTCATTCATTCATTCATTCATTCAGCATTTTGAAATACCTGCTTCTGTCCCAGGCATTATTTTAACCAATATTTTATCTCACTTTTTAAAACCAATATGCCGTAACTTTTTTAATCATAACCCAAGGATATATTTATTGACTTTTATAGAGAGGAGAAGAGGGGAGGAGGGAGAAGGTAGAGAGGGAGAGAGACAGAGAGGGAACATGCCCTGACTGGGAATCAAACCAGCAACCTTCTGGTTTATGGGACGGTGTTCCAACCAACTGAGCCTCCTGGCCAGGGTCCAAACTGCCATAACTTTACAAGAATCATAACTCTTTTGAAAGATTTTTAGCATAGCAAAATAAAAATTAAGAAGAGGATTATTCTGTGAGCACGTGTGTGTGTGTGTGCATGAGTTCATTTCTTGTGTGAATGCAAATAACAGAACTAAGCAGGCTTGACAGCAATTTATCAACCAGGATTAGAGTGAAGATATTAATAAGCTGGAAAGGTGGAGATAGGTAGTGAGGGGAGAGGATGATCAGGTATAATCAAAGACCTGACTGAGCACATTATCCTTAGTGGCTCCTTACATATAAATGAGGTACTTTGGAAAATAAATGAATTTTGATCATCTGTAGCCACATAGCAAAATGTTCTCAAGCTCTTTGTGTCATCTGGGGATTTTAATTAGTTATACTTCTTACTTTCTGACCTCCATTGTCTTGGAGCATCATATGCTTTCTAAATAAAGTAGCTAGGGAAGATGATTTAGTTGAATTATAGTTACTGTTTTGGAATTTAATTATCTGTTCATAACAACACACTCCTAAGTGCAGTGACTGAATAGTTTATTATCTCTGCTGGCTCCAAGGGGTGCTTGCCTGGGGTCTCTCCTGCCATTGCAGTCATGTGAAGGCCCCACCGCTCTGTATGCTTATGGTGGCTTCTTCATTCACATGTCTCATGCCTCAGAGTTCTACCTTGTGGCCTGTCTCTCGGTAAAGTGACCTGAATTGCTTTATAAGGTGGCTCAGGTGCCAGAAGGCAGGAAGTTGGCCTGTCTGTCTTCTTCAAGGCCAGAACCACAGTGGGCACAGTATTGAAACACAACCTCTCTGGGTTCTATTGCCCACCACCAGAAAAAAAAAATGTGAATCCCAATGCCAGAGTCTTATGAGAAAGAAAGGAACTATTTATTTAAAAGTTAGACCGATTTAGAACAGTGGCGGAATTCTGTTCAATCCCACTCCCTTAAAAACAAAGGAAACACTCACAGACACACATAGTCCTGGTCCCCTTTGCCAAACAAGGCCAGTCAGAGGTACCATCTCTCAGGAAAAGAAATGGAAGTCTGTAGCTTAGCTAGGCAAATTCCCACTTTAATGTTCTGGCTTCTTCTAGTCCGTGCCTGGCCAGGCTCCCACTCTTAATCCAAAACCTCGTGTCCCCTCCTCATGGTGGGCTGGTGAGGGTCCTTCTGCTTCCTTTCAAACCATGTGGCCAAGATCCCTGTATGGCTGAGAGAGAGAGAGAGAGAGAGAGAGAGAGAGAGAGAGAGAGAGAGAGAGAGATTGATTGATGCTCATGGCTCTCCTACTCTCCTTCCAAGCCACATGGTCCAGAGTTCTTCTCCTTCCCAAGCCACATGCGTAAGCCCTTATGACTGACCCATGCTTGATTTTAAATTTTCAGCATGGATCTTCCTCCGTAACCCCATTTCCAAATCCTCCCGCAAAGGATTACACCTGCCAGTATTCTGGTTACTTCTGCCTTAATTGGCTGCTGCTGCTAGCCCACGCAAACATGGTCCCATGACATAGGGCAACCACCTCCAAGCCTCTTGCCCAGGTGCAGTAACCTGCGGACCATCTCCAGCTGCATCAAGGTTAGAATCACGCCCATTTCCCTGACTCTGAGTGCAGTAGGCACAGCTGTAAGCATTACTAAAACACTGGCCAAGTTCTTTAGGTATGCAGAGTAACTCCCAATGGCCTCATTCTGCTTCCCTTTCCCCTAGCCCTTTTAGTGGGGTTTTTGGGGTTTCTCAACCTACATTGCATCCTGAACCTAATTTCACACCCATTTCAGTATTGCTTATACCATGTTCTGTTGACCACACAAGATCCAAGGGGTGACAGGACAGAATCCGCCTCTCAGTGGGGGCATTGGCCTGTGGGCACATGGGGGGAAGGAACTGGAGGCACCCACAATCTCCTTTCCCGTTTCACCTTGCTTTCCTTCTCAAACTAGCTCTTCCTTCTGATTTCTCAGTTATCATTTATAAATAATTGAATTGATTTCTTCCAGGCTAACTCCTTTTAGTTTCATATATGTAATTACATCTCCATCCATTTTCATTTGTTTTTCTTTGTAGAGCCCTAGCATTCGTGGTTTTGCAGTTCCACCTGTGTTTTTTATGCTACCATAACTTTCCCCTGCACCATTATGGAGGGTGTTATTGATTGTTTTAAAGTTTTGAAGTCCCCAAGACCACCCTCGCTTCTGAAACCAACTGCAAGTTTGGGTTCCCATGATCACCCACTAGGAAAATCCCCAGAAGTCTGGAAGTTGTCATATGCACAGTTACAGTTTGCTACAGCGAAAGGACACAGATTCAAAACAGGTGAGGGAAGAGGCAATAGATTAGGGTCCAGAGTAGTTGCACGTACTGCACTTCCATTGCCCTCTCCCAGTAGAGTCATGCAGGTGCTCCTTCCAACCCTCAGTAACAATGTGCTATAACACACATGGACTATTGCCAACCACAGAACTCACTTGAGCCTTATCCAAAATTTCCACTGATGCCAGGTCACATTGACTTGGTTGGTCACAAAGACATTGCTGACTGCTCTCTTGGTTAACCTTAGTCTTTAGTCCCTGCTGAGATTGATCTGATACCAAGCGGCTACAAGCACTCACCATAAATCACATTAGCATAGCATCTGTGGTGAGGCCAAAGCCCCAGTGTTAAGCGAAATCACCTTTATTAGGCAGGATAGTCCAAGGGCTTAGAGGTCACTTCCCAAGAGTAAGGGTAAAAGCTAGGCCTCTGCTCAGGCAAGGTTAACCTTTCACTGTGGAGTTACTTTATGTTTTTCCATCTCCATCCCACCTAACATGCTCTTGCCAGATAAACCTAATCAATAGCCCACTCATGTCACTTTCCTCCTCAACAGCCTGTGATGTTGTCTCATACTTTTGTCCTTATGTTCGGTTTTACAGGTGGTTTTGATTACAAATCCTTTCTTTTCTTGGCCACATTGAAGGGATCCCAAATCACATAACCACCCTCTGTTTTCCTAACTGGTCTTTCCTTGCTGTCTTCTCTTGTCTATTCAGAATTCTTGTGGTCTCATCCAGGTGTCCCACTGTCAAAGCCTTAATTGCTTAAAATAGATTTATTTCCTTCCTCTTTGGATACCTTTCCCCATGCATCTCCATGACACTTGCTATGATCTGCCTTGCATTGAAGTTATTTTTGTTCATGTCTCTCTCTTCTTTAGAGAGCAACCTCCTCATTCCTCTTCATATTCCCTGCAGAGACCAAGATAATGTATGAAAACTGGCGGAGACAGAATAGATGCAAAATTTAATTCCTGTCTTTTGGGAGAAGCTCTAACAAGCATTTAACATCACAAGATCAAACACCTTAACATAGTGGCTTCTCTACTGTACTTAAGCGCCAAATGAACGTTATGGGTACTAGGTGCTCTTAGGATCCATAGTGTGCTGAAGTGGTGAGGGGACTTCTTTTTAGGATTTAGTTGTGCTTTAATGAACTGAATTCACATGAGCAGATAAACATTCATATTGTGTTTCTTGGTCAGTTTGTAACATTTAGCACTGTGCATAGAGATCAGTGATTTGGGGGAATCTAATCTGAAGGGTTTGAATGGGTCGTGTAGTTCCAGTGTCAACAATAACCTTACAGAATTTGTGAACTTAACTTCAGTTCTATGCCCTCTCTTTTCTCTCATATTAAGCCTTCTTTCTCCACCCCACCAAGATTCCAGTATGCCTTACACAGAGAGACAACTCTTTTAGTGCATTGATTAATATAATCATTCAATATGTGTTTAACAGACTTAGCAGACACAGTGCCAGGTATTGGGGATACAGTGAACAAGACAGAAATAGCCTTTATCCTTATTTTCTCACTTAGAAAAGATTTTAAAAGTCTAAGGCTCATTTTCTGTTGGTTTAATTAACCTCTAACTCAGTAATTTTCCTATTGTGTCTGTGAAACAAGAGAGCTAAGTGGATGACATCTGCAGCTGCTAATATTTATTGAGCACTTACTATGTGCTGAGCACTCTGTGTGCGTTACCTTATTTAATCTGAACAGTTCTTTGGGTAGCAACATAACCATCATTCTGTTGTAGATGAGGAAACTGATGCTAAGTGTCAGGCTTGCCTACTCCAGAAGTTGCACTTTTCAGCACTGTGTGATAGGTTACTACTACATTAAATAAGCCTTGCCACCTTTTGTTGCAGTTGACTTTGATCTAGCATTTTATTCTAGCATAGTGATGAAACACAGCTCTTGCCTGATTGTGTTAAAATTTACACTTTGGGTTACCATTGCATTATCATCTGAATACGTGGATCAGATGTGTTACCTGTCCATAGCAGTAGTTCTTATCTTTGTTCTTTACAGTGTTACTATATTGCTTAACTATCATGAAAAATAGAATAGATAATGTTAGAAATATTTTTTTAACTAACTTCAAGTTGCTAAGGAAAATTGAGGCACTTAGAATTTTCTGGTAGTTCATTCTAAGTACATTAGTTGGTCTGAGTTCAACAAGTGAATTATGATTCTTCTCAACAAGTTGGCTGACTTGCAGTGAATCACGTGACTCCAGATAGGTCTGGGATGTTGGTTTATCAGTGACAAGTTTTTTCACTAATCTCTATTGTAAGACTATTGTGAATGTTGATTGTTTTATTCAAGTGTATTTGAATTGATACATTTGGAGAACTATACTTTTTGAGGTTTATAACAGGCTTATTTCCTGAAGGAAATAAAAGTAAAATGTCAAATTCAAGACAAAACAATCTAGAATTTTAATTATCCAAAGGGGTAAGGGAGATAATGTTGCTTTTAAGAAAGTTCTTACTGTTCTAGCGCTTCTTTCCCTAAAGATTTTCAGGTTGCTTTATTTCAGTAAGTACGTCTCTTAAATGTAGTGGTGCATCTATGAGTGTAAGTGGACACATTATATTTTGTTGTCTTTCATGGTTGCAATGGAGAAATTTTTAAGTACTTTTTTTCTAACTTAAACAGTGTTATTCCAATAAAATAGATTGAGGGCAAGTGAATAGAATGGCTAAGAGTAGGGCTCTGAAGACAGAATTGGGTTAGAATGTTGCCTTTGCTATGTGTAAGCCATGAAACTTTGGGCAGTTTAATCATTCCAAATGTCAGATTCTTCATCTGTAAAATGAGAACAATGATAACTCCTACCTCATATAGTTTAAAGGATTAAGAGTGCTGTGTGCTGGGCATCTATTAAATGCCCAATAGCTCCAGAAGGCAAGTTGCTGTTTTATGTGTTTTTGAGAAAGTATCCGTTTTCTTTCTTTCTATTTATTCAAACAAATCACTACTTTAAAATAATAAGTGGTCTCGGTGATTAGCATTATTGCTAAATAAAAACAGCTAATTCAAGAAAGAATAAAAAACAACAGTATGGCTAATTTTCTCTTATATCTTATTTTCAAGATGTCATACTTGATTCCAGTGGTCAACAGGGAAGAGTTTTGAATTCATACTTAATTCTTAATGTCAAGTTAAAATCCTTTGGAAACTACAAGTTGCTGAAATTCTGTAGACAATGGAGCCACACAACCAGGGTTCAAATCTAAGTTCTGTTACTTTTTACTGTACTTTGGGCAAATAATTTACTTTCTTTGGGCCTCAGCCCCTCGTATGTGTAGTGGAGATAATAAAAGTACCAACCTCATAGGGTTGTTAGGTGTAGATCAAACCAAATGATACTTATAAAGCCTTTAGAACAGCACTTGGTAAGCACTATGCAGGGCTTAACTCATTATTTTACATCAACATTTGTTAACTGGTGTGCTGTGGCACACCACTGTGCCAGGAGAATGTTTAAAACATGCAATACCTACCTAGTCAGGGGCACTGACCTTTTTTCCCTTATCTTGTCAAATGAAAAAATGACAGCAGCCAACATAGCAATAACTTTCTGGTGTGAGTGAATCAAAATTATACTTATTTTGTGTCAGATGGGCAAAAAATATAACACATTTTTTGGTGTGCCACAGAATTTTAGTAATTAGTTTATGTATGCCATGAGATGAGAAAGGTTGAAAATCACTGTTTTATATTGATGGTACTAACACAGCTAAACTTTATTTTCACACAATTAAATGGTGAGTATGCATTTTGAATCATGGATGGAATAATTCTTTATTATTGTAGACTTTGACTAGCTGGATATTTACATAAGAAATAAATCAGTTATGGAAAAGCCACAAATTCAAGATATCCTTGGAAATAGAGCCATTATTTGAAAGAAACTATTCATAAGATTGTATACAGTTATTGAAAATGGTGTTCAGTCTGTTTTATTTAGCATTTGGAGCAATGTAATAACCTTTAATTCTGCCTCTATAAGCTCAGGCATGATCTGACCTACATTTTCCTGCTTGTTACCTTAAAAGATAGTTCAGTCTAGGAAGAAATGAGAATTGCATGGGACAGTCTTGATTTAATTACCCTGGACTTGAGAATAGTCTTGTTGGAGAACGGTTGCTGAGAAATAAAGCATGATTGCCTCTATGGCTGCGACAGAATTATAGAAATTTAGTAACCAATGGTTGTAGAGATTGTGGAGTCAGCATCAGAGAACAGGAAGAATTTTGAATTCCACAGTAAAAGTCTCATTTCAGGTCTTGTTGCTGCCACTAACTGGGCATATAACTCTAGGTAATTTGCTTGTTTCTTGCTTATCAGTTTATTCTTTTATAACATAACAATGCTAATGGCTGCCCTGCTGTTCTCATAATATAACATGTGAAACCCTGGGACGTGTGATTGTGCCTTTCATTTTTATTACTGTCAAGATGAGAGTGAACACCTAAGCCTTTTTGCTTCACAGTGAAGCCATGGATACGTGGTTGGGCTATAAGAAGAGACAAGGAGATAGGATATTTTCTTTTTAAATTCTATTCAACTAAATTTAATTACAATTAATTTAATTCTATTTAATTTATTCTAATTTTTTTCAATATACCACTTTTCTTCACAGTGTATGATTTTGACGTGTTTGGCAGAATGAAAACGGAGGATGAACATGGTTGGGGGCTGGGTCTGGGGAGAGGACAGGGTCTTTATGTGAAGCTGGTTACCAGAAAAAGGTGTGTGTGGAGGTTTGGTTGAACCTTTGCATCCAGATGAGGTCTTAGCAAGACTCTCCAGCCTTTTCTGGAGAGAATAAGGGAAAAGACTGTAGAACCACTATGGTTTTTAAATGAAAAAAAATTATTTTTTAGTGCTGAGGAGTTTGGGAGGGGCATCTGAGGTTCCTGTTAGGGAAAAGGGAGAGAACCGGCCCATAACGGAGCTTTCTCAGAAGGCAGCGGAACTGACCTAGAGAAAATGCATGCCCTGGATGATTTCATTCTAGGACACACTGTGATCCCTTTGACTGAGGTTTCTAGAAACTGAAACTTTCTTCAGTTCTATGATTTTCTGTCAGTTTTTCAACAGTTCTTCAAGTTAAATTATCCTAGAGCTGAAGAGAAAGACATGTATTTATTTAGGATCAGGCCAATAGAAGGAAAACCTGCCTTCCTAAAATGGCATGTTCATGGTCAGAGCTTGGCTGGTGGCCATGAAAAAGCAGGTGGCCCATCTTATTTTGATTTCGTGTTTGCTCTACCAGCCACTCAACCCTCATGGGCCTGTGGGGAGGAGAGAGGTCAGGAGGTGCCACTTAAACCCTCTACTTTCGCTCTGTCCCTCTACCCTACTTTTATCTCCATCTCACCTGCTAACTTTTTCCAAGAGTTTCAGTTTTGCTTTAGGGTTTGTGCCCCCAGTGGCCCAAAGCTTCTCTAACTAAGCAGATGCCTAGGGAGGAGTCCCACAATGTCTGTGGTATTCTGGCTAAATTCATTCTCAGCGAACATTGATGAATACGGAAATGTTTTGGCAGATGGTAATGGATGATCTCCATTTCTTCAGATCAGCTGAGGTATTAGCCATTTTTTAAAAGACTTTATGTACTTATTTTTAGGGAGAGGGTAAGGGAGGGAAAAAGAGAGGGAGAGAAACATCGATATGTGAGAGAAACATTGATGGGTTGCCTCTCACGCACCCCCGACCAGGAATCTGGCCCACAACCCAGGTATGTGCCCTGTCCAGGAATCAAACCAGTGACCTTTCAGTTTGTGGGATGATGCCCAACCCACTGAGCCACACCAGTCAGGACTAGCCATTCTTTTATGATATTACTTTTATAAGAAGGTATTTTTTAAGGTCTAAATGAATGTATATGGTTAAGTTTGGGACAAAACGTATTGCTGGTTGGAGACTGACTATATAACAGGGTGGTAGCATGGTCTCCTTGGAAAATAAAGAAGCATTGAAACCAGACAACTTGGATGTGTATTTGGGCTCCTCTATGTACAGGTTATATGACTTTGGGTAACTCATGTTACCTCTCAAATATAGTTTCCTCTATGGGATGGAGATAAAAAAAAAATAAGAAGGATGTGTCTTTAGTATTCTAAGGGCAACTTGTTTTAAGCCCGTAACCAACTCAAACTCAATGATGAGACTCTAGAATCTTTAATATTTTAATCAGTTAAAAGACAAGGATATCTGTGTTCAGATAAATGTTACTTTAAAACACTGTTTATGGAAGTTTTGGGCTATGTAATAAAGCAAGTCAAAAAGGCAGAAAGAAATAATTGTGAGAGGAAAAAAGCATTATAAGAAAAACTGAAATGAAAGTGATTTAGGCTCATGTAAAGAACAAACACGTGAAAATAACCAGGAAAATTTAGAAAAAGTAGTTGGAGATATTTCTGCTACCAGATATCTGTTTTAGCACGTTCACATTCTGAGTACAAGCATTGACAGATGGGTCAGGGGAGCAGAAAGAGAGAACCCTGACTCTGGTACCCAGCGCTTAACTTACTTGCCTGTGCTGTGCCAGGCATAAAGTAAGTGCTTACTGTAAATTATCTAGTTTAATCCTTACAACAAACTGTAAGATATGTATTGTTATTTCTATTTTACAAATAAACTAAGGTTTAGAGAAGCTAAAAAAGCTTACCCAGGTGTCAAAACTGACATTAGACCTCAGATTGTACCTCAAAGAAACTGCTCTCAAAGGGACTCTTATACAGATGAACCAAGAGGGACTAAGTGATTTTACCAGTTGTGTTGGGAAGAAGGCTGATAGAGTACTCAGAAATCACGTTAAGTACTCACCTCATGCCATACGTACAAAAAAATCTACACAGATTGAAATTAACGGATCCTAGGGTAAAAGATCATTGCAAGATTGGAGGGCGAGTGAAAGAAAATATAAGTAACTACTTAATTGAAATTGAACAGGGAAAGATCTTTCTAAGCATAGAAGTCATAGAAGAAAGAAAAGAAATTATTGCTATATTTACATAAAATTTAAACTTCTGTGCATCAAAAACCATTATAAACCAAATCCAAATGTAAATAACAGATTGAAAAGACAAATCAAGATATTTATATAATTATGATATACAAATTATTAATATCTTTATTGTATAAAGAGCTTTTATAAATCAATAAGAAAACCACAAACTTCCTAAGTAAAAGTAATCTAAAGCAATATACAGGATAATCATAAATTTAAAAAACCTCTCAGAAGTAAGAACAAGAAAAAATAATGAAAATTCAGAATAGACACCATTTTCACTGAAAATGTTAAGATACATTGGTGAACGTTTGAGAAATAGGAACCAATCTGCCCTGCTAATTGTCCTTTTCGTGGGCAAAGTATAAACATGGAAAAAATTTATGCCTTTTCTTCACAAATTTTATTTTGGTAAATTTCATTTAAGGACATTAGCAGATAAATGTCAACATTTTTTACAAGCATATTATGATGTTAGATATACTACACAAAAAGAAAAACAACTTATATAATAAATGTTAGAAAATGTTTAAACAGATTTTCCCTTGTGACTATGAAGACTAGGATACAATTATTAAGATTGTGTTTTAAAGACTATCATATCTAAACATGATTCATGGTTAATAGACAAAAGTAAGATATAGTGGATACATGGCACAATCCTAATCTCGTTTAAAACTCCTTGTGTGTAGGACTGTATATATATACAAAGGGGACAACAGAAGATACTGATTTTGTTCTCAGTGATGTGATCATGATTGGCTTTTGTCTTTTTATGTTTTTCATATTTTCTCCAATGACTACATATTGTTTTTATGGTTAGAAAATGTTACTGAAGTTACTGAAGTGACCATTTTGTTACTAAAGTACCATATTTTTGGACCATAAGATGTACCTAGGTTTTAGAGGAGGAAAATAGGGGAAAAATTTTGAAGCAAAAAATGTGGTAAAATATTTAATAACATAAATAATATAATAGTTCACCAGTTTAAATGTAAACAGAACTCAACAGCAGCATTAACAATCATTATTCCTCCTGAATTGGGGGGGAGGGGGTGCATCTTATAGTTTGAAAAAATAAGGGAAACCAAGAAGTTATTGTGAAAGTTAAATAGGAACGTGTGGTTGAGATAGCAAGAATAAGGTTTTAGAAATGTTTATTTTCTTCTATTTTCTTTATTGGAACCTCAAAGAGAAACTTCAAATTTCAGATTTAATTCTTTATGACTTGGTAGTAGATTTATAAAAGCTGAAAAGATCAGATAATTTTTGAGGTGTCTATTTATATAGCTTTGGTTGCATTGAATTAACTAGTGCAAGCTGTGTTACAACTAAATGTACAAAGTAGATTTTTCCTTTCTTCACATTTTATGTATTTAAACTTTGGTGCCTGTTGGAATAATTTACATCTTGCACATAGTACTATGTCCTAATCAACAATGTGTTTTTGCCAGATGGAATAAAGGTAGCATTGTGTAGAAGTAGAAAGTCAGTCCTAACCTTCACCTTGAAGTACCTTTACTCAGAGTGGTGCTTATTTCTTATATGTATCCTTTAATAAAATTATAGGTACCATATTA
Organism: Phyllostomus discolor; assembly: GCF_004126475.2. Lineage (NCBI taxonomy): Eukaryota > Metazoa > Chordata > Mammalia > Chiroptera > Phyllostomidae > Phyllostomus > Phyllostomus discolor. The sequence goes on from NC_040907.2 coordinate 134,289,060, forward strand.
TCCCTTGCATAGTCAGGGTTTTGGCTTTTACATGCCTTATTTTGGACCTCAATAACCAATATTTAGGGTAATGGAGTCTGAGAGAGAAAATGGGCTTCTCATAATAAATGCGAAGGAGAATGGTATGGGAAAGTGTCTTACTATGCCAGTGTTTTCACACAGAGGAAAATAATTTTTGCATTACCTGTATTATAAAGGTTAGAGTTGTATGTCATGGGCATATTTATTTTAAGTTCAGGGTCATATTTTTTGTGTATTTGGCACAACTTCATGTTTAAAAATTCTATTCAAATCATTGTTTTTGTTACAGTTGTCCCTCCTCTTTCCCCACTGCTCCCCACTCCCACTCCCACAGTCATTCCCCCCTTTGTCCACACCCATGAGTCCTCTATTTGTGTTCCTTTAATTTCTTTATCATGTAGTTATCTAAGCATTTATTGCAGACTTCTTTTACTATAACCCATCATATTTCTTATTTTTGTTTGTGTTCTCTTTTAAGACACTTCCTATGTTCTTAAGTCCATTAATAATAAGCATTTGTAAACTGCCACCACAGTAAATGTATTACCCCGTTTTATGTTTGCTAAATGTTTGTTTCTTTGTTTTTAGGGTGACTACGGATCCTACTATTCACGAAGTTCTAGAAAGGTAAGGAAAATTTACAGTGAACTAATTGAATATGTTATTTTTGGCTTCCCTTCTTTGTTGTAATTATAAACACAGACTCATGAATTTTTAAATGAAATACAACTTATTAGAGTACAATTTGAAAACTTTTGTACTTTTGCCTAGTGGGGCCACTGGGTCACCTGGACATGTGCTCATGGTAGGGTGGTGCCTGGAACTTGCTCGTTATAGTCTGCATCTGGTCCTCAGCTGTGCAGCTTGCGGTTTGATCTTATGGCATGTAAGAGTAGCCATGTCCCCTGGAGACTGACAGCATCAATTTTTCCATTTACAGTGCCATGAAAACCTAATGTTTGGTTTAGTTCGTTGGTACATTTTCTCTCCTATTTGAAAAGCCTGCATGGAAGTCCCATTATGATCAGCCATTTGCTTCTAGATCTGGAATTAGAACAAGGAGAGCCAATGTGATAATTTTAATAGCAAGAGACTTTATAGCCCTGATAACCTCATGTGTCTCACCTTGGGGGGTATTCTGCTCAGTGGGCTGTGCAGGCACCTTTCCACTAAACAGCAATGAGTAAATGTTGCAGCTCTCCCTCTCAGGTTCCCATTTTGCGGGAGCCCCCACCATTCACCTTTCCATATGCTCCAAGCGTCCATTACTCTTCCTGCTTTTTTGTCTGGGAGCTGGCCATTCTTTTCAACTGGCAGGCTAAGATAAGGGTTAGGTCAGACTACAGTTGGATATCAACTCTACTAGTCTTGGATAAGGTACTGAATTGTTTTATGCTCATTTGCCTCATTTGAAAATGGGTTAGTAATAGTACTTACCTCATAGGTTTGCTGTGGCATAAAGCATTAACTCAGCAACAAAAGAAAATCTCAGTAAATATCAAATAATGTAGTTCATGCTATTATGGCTTAACGTTTTTTTCTAAAGCGACTTCTGCATTTGTATATATAGATTCATATCTATGAATATGATGGACAATCATAAAAGAAGTCTAGAAAATGCTCAGGTTGAATTATGTGAAATTGCCATTTGGTATGGCAAAAACAGTTAAACACCAGCTACTCCATATGGCTAAACCCAATAACAATTAACTTATAGTTCTTTTTTCTATCTATGAAAACTTTAGTTCTTTTGCTTCTTTAACATGTATTAATTCTGTAGTTCTTTGAAATGTAGGTGCACTTGAATTATTTTCCTTAAATAATGTTACTTTTTTAATTGTTATTCAGTGAAATGGTAGAGTAGTACTGATTGTCTTGTCATGAACTACTAATAAGAATGATGATGTAGTCTACTGAGAGTCTTATGTTGGTTCAATAGTCATTTCTCCTCATGTTACCAGCGGGATTCAAGCTCTGCAGGATGTGGGATGTCGCTGAATATTATTTGTGTGATTAGTGATAAGCTAATAGTGATAAGCTAGGTTCACCCGAGTTGTATACTTAATTCCATCTTACCCATGCATAATATGTTCGGCCTCTTGAAGAATGTTTGCATTTTAGGGAATATTTTCTTTTTCAGTAATTTTAAGGGGTAAACATATAACTATTTTTTTAAGTTAAAAAATTGAATTTCCAGTTAAATCATTGAACCAAAGCATAGACCTAGTTAGTGGGTACACAGACTTCAGCAGAAGTTTTTGTAATTCAAAGCTAAGTTGGACTTTTGTATGTCTGCTCTAAAATTCTCGTTTTATATAGTTGGATAATTAGAAATCTTAAGAGGTTGTCTGAAATAATAATGGCAGAATCAAAACAGAAATGGGGCCCTGTCCAGGTGGGTCATTTGGTTGGAGTGTCATCCTGTGCACCAAAAGGTTGCGGGTTCAATCTCCAGTCAGGGCACATGCCTACGTTGTGGGTTTGATCCCTGGTCAGGGTGTATATAGGAGGCAACTGATCAATGTTTCTTCTGTCTCTCTCTTCCTCTCTATAAAATCAGTAAACATATCCTTGGGTGGGGATTGAAAGAAAAAAAAACAAATAGGTATTTTCCATCTGCTTCCATTCTCACTGTACTTCTAGGATTCTGTGCTTGCTCCAAAGCATTTTCTGACCATGTTTTAGAATTTTAAGTCCTGTATAGTTGATTTTAGTTAATTTTAAATCCTGTTACTAATTGATACCATTTTTATAATGAATGAAAGATGGATTTCACCAATAAGAACAAAAATATTTGTTGTCTCAAGACTGAAGTACTTTATTGTTTTAAATCTTAGGTGAGAATGAAAGAACTCTTCACGTGTAGATTTAGGACTTTTCTTGTTCTACTTTGATTATGTAGTTGTGCATGGCTTAGTCTCCTTTATGTAGTCTTTAGCCATTCCAGAGCTTCTGGAATGAATGTGTGGTCCTGCTTCCTTCTTTTATATGTGGTTTAAGTGTTACTGTAATACTGACTGGTGTCCATGGTCATGAGACATGAGGCAGCTGTTGGGAATGCCAGGCTCGCATGATTTCTCCAGAGACTCCAACACCACCATTCATTTAGGTGAGTGATTGAACTGACTGGGGCAAAAAGAGGCAGGGAGTTGATGTCTTTTATCCCCAACATGAAGGGTTTCTTCTATTTTACACTTCTGGCATCTTGCGAGTGTATCTTCCGGCCTCTGTCTGGTTTGTGTATGAACTCAACTGCCCTGGTGCATTGGAACCCTGACTGGACTCTCAGCTCAGTTTGCCATCTTTCTTTCTTGTCACAGTTTCGAAGAACACACCAGAAGCAGAGGTCTGAACTCCAAACAGTTCCCTCACTGTTTGGCATCCACCTCTGCTCCCCCAGCTCCAATCACCTAATCACTCTGCTGGCAAAATTATGTCTGGGGCCTCAGGAGGCAACACAGAGTCCTTGTCATTGGATTCCCTCACCCAGTTAAAATATTAAAGTCCTCCTGGGGGTAGAGATGAGGAGATATGATGTCATAGTGCACAAATTAAAGGGGTGGTTTGGATAAATTCTGAGTTCAGTGAGGTACGAAGGGTGTCAACCAAAGTTGAAGGAAATCCATTTATGTCTGGTATCTGATTCATTTCCCCCCACTACTTTGATTATATGTTTTTATAGAATATGAATCAAGTGGCAGCATTTAAGAAACAGAGTCGCTTTTAAACTCTTGTATGCCAAAGGCAGGCCTTTGATTTAGATGTTTGTAAATGTGACTTGACATTTAAAGATAGGTGTGCTGTCAGAACATTCGTTTTATTTAATACAAAGGATGAAGGAAAGCGTGAGCCTCTCGGATAGAATTCTTTTGTCTTTGAACTCTGGAATATGAGTAATCAGGAACAGGAGTGCACTGTGTGAGGCGCAGTCTGAATCCTCCTGACACACAATTCTAAGAACTGTCAGAATTGACTCATGCCCAATTTAAGGGTATGGGTTACAATGAGACTGTCTAAAAATACCTGGATGGTTCCTGTTACTTGCAAAGGTTTGTTTTCACTTTACATTCAGAACAAATCAGAGCTGTCACGATGCAGACGTGATGCCCTGAAGGGCTTTACGTGGAGACACTGGTTTTGTGTCAGGTTCAGATGTAGAATACACGGGCATTTCAGTTAGCCTCAGGATGGGTCTGACAGCTCAGACATGACTTTCTTTTCTCTTTGCTGCTTCACATGGGATTTTCTTGAATGTATGTGGCCAGTAGGAAGAAGACTCCCACTTTCTTTAGAATATCAGTTCTAAAACACCTTTTGCTGATACTCAAAGAAGACATTTTTTGCTTTGATTTTTCTTCTCAAGAGAATAATATTATTGTAGGCCCATTAAAAATTTGTGTTAGGAGTATGTGTGTGTGTGAGTGTGAGAGAGAGAGAGGCAGGGAGAGAGAGAAGGAGACTGATTTAGAAGATTAAAAAATAATATCACTTAATCAAAATAGTTATAAAAGTATATAGTTTACCTATATTAAAAATAATCTTATAAATATCAACTCATTAATTAACTAACATCTAATTATCACATGCAAGTACTGATATCAGCTCAGAACCCATGAGCTTAGAATCCTGGCTCACCATACCAAAAGATCTATAACCCCAAATTATAAATCTCATGCTCTCAGGAAACAATGCTGTCCTTCTGCTCATGAGAAAATCTACGTTCTTAGCTAATGCTTTGTTTTCCAGAACCACTACAAAGTTGCTACAATTTTAGAAATGAAGTCTAACCTCACAGTATTTTCTCAGACAGCTGATGGCAGGTGTTTACGGTCTCCCCAAAGGTGGATGGATAAGCTATTTAATTGTTTCATGTAAAATACATTTAGAGACCAACCATAAAAATTATACTCAGTAAAAAAGAATCTTTTTGCAAAAGGGTTCCATCCTGGCTTTTCTTTGGTCACTAATAAGACAGACCTTTTTTTTTCTTTCCATACTTAGTAAACATTTAACTTCTTTTGTGAATAGTTTGTTTTGGGGTATTATTTTATTAGGGTATTAATGTTTGTTAATTCACATGAGGTTTTTATGTATTAAGATTATTAGTCTTTTAGCTCCATTGGTGGCAAATATTTTTCTAGAGTTTCTTTGCCTTTTAATTCTTTCTATTTTGTTTAACTTGCAAACTTTAATTTAAAAACTTGGTTAAAAAACACATATCTTAACTATGGTGGAATTGTTTTTTTTTTTTTAATTATTGTTCAAATACAATTTTATCCTTTTTACTCCCAGTCCAGTCCCCCCTCCTGGAATTGTTAACTAGAGAAATTTTTAGGCACTATTTTAGATTATATATTTTATTAAAAAATCAAAAGGTGGCAAATATGGCTGCAAATGTAGTCTGGAGTCATGTTAGGGGCTTTAAATTCTCAACTAGGGCAATAAACCTAGTGTAGGTGTGCTTCATAGGAAAGTGGATGCAGTTGTGATTACCATGTGGCAAGATCTCAGTGCTTGTTAGTCTCTGAGGTAGTGGGGGAGATGCCGAGTGACCCGGACACGGTCATCTTATTTCACTTAAAAAATTCCCACGGAATCCCTTCGTGGCAGACCTTTTTATGGATTTATCCATATCACATCCAAACCCATGATCATACCTATAAGATTTCATATGTAAACATGTCTTAACTGAGTGTCTGGATCTCAAATAAGTACCCTGGCATTCTAAGGTAAATTCATGCTCTATGGCTCTCATATGCTTGAGGAAAAGTGTGGTCCTGGCTTGGGTAATGGTATGGTTTCTGATCACAAATGACCCCCTTTTGAAGGGCAGGATAGCCCACCAGACTCCTGCACGAGTTAGGAATTGTGAACAAGTTGCTGGAATACTTTATTCCTATATTTTCTCATTTTAAAAGGGTATTCCCTTTTAAATTCCTTGCTGTTATTCACGGCGAGTACTTACCTCAGAGTGTTCTTGTGAAAATGAGATGAACACATCGTTCTCAAACACAATAGTTCTGGTCCATTGTATGTGTTCAATGAATTTTAAATATCACCACTGTTGACATGCAAATGCTCTTTGTCTCTCCTTTCCCTCAGTTGGTGACATTCTAAGCCAATCTTCCATGTAGTAGGTTTTAAGAAAATGTTTAAACTCAGAAAATTAGGAGTACTTAAAATTTTTAATAGTGTTGTAATGAAGCAGTAGACAAGAAGTTGGTGGTGGATCTAGGAAATGATCTTTTTAAATGGTCCAAGTTCCCTGGCGTGGATGCTTCCCTGTCCCCCGTGCCACATACCTCCATATCCATTTGTGATGTTCTGAATGTTGGACCAAAATTGGGGAAACAGGGTTTGAGAATGTTTAACTTATTTTGGTCTTCCATGGTATATGTTTGTTTATCTAATATGTGCATTATCAGTATATGTATGTAGATATTACTTTATATATGTTTATATATATATACACATGTGTATGTATAATATATATATATGTATAACGATATAAGTTAGAGCTCTAAAAAAAACCTCCACTACTCCGGGTCCCTACTGAGCCTCTTGGTAGGAGTCACTCTGCTAATTCATCCCAAGGGGAGGACCTGGGGAGCAGCTTCAGTGTGATAAACACTGTTTTCCCTGAGTGTCGATGATGGGTTTGATTCTTTACAAGAGAGTAGAATGTATATCATCCACTGCTTGGTCTGTGACTCCCAACTCAAGAGCTTATTGCAATAAAGAGCAATTCTGCCTCAGACCATAAAGAAAAATAGGACACATACGAATTCTTTCTTAGATTCAGGAAAGAGGAAAAGACTTCCTGATGTGGCTGATTATGGTTTGTCTTTTGAGCCTATAACCAGTTGGCTGATACTTAATTACCTCAAAAGGTGCAGTAAAAGAAAGGAAAGGAACTAACATTTATTTATTGAGTGGCCTTTATGTGCTACATGACATTAACTCATTTGTTTCTTCAGTGACTCTGTGTGGTTGGTTTAATTACCCCCATTTTATAGGTGGGGGAACTGAGATTTGAAATAGTTGGTAAATAGGAGAGCTCAGATTTCAACCCAGATCTAAATGATCCCCCAAATAATGCTCTTTCCAGGGCTGTGCTGTCTGCTGATACATTAGATTCTGAACCAGGGAAAGCAGGAGCAGGAAAATTGTTCAGAGTTTTTCCAGTGTGGCATTTTAAGTACTGGCTGCGGCTAGCCACCCCCAGAGAATTCAGCCACAGTTGCTGCTGACAGTAAGAACTGTGTGAGACTGCTTTTCCTTCAGCTCTAAGTCCCTTCACTCTCTGTTCCCTGCACCTGCTCTTCAGTCTGGGGTACTGCATTGCTCCTTATCTCGATTCTCTGACTTCTTATCCCTCCTACCTTCCACTAAAGTTTCAACATTCACTAGAGTTGCTTCACAACTACTAAAGCCAAATTGGTGGCAATTGCTTACTTCAATTTTGATCCAGCATTTTGAATATCCACCTATAATTTGGGGCATATATAACTTCCTGAGAAAAGAAACAGCAATTAAGGTGTCATCCTTGTACCTGTGCTGATAGGCACTTGGAAATTAGAATGTATGCTAAAACCTTCTGGCATGTAAATATGTTGCTCTTTAACAGAAAGTTTCCAGGATTCAATAGGCAGCCTTTTGCATGATTTTAGTGTTCTGCATTGGAGTCAGCCTTTCTTGGTAAGATTTTTTTAAAGATTTTATTCTTATTAATTTTTAGAGATGGAAGGGAAGCAGAAAGAGAAAGAGAGAGAAACATCAATGTGCGGTTGCTGGGGGCTGTGGCCTGCAACCCAGGCATGTGCCCTGACTGGGAATTGAACCTGCAATGCTTTGGTTTGCAGCCCACGCTCAATTCACTGAGCTACGCCAGCCAGGGCAGTAAGATATTTTTTAAATTAGAAATGGAGGATGTGTGTGGTATAAGGAAAAGTAGATGAGCTTGAGAGTCAGATTGATACAGACTCAAATTTTCATCCCATCCCTCACTGAGTGTCCCCCGGCAAGTCACTTTTCTTCTTGGAACACTGGTTACCCACCTCTGAAGTAAATAAGATACCTACCTCATGGGGTCGTTAATGACACCCAATATAGAGCCCAGCACAGAGCATCACTGAGCAAATACTAGTTTTCTGCATCCTTGACCTGGCAGGGAATGCTTTTTAGAAGTTCTTGCCTTCAATGAATGCGTGTCTATGGGGAAAAGACAGATTAAATAAGCCTTTCTTCATAAAGACTGCATTTCTTTTACAGTTCTATATTTTTTCCATTTCAAATAAAGGTTTAAGCTTTCTCATTTCCCTGATACCTTTGCATGAGCTAAGACTTTGAACTTGATACACAACAGCTTGTTGGGTGTATTCCATACATCTGTTATGCGCAAGTGTTCTTCCTGCCGGATCTGGGGTGCAGTGAGTTGAGAGTCACATTTGCTGGTAGACTTAGTTATCGATGATTCCAGCATATTTATCATGACATAGGAGATACTTTTGCAATTGTGGAGGAGGCTAAAATGACAAATGTGGCTGGTCAATGCTTTAAGCCACAGGAGAAAACACTTCTCACTTTTGTGAATTCTGTGCTTCCTGATAAAGGCTGACTTTACTTTTTTTTTTTTTACCTGCCTGCCTTCTTAATAAACTCAACAGTATCTACCAACAATGCTAAATATGCCAAGCAAAAGTTGAAAGTTCATGAGTATAAAAGCCTGGCAAGATTTTACCTTATCAGCTATTAGACCCTCCTCAGTATTTACAAGGAAAATTGACAACTGTTCTTTCACTTTTCATTCAACAGATATATGAGTAGTTTTATATATAAGGCATAATTTTAATGGAAATATAAATATTTTAGTCACCAAATGAAGAAAGACTTTGCTTTCTATAGAAATACGTATTTTAGAAAAAGCGATATGTACTTTTTCTAAATCATCTTATAAGACCAATTAATTTGATTAATCAAAAACTTTTTAAGTGACTGGTAGTATTGAATTGTTATCTGTATTCTAAAAGAAAATGTTCCTGACCCAATTATAATTGTGTTTATTTTTGTCCTAATCCAACCATTGAAAATCTAAGAAATGCCTCATTTATAAAAATCAGGAATATAGGCAACTGAAGAATGACTACCGTCTGTTTTCTGTGTACCTTTTCTAATTGTCAATGTTGCTGCCCATCAGCAGCTAGCACTAATTTTCTGCTGGTTTTAAAGTATAGTGATAGGGCTGTATTTTTTTATTTTCTTAAGCACTGCTGAAATCAGCTGAAATATGTTGCTCTCTACTAATAATCTGTACCAGTGTGACAGCCCCACAATATAGCTGAGGAAGCGAGAACTGCGCAAGGCCCAAAAGAGCATTTAAATAGAAGTTTGTATATGTTTTCTTATACTTTACTTGACGTTATTTGATTTTTGGACCATTCTTGTGAAATGGGCAGGGTAGTTCTTCTGAATTTATCTTGAGAGACTAAGGAATGGAAGCTCAGCTTATATGACTTACACAAAGTCCCATGATTGACCTGCGTGGAACTAGAACTCAGACCTTGGTCCAGTGCTTTTCCCACTGCCCTACTATCCAATTCACCTATTTAAGAAACCATGTGTCCCCATTTATGTCATTTCCGTGTGAGGAGAAGGCAAGCCCTATTTCTTGGTGGCCTGGACATGAGACACCAATGGATAGAGTCTGTAACTAAGTATAGAGAAACTAATGCCAGTCCACCAGTGCACCTGAATCGTTCTCTGCAGGTCCTTGCTTTTCCCTTTTTTAAGAGCATTCAGGTCTGTACTCATCACTCCTGGTAATGTGTGGTATTTATTTTCTTCTCTGGAACCTAGATGGAAACAGACTGAAAGCTGGTCTTTCTGTCAGTTGTGCTGATGCTGGTATGTTTACTGATTATGTTTACCAGGCTTACCAGGCTTTTAAGATGAGTCTCTTTGGAAATGAGTCACTCATTTTAGGGACTTTGTCAGTGCTGTGATCAGCCATATTCAAGGATGGTGAGATATACTAAAAAAAAAAGTTATAGCAATGTGTTTACTGGAAAACCATGAAGCAAACCCTAAAATAAATCTTGTTCTGTTCAATAGCAATCCTGGGAATAGCATAGAGAGTGGACTGTGAATGGTGGTACTTGAGGAGCAAAGGCACTGCCCACCATCTAACTCTTAAATTTAGTGATTTAGTTGTATGGCGTGTGCTGATTCTATGTGAATGAGGTATACTTCTATAGGTGTATAGCTTTTCTCTCCCATTTGGGAGTTGCCTACTTAGAGTATGGGTAGTGAGGGATTATTGTAGGGGGGCTCAATGCATTAGAGGACCTCCAGGTTGTTGGTTCTAGAAACCTCAAGGCAATTATTCCATCTTCTTTTCTCCTTTCACAACAATTGGTAACCTTGAAAAATGTACTGAGTAGTTGAGCTTCTATTTCCACAACTCTGGCATGGAAATTTCTTACAGGCTAGAACTGCTGCTTAGATTGGTTGCTATGCAACCAGGAGAGGAGTTCACAAGCTTTGTCACAAGTCAGCAAGCAAATGAGAGACAATATTTTCTTTTGACTGTGTATTTTTTTTTCTATCAGTTTCTGTGTTTTATATTGTGTATTTACATCATTTGGACAGCTTTTAGTTGTAGAAATGCCTTGTCTAGAAAAACATGGATTTGTTGAAAGCACTTTTGTTTGATCTTGCTAGAAAATAAAAACATAAAATAAAATAGGTAAGTCCCACCTCACAGGCAGTAGGTGTTGAAGTTAGGCCTTGATGCAGATAAAATAGTTCTTATAAAAACTTGATGGAGTCAAATACTGCTTTTGCCACACTTTTATATGAAAAAAATACATGTAGCTTTGCTTTCTTCTACTTCTGGTCTTTATTGCACATGTCTCTGACATAAATCAGTGTCTTCGAATCTGCAGTATCTTCCCCTTTCTTGTTCCAGAAAGTCATCTCTGAATAGAAAAATCACTTGAACCTTTGTAATCAGAATTTATTATGACTGAATTCTTTGGAGCCATCTTTTATGTAAATGTCCCTTGACCATCAGATTTTTGTCTTTCAAATACTAATCAATTGGATTTTAAACCAATGCTTGGGCAAGGGCTTATAACCAGTGTCAATATTTTCAATTATGCACTTTTGTTTATCCATTGTTTATTGAGTGAGGCTGTGGGCTGTGCCTCAGACCTGTTGACAGCCCTCTCACAGGTAGAGAAGAGGGTAGGGGAATAAAATGGTACAGATCTTCTGCCTGTGCCCCACGGGAGAAAACAGGGGATGGTAGAAACTGTGTATCAGTGAATCTGATGTTGATATCTGGCAAAATTTCAGTCTCGGTTATCGAACTAATAGCCTAGTTAGTTATTGCCTAACTAAAGGCAATAAGTGGTGACTAAGAAGAAGTGGTGAACACTGAACATGATTTCACTGGGAAGAACTCATGTGTAATTAAACCCATTTGCATTCTGATGATTTTACTATGCTATGGTGATTCATGTTATTCTATAGAGACTGGATATGGATTTTAGTAACACATTCGATGAAATTTCTGATGAAAATCAACATTTCATTATTGCCATCCTGAATTTCTGTGTTTTAAAAGAACATTTAGTATTTTCTTTTCCTGAAAATTTCTCTCCCTCTAAATTATTTGAAGAAATAAAACACAACATTAAAACTGGTAGAAATGTTTTTGAACTTCAGGGATATGATATAACATTTGCATGCAAACATTACTATTTGCATTTTCCCCTCATAATTTGGCCTACTATGGGAAAAACATTTTGCTTTTTATCTTTGAAAGTCACTGTTTTGAGTTGTATTGCATGGGCCGTGCTCACGTTTAAGACAGAGCTACTGGGAGCATTTGGGGCGGGCAACCCTGCTCTCCCAAAGCAAGTGGGGAGTGAGTCCTGGACTCTCATTGCTGGGGTTTTGCTTATGAGGTGTCACTGTGTCAATGACTCAGTTTCCACACCCCTTTTGAGTTCTTTGTAGCAAAATGGAAAGTAAACTATTTTAAGTCACACCATAAAATATTAGTTAGGAATGCTGACTTATATTTCTTCAATGCACAAAACATTTGCCCAGTAGAATCCTTCATTGGTCTGGAGACAAGTGGGGCAGATGCATTCTTGTTACATGCTAAACTGTCACGTTAACCCATTTCAGAACATTTGGCCGACTGATGAAGCCTCTGAATTTCTTCTCAGAAGAAAATTTTAAGTATGTCAAGGAAAATATCAAAGAAGTTATTTATATTAAAAGTTATCAAAAGATTAACATTGTGATAGAGTAATAGATAAATAATAGGTATACTTAAAGCATTAAGTAATAAAGTCTAACAGGGGATTTAATATCAGCTGTGTGTATGTTTGAAGTCCTGATGAATTTAAGCAATATCATGAGATAAGTGTCGAACTGCAGTGTGGTAGGAAAATAACTGTTATTTCTACTGGTGTCAAAGTCATAGGTGCTGCAAATGCTCTGTGGCTTGTGTCATGCCTCTACTTATAATGTGAGGATATGCTAGATGTTAGTGAAAATAAAGATGTACTTCCCCCTTCCAGGATGTATCCACAGATCAATGGAGGGGTATGTCCATATATCCCAATTTAAAAACCCCAATTCATAAAAGTATTGATTTTAAAAGCAAAAAGTAAAGTATTATATTATAAGATTATGATATAATCTTTCCAGATGGTAAACTCTCTGGGATTAGACTCCCTGGGGATATTCCCATTGGTGTATATAGCTCCAACTATATTAAGCATATATAACAGAGACAGATGAGTTTCAAACATGTATGTTGTCTATGCAGCCTAACTATCCACAGAATAGAATGGTAAATCTATACAGAAGACACTGAATGGCTGAGCCCTTTGCCACACTTTCATTGTATTATTGAAGAGACATAAGAAGTAAAATCATAGTTTAAATGGAGAAATTTCATCTAAACAGCCTGTGAGAGGCCAATGGGAACTGCCCAACACATGAGTGAATAATGTCAGTACTATTGAAAACCTTTTATACAAATAATAGCATTGATTTCATAGATAGTTGTGAATTGATATATACATAAGACTTAGTCATGCCTGACACATAACAAGCCCTGTATTAGTGCTATTATTATTGTTCCAGCATGTTATTACCACTAAGTTCTACAAATTTGTTGTGAAGGACATTAAGCTTTGTTTCTGTTTCAAAGAACCACATTAACATACAAACAGTAATAATTGAGGTCTTTGTCAGCTCATGATTGTGGGATGACATCAAGGACATATTTGACTTTTAAAAATAGGTAACATGTGAACATTATATAAAATTTTAAAACTATAAAAGTGTCGACATAGGAAAAAAATAAATCTTTGCTTCTTTTTACGTCAGCCATCCAGTCGCCCTCCCGAGAGGTAATGTTTTTTGTATAAAAATAGTAGTTTTATCTTTAAAGGGAGATTTTATGCATCTCTAAGTTTTACACACACACTTATAGTCTTTAATATAGAAACTATTGCATGCTATACATATTTTGCTTTACCCCAGGTATATCAATAAATAATACATCTTTGAGATCATTCCATACAGAGTTGCCTTAATTTTTTAAACATTTTTTATTGTTGTTCAAGTACAGTTTTCTGCCTTTCCCCCACACTCCTCCCCATCATCCCAGCCTCCCCACCTCCCTCCCCTGTTTCCACCCTCCCTTGTTATTGTCCATGTGTCCTCTATAATTGTTCCAGCAAACCCTTCGCCCTTTTCCCCCTATAATTCCCTCCCCTCTCCTCTCTGATCACTGTCAGCCCATTCTCAATTTCAGTGTCTTTGGTTATATTTTGCTTAGAGTTGCCTTCTTTTAAAATAACTTTTTATTTCAGAATACTTTTACTGAAAAGTTGCAATGATAGTTCAGAGTTCCCTGTACTCCACTCCCAGTTCCCTATTGCAAACATCTTACCGTACTGTGGTACACTTGTCAAAACTAACCAGCACTGCTACATTACTGTTTCCTGAACTCCACACTTAATTTGGATTTCACTGGCTCTTGCCTTGTGTCTGTTTTTCTGTTCCCAGATCATATTACATTTAGTCATCTGTCTCCGACAGCCTTCTCCAGTCTGTGAGAGTTCCTCAGGTTTTCCTTGTTTTGGGGGACCTTGACAGTTTTGAGGAATGTTGGTTAGGTATTTCCCAGAATGTCCCTTGATTTGAGTTTGTCTTGTAGTTAGACTGGGGTTTGGGGAACATGACCACAGAGCTGACGTGCCCTTCTCATCACCACATCAAGATACATGCTGTCAATGTGGCTTATCACAGGTGACGCTGACCTTGGTCACCTGTACAACAGAGTGTTTGCCAGGTTTTGCAGTAAAAAGTTCCTTTTTCCTCCCTTTCCCTACTCTCCTTTTTGGAAATAAGTCATGAAGTGCGGCCCACACTTCAGGAGTAGGGACTAAGGTTTTACTTCCCTGACAGGAGGGTGCTCTGTGTGTGTGTGTGTGTGTGTGTGTGTGTGTGGTTAATGACCTGGTAATGTTCCACTGGACTTGACATGACATGTGAGAAGTCTATTTTTGATTTCTATTAATTTTCCCCACAATAAAAATGAGGTCTGGAGTTCTAAAATGTACCTCCCCACATCTAACCTTTCTCTGTCTCTCTCTCTTGCTTATTTTGGGAAACCTCCCTTTAGCTACCCTTTTTGGTTTGTTTGTAATTTCCTATTTGGGGGGGGTTATACTTATATAAAGAGCTAAATTCAAAATAAACAATGTACTGCTTTATTGGCCTTATTGACATTCATAGATGATAATTGTTAAGCTCCTTACCTGCCAGGAAATTATTTGCTTCAGGTGACCAGATACACAGTTGTTCCTAGAGCCACATTTGTGAAAGTATTCCTATCTAGGATGCTGCTGTCATCAAAGGCTACGTGTAACTTTGTAGCATAAAACTTCAGTATGTGCTCCTATATTTCTGGGCTCTCTATTTGGTTAACAGATATTTATCGAGCTTCGGCCATGTCCTAACCATGATTTGGTGGTAAGACAAATGAGGTGCCTGACATGAGACAGATCATGTTTATGGTGGGAGACACACACAAATTAATATCAATGGGAAAAATTATTTTCGTGAGTGGTAAGTGCTTTGGAGAGAATAAACAGGATGAGTGCTCGCGAATTGCTTGGTCATGATGGTTACACTTCGGCTTTGCAACCAGTGATGTCTTCTCGGACATGGCAGTTGACCTGACGCCTGAGTACGCAGAAGGGCCAGACACTGAGTATTGCAGCCAGATCTGGAGTTGGGAGCGGGCTTGGTGAATTCCAGGACTAAAGAGGAAGCCAGAGTGATGTCAGTGAGGACAGAGTGGCAGTGAAGGGGCTATGGAGGGAGGCAGGGCCTGGTCCATGCAGGGCTTCCAGGCAGCATTACATTTTATCTGGATGGTTTTAAGCAGAGGCATGGCATGATCTGTTATATGGGTCTTACAAGATCCTTCTAGTTGCTGTGTGAAAAATGGACTGTAGGGGGCAGAAGAGGAAGCCAGAATGCCAGTTAGGAAACCATCTTGAGTCCATGTGAGGGATGGATGATGGCTTGGACTAAGGTAATAGCCCCGAGATGGACAAGAGTGGATAGGTTGGGATATATGTATTTTAGGGATAGAACTGACAAAATTTGTAACTGAATTGGGTTAAATTATTACAGCAGAGGGGAATCAACAAGAAAGATGAGTTGATAATGTCATATAAACTGCCTCAGCTATCTATAGATCATCTTTTATGTGAGTTTAATGCCAGAGAAATTTGGCATGAGGAAAGTGTCATCAGCATTGTATTCTCCATAATGCTTTAAAAGGAGAGTGGTACCAAATATGACATGAACACACTAGCAATGTTAGGAAGCCATGTCCACTATAACTTAATCCATAGGTCCTGACAGAAGAGGAAACTTACTTATCAAATTAATGAGCTCTTATTTTTTAAATGGGCTCTTAAATTTTATTATCTAATAAGTCCACCATAACTACCAAGCCTACAACAGTAAGAATTTGCCTTTAGAGGTTTATAACAAAGTGGGGGAGTTCATCATTCATTTCTTTGGTCATTACTATTCCAGAAATTCTCATCTTAGCAATAAAACTTTCAATGTAATAGACACTGTGAATTGCTTTGCTGTCATAATGATTATAATGCAGGGCAAGTTTATATCATATGCTGATATTTGACTTTGAAATCACTGAGAAAATGTTTCATTTTGTGGCTGTTACTTTCATGCAAATTGCTCTTTTAATAAAAGATTTTTTAAAAGGGAGAAAACTGTACTTGAACAATGATTAAAATTAAAAAAAAAAGAATTTTTTTTTTAATTTTTAGAGAGGGGAAAGGGAGGGAAAAAGAAAGGGAGAGAAATACCAGTGAGTGAGAGAAACATCAGTTGGTTGCCCCTTGCATGCCACCAACCTGGGGCCTGGCCCACAACCCAGGCATGTGCCCTGACTAGGAATCCAGCTGATGACCTTTAGGTTTGTGGGATGATGCCCAACCCATTGAGCCACATCAGTCAGGGTCAAAATGCTTTTTGGTAAAGTGTTTTAAAGAGCTTTCTTTGAAATGAATAAATGCAGTCATAGTTTTGATATTTTGACTTAACATAGCAATTCATTTTATGAAAACTTAGAATTTAATATAACAATTTGTTTTAATTTTACCAGGCATTATTTTCTTTGCTGTGTGAAAAAACATTGCTTGTTAATATAACAAAAGCCTCCTTTTAGGGGCTCAACTTAATATTTTGAATAATATAGGCAAGACAGGGACAATTTATTATTGTATTCTAGAAATAAGGGTTTGTTGTGGAACTGATGAGGTATAGAGAAAGAAATACTTGCTTCTAATAAACTTTTAAAAAGTATCATATAAGTAGATGAATGCCACAAATAGGCATGCTAATGATCTATGGTTCTGGTCTGTTTGTTAGGGTAGATATACTGTAGTGTTATAGTTAACTTGTGTACAGTGTACCAGCTGTTCCTGCATCACTGTTTTTTTTTTAAGAATAATATGCTATGAGTTGAAATGGGCTTCCCTATCAGAATGTGTATTAGTTTCAAGCAAAATTTTGCCCCTATTTATTATTTGGAATATAATTAACTCTTACGTGTCAAATATTATTTAGTACCATCTTACTGAAAGCTTTAGGACTATTTCAGTAAGTAAAGTCTAGAGAAAGGAACAAAGCATTGTGAACCACTTTAAAATATACTTCAGGGATTATGAAAATAAAGGAAAAAATTAACATTGCTTTAGTCCTTAAAAGGAATGTTTAGATATTTTATCTTTGTTATTCTTAAGAAAGAATAGTGGTTCTTATAGTTCAAGGAGACTATTCGCAAAGCAGCACAAACCGGAAGCTGCTGTTATGAATTATGTTGATTCTCTGATTAAACTTACTCGAACAAAGAGGTGCTCTGTAGAAAGCAACGTGACAGTTTTAAAGGTGACGGTGAAGCAATCCTTTTCTAAAGAATTTCGGTCTAGTGTGGGGTTAAAATCCTGCTCATGTCCTGTCTTGAATTCTTCCTGTGCGTGCCCAGGAGAAGGAAGACAACACACTAGGCCAGCATACACTAGGACAAGGTTCAGCCATGGGAATTACATGGACTTTGGCATTTGCATGGGTTCTTTAGGGGGGTATAGAATTTAAACAGGTGGAAAGCAGTGGAGGTGGGAGCAACAGCATCCACTCTGGCTCTTTTATTGTAGCCAGGGATTGTACCTGTCACTTTATTGGTCACTAGGCTGCTCACAAAGTGCCCTGAACAGAGAGGCTGCTGAACCAATACAATCACATGGATGGGCAACATATCTGTGCACTGACACTGTACATATTACTAATGCACATTTGAATCAATTAAACAAGGTAACATAATCATATAACCTATATTCAGATAATGATACTTGACAGTTTGTTTTATTCACTTCATATCTCATTTGCAATTCCTGATTTGATTGCAAAATAATCAGAGGGAGAAAGAGCATCTTTGGTAGGAGAAATAATTCATAAAGATTTCTCTGGATAAATGTTAACAGACATCTCTGAGATGAGTTTTTCGTTTCTAGTCTCCTGGTCTGGAAACCTGTAAAAAGACAGTTGTTTTAATGTTTCTATTTTCCAACGTTTGGAGGCCCACTTTACTAGAGGAGATGCTCACAATGTTGAATGGACATGTTCTAAACAACTGTATGTTTTTAATCTGTAAAATTCCATATTCTGAGTGAATCCTTTTATGGGATATGGAGTCAAGTTTTAATGTAAATAGTCTTTTTTATAATTTACTTGTTTAAAAAATTTGATTTCTTATGTATCTTACTTAAGCTTTGGGTTTACAGTCTCCTGGTCTATTAGGACTCTAAATGAACAGTTGATTTAATGATTCTGTTACATTATATTTGGGGGCTCATATTAGTGGTGGGTTTTTAAAGAATGCATTAGTTACCGGAGAAACCCTGGTTCTTCTAGCTAATGCAGTAAAGAACTACAGGTCAGCAAGCTTATTAGTGTGCAAGCCAAGTTTATTAGTGCTAAGTGCTAATAGGAGAGCAAAAGCGAGGGTGGCCAAGGGCCCGGTGACCAGCATCTGGGTGGCCAAAATAGTGTTGCCAGGGGCCTGGTGGTCAGAGGCCCCCAGCCAGAGGCTGGCTGGCCAGGGACCCCAAGCCCTCAGAGGGTGAAAGAGTCAAGAGCCCAAGCACCAAGAGAACAAGTCCTTTGTTCTGAGGATTTATATAGTTAGTGGGATGGGGGTGAGGGAGTTACATATTGATTGATGGGGTGCCAGCTTTCCACTGGGAGATGTGACTACCCAAACATAGGCGTGTGGATGGAGGTCTGTTAGCCCAAATCCTTATCTTGCTCCAAACTCTATTTGTTCATTTTGCATACATGACAGGAGGCAGGCAATTAACCAAAGTTGTTTTATGGGTTTTTCTTTGGACACTGTAGTTGCCCTCCCCTTCTCCCTTCCAGGCCTTGGATAAATACTCGGCCTCAAGGCTTTCCTTTCCCCAGCTAGTGCAGGTGATACACACAGATTTCCAAGGGCTCCTCGCCTTCTGCACTATGTTGTCATTTGGAATGCCTGGCAGCCTCACTGAACCAGGCTCAGGACAACTGGGTCAATGGGTGCCTTTGCTTTTAGCCTCCTGTATGAAGTTCTTCATTAGATTGCAATGGTGAGAGCCCTGCCTTTATTTCCCCTCTGGCCGCTTATTCCTAGCTGCTACCTAAGTGTGAAAAGGTGTTACTTGGCAACCAGGATGCTGCTGGCAGTCTCAAGAGTTCTTCCTATGCTATCTTCTGAAACACATTTAAATAGCTTTAGTTTTTAAGGGAAGAATTGCATATTTAGAGTGAACTCTTATATGTGATATGGATTCCTTTTTAAAAACTTAGTCTTTCTATATATAATTCACTGGTTTTAAAAGTGTTGTACTTGATATATTGGATTTGATTAAAGTGAAATGTGTTCCATATCCTATTGACTTTATATTAAGACCATTAGAGCATCTAATAGAAAAGTCTGTGGGTACCTTTCATCATTTTCCTAAAACCCCATCAGGTTTGGATTAGATAATCTGTAAAATTATTTTTACCACAATATGCAAATATGAGTTTGGTTCCCACAATAAGCTAATCACTACGAAAGGGTCTGTTGCCGTGTTTCATTAGAACACGCGTTTTTGACATATAAAATATTGTTTTTATTAATGACCATAACAATGGATTTGGGGGGCAGATTTTAATTTCAGTTTTGGTGTTTCATTATGTTGAGTAATCAAGTGTTCAGCCATTTCACAGCCTGTTAAAGATCTATTTCAAGCATTGTTTTCCTTTTGAACATTTCACACTATCTCATTATTAAGAGAACACACAGTATGTAGGACGAATTCACATGTACAAAACTGACAGTCCCAGAAGTGTTATATTCTTATTTGCATTATGGTCTTATTCATGTTGGGTAAAATCCATGTATTTCTCTCAAATTTCTCTTCTTTTCCTCACTGAACCTCATAGCAGGGATGCTGTATGTGATATTGCAGGCATGCTGTTAGGAATATTAAAAAGGCTAAGAACCTCCTGCTGGAGAATTATGTGGAAAGAAAAGATTCAGCATGCCCTGTCAATCTATCCTCTCTCAGTACCTTTTAGGTTCTTTGACTTTCTTTTTGGCAATGTCTTGGGGGAAATATGGAGCTCTTTCACTTGCCATTTAAAAAAATTGATCTTCCAAGGATTTGAGTTGACAGCCCCTATGCTTGATACCAAGGTCTGAACATTTTATTTCTTTCTTTAGGATAAATGTTCTAGTCCTTCAGACACCAGAGATTTCAGTGGGTCCTTACCTCATTGGAGGTAGTAACAATCTAAAGGATGCTATTAAGCCAGAATCAGCCTATGATTGGAATGATTACCTAAAAAGAGCAATTATTGCCCCCTGTAAGGTGATTGCAGAGAAGCCAGAGAGTGTGATTTTCTCAGGCAAAATCAAGGACTTACCCTGTAAGCTTCTGAGACCTCATCATAGCGAGCCTATTGCTATGCCCTCCTAGTCCAAACAAAGGTATGCCTGGGATAAAAATAGGCTTGCTATGAATATACATTTTCTGCAGATAAAATACAGGCCACAGAATGTCAAAGATCTATAAAAAATTCTGTGTTGTTTTATAGATATATATCTGTAGTCACAAGAGGTATGTATCTTTATCCTTGTAGGTAAAATGCAGAAAGTATGACCATGATTAAGTTAAAAACACTGTTTTATAATAATATTCCAAAATGTGTGATAACAAATGACTGAACATATGTTTCAAAAAAAAATACTGAGGGAAATCAGATACATGTTGTGATCCAATCTCTTAGAAGTTAGTCTTAACTGACAAATAGATTTATTTTTAAAGGAAGCATCAAAAGAGCCAAGCAGGATACATTGAATTATTAAATGTTGCCTAGTTTGACAGAAGTGAAAGCTGTACTGCAGGAATTAGCTTTTGGTTGTACTAGTCTTTCAGTGGCTGTAAGCTCCTGGTTTAACTACCTTCGTGTGGAAGGATTGAGAGGGTTATAGGGAAAGAGGCGGAAAGGGAGGTTGAAAGCTTTCTGTAGGTAGATGGACAGGTTAGGGAGGGAGAGGGGAGAGATGAGAAGAAACTGATTATTTTAGACTTTTCCCATGCTCCATAATCTCTTCTGTGGATATTAGTTATTTACCCATGCCAGGATGTAGGGAAGAAAGCCTCAATGGGACCATATCTATAAATGACTTATCCAAATTTGTTTTTTTAGAGCACGTGGAAAATAGCTGTTGGTCCCAGGTCATCTATCTTTAATGTATAAGTAAATGCTTCTGCTGTAATAGCTTTTGAGTTAAAGGTTATAGGTACTTCGTTCATAGGAATCCATATAGACATCTTCATTTTTTCAATGTCTAGGGTTTTTTTTAAATTTTTATTTACTTATTTTTTTAAAGAAGGAAGGGAGGGAGAAAGAGAGAGAGAGAAACATCAATGTGTGGTTGCTGGGGGTCATGGCCTGCACCCCAGGCATGTACCCTGACTGGGAATTGACAATGTCTAGGTTTTGTGTCAGCAGAAAAATAAAGGGATTAAAACGAGTGAGAAAAACCTGAAATTCACCACAGTTCCCTTGAACAAGAGTATTTTTCTTAAAATACTTTTATGAAAATTATCTTTAGCACATACTTAATTTCCTTGTAGAAAAAACAAATTTGGCCAGCCAGACTTAAAGATCCTGAAGAAAATGAATACATTCCTGTGTAAATATTGAGATGCCCAGAAAGCAACAGAAACCAAAAAGTATGATTTTATATCATCTTCCTTTTCCTGACTATGGATTAAAGAATTCTATTTGCTACATGAGAAAGATTTGCAATCACTATTTCCCCTAAAGCTGCATTTCACACCTACTTCTGCAGCACCCTCAAATACTTGATTAGGTTCGCAGTGAGTTCTTGAAGATCAAGGCAAGACATCCTGGGAAAGAAATGGAGGAACAACATTTTACATAAGGGAATGATTCGTATGTTTTATTTAAAACATGTTTCATTTTGTTTTGTTTTTCCACCCACTTCTAGGCTGCAGGATAGGCAGAAAATGTTTTAAAGGGGTAAGAAAAAGTTGTCATCAACACCTTACGTTCAGACATAACTATAATGGTGAAAATTAATTAACAGGTGCATAAAACTCCCTAGGATTAATTGTTGTGTTTACGTAAGTATCAGTAATCTTCCTAGGCACCCCTGTGGCCCTTGGCAATTTTGGAGATATCTATGTAGTGTTGATCTCAGAAAAGACATAGGGGTCAGTCATACTGCGTGACTAACAGAAATGCTAAGTAGTTTCCAAGGAGAGGAAAGCAAAGGGAAAAGAGCCCCTCATTTTCTTTCTGCCCCTTCTCTCCATCAGGACCTATGCCTTGGAAAGAGGTTTGGGGAGAATTTTCCTGGATTAGTTGTAGAATGTTACTTTAAGCTATAGCTTCTTGTAGCATGTAGGCAGTCAGTGGCCCTGAGAGCCTACCAGAACTGTTGGAAGGAATGTTTGAGGGGAACACCCTCAAACTCTTATCTGTCTTCAAGTAGTTAGTCCACATTTTGGGCCACTCATTTATTCACTTGGCTCCTCTCTATCCTCTGCGCCTTCCTTTGCATGCTGACAGAATACGGTGTGTACTGAGGCACCATAATGTACAGTGATCTTTGGGCTTTCCTTTAACTCATAGCCCTATAAATTCTAAAACTTAAAATCATTTAGTATATTGTTCTTGCTTTCAAACAAGAAGGTGCTTCTAGCTAATGTAAACAGAAGAAGAATCTATCAAAGACTATCAGACAGCTTGCAGAACTGAATGGAAGCCCGGAGAACAAAGCTTGGAGTTATGGCGGAAGTAGAGGAATGTGGGGCAAGCAGAGAAGCATAGCTCAAAGTCATGCTACAGGAAGTGTCTGGTGAGAACTTTACTAATGGAACTAGCTATGATCACTGCTGGACACTAAACCCTATCACCATTCTGTGAATAACCTGCTACTGCCCCTGTGTTTTGTATCTGTTGCTCTCTGGCCCACGTGTTTTGTGAGGCATCTAGGATAACTGCTGGGTCTTCAGAAACTCTCAGTGTGATGTCAGCAATCTCCTTAACTGTTGTGATATCCTGTAGCTTTGCAAGATGGTCAGAGTTCCTGCAGACTAAGTGCTGGAACATGGCCAAAGAGTAGATGTAATCCTAAGGCAAGACACTGAAGACGGTATTAGAGCATCTTTACTAGGTAAAGCAGACTGCTTCTGGTGATTCTGCTCTGTAGAATCCAGCATTTGCACAGTCAGTGGTTGCATAATGGGTACAGGGGCTGAATCAACTTGTTTTTGTAAGCAGACTATGTCTGGAATGGCAGGTAGAAGTCCGTTCACCAGCTGATTAAACATACAATAATCTGCTGTTTTTTTCAAGATCCATTTGTTCTCTGCTCATAATAGGAATTACCATGTATGAACGTCTCAAGTCTTTTATGCTATTGTTAACCTGTGCCATTCCTTCTGGTATGTTATATTACTTGGATTATGACTTTGATCACAAAGAAAAGAAGCTCAAAGGCTTCCAGTTGGCTGAACCTACCAAAATAACCCTTATGTCCTGGTTCATTGGAATTTTTTTGTAGGATTATCTCTAACTCTGCATTTGAGAACTGTGGAAGTAACCACAACATGGGTTTGAGGTGTCCCTAGGCTTAATGCGGAGTAGACTGGGTCAAAAACTCCCTTACAATTTGATCTTCAGAAACTGTTACACTGAAGTTTTGTGTGCCCAGATCAGTTTTGGCTCAGAACCAGTGCCCAGTATTTTCCTCCCCTCAATGCGCATGTCTGCTAAATGGCCACAGAGTCCTTTGAGAAAAGCTAGATAGGAGTTTCATGAACTGTGTTTACAATGTTACTGAAGATATATGTAACTTTATTAATGTTGTTCATTACTTTAAAGTACTTAATATATATATAGTAAAATAGATTCATTATCTAAAATGCTCAGTTCCTCATTATTTGTGTGAATTGAGCAACATTTTCATTTATCTAGGCCAATATTCTTTTCACGTAGTTCTTAACATGGAATCTACTTTCAGTCTGTTCTAGAAGAGGCTGGAAATTACAGACTTAATCTTTCCTTTCCCTCTTCTAAATAGGTTGATGGCTATTATCTCCTGGGGAGGTGGTGTTTTCCATTCCTGGCAAATGAATAAGAAACCAGGAGTAAAGGAGATGAAAACTGCCTTGCTTTTCTTTGTTCATTTTTTGAGTTGCATGTACACAATGATGATTTATTATTGCTTTCAGCTCACTTATTATCAGCATTCTCTAGAACCTTAGACTTGAGAGGCCGTATTGCATATGGCTAAGAACTTGGCCAGACTGGCTTTGAATACCAGTTCTATTGCTTACTAGTCGTGTGACCTTAGAGAAGTCATTCAGTGTCTCTAAACCCTGTTTCTTTATCTGTAAAATTGAGGAAATAGTGCATCTCTTAGAGGCTTGCTATATGGATGTAATCAGAAAAAATTTTAACACACAGAACATTAAGTAGCATTAGCTAATATATTTTTAAGAGCTTATAAATTTTAAATTTTAGAGACAAAGACTAAGTAATACCAGATGTAAATGCTTTTATCTTCCATATTAGATTGTCTTTGCTGCTCATTTCTTTAAAAGTACCTTTATCCAGCATATATTTCTTAAAAATCTTCTATGAGCAAGGCACCATGATGATTTTTACATGACATGCTATCCCTGCCCTCAGGTTGCTAGCTAGCCATTGTCAGAAGACACAAAGTAGTAGAGAGCTTTGTTGGTAAAATGCTGGCCACATAAAGTTGTTCCTTTTTATTAAATCTGGGTTCATCCCTGTCCTATCTTGCTCAATGCACTGAAATTTAGCCTGTATAGAATTTTTCCAACACTAAACCAGCATTGCTCAATCAAAATATAGTTAGTAAGCCACACATGTCACATACATAGTTTAAAATTTTCTTAGTAGCTTCATAAAGCACATTGAATAAGATGAAATTAACTTTAATAATATATTTAATTAAATCAAATATTTAAAATAATATTTTAACATATCATAAATGCAAATAATTATTGATGAGGAATATCACACCTTTTTTTCACATTAAGTATTTGGAGTCCAGTATGTATTTTATCCTCACAGCCCATCTCTATTCACACTCACCACAGTACAAGTGCACAGTTGCCACATGTGGCTAACAGCTACTATAGTGAATGGGCCAGGGCTAAACTGTGTTCCTAGATTCCAAGAGTTAGCCATGAATGTTTCTTTAACAGCTTTTGACTATGCTTAGTTCCTCACCTGGAAGGAGAAATACAGAGAGAGAAAGAATAAATTGAAGTTATCCAAAGTACATTTTCAATATGTGCTTTTTATAAAGTTCATTCAGGGTAAACATACAGGTTTGTGGGTTAAAGACCAGATTGACTATTTTCAGAAATCCAAGTAGCAGTTAACAATTGTTAGGGAAGAGCTAAATTGTGGAAATTTAAAGGAAGGTTGTATCTTCGGTTATTGATTGGAAAGAAAATCAGCAGCTATTTAGAGATGCTGAAAGGAAGCTGGTGAAAATAGTAAATTTAAAAAGTGAGTGTGGTAAATTATCCATAATTGTCCATGAAATCTGAGACATTTTAGTTAGAACATGATATTCATCAAAAGGGAAAAATTACAGGATTCCCTTCCTTTCTGAATGGTAATGCCAGTCTCTCTTCTTCCTTTAGGGCAGTTATATGGTCTACTCCAGAACAAAGTCAGTCGTATGGAGATACAGGCACTCTTTTCTTGCGTGCCATCTGTCGCCAGAGTGGTGCCATGCTTCATGCCACAGTTGTGGCCCAAATCAATGTATCACCTAAAATATTAAAAAAGGTCTTTTCATAACTTTGTTTATTATAACAGTCACATAGACCACAATTATGTGATGCTATTACATATTGAAGAAGCATAAACATTTAAATATTAGGCATTTGAATTTTGGGGTTAGACTCATTAAGGATTCATATGAGGTTAATACCATATTTTCATTTTGCCTAAACTTTCTTTAATAAAAATTCATATATATGAAAAATTAGAAAGGATGATGAATTTTGATGTACCCTTTAGTCCAGCATCAGTAATAATTTACTAATGGCTAATTTCTTTTTCATCTATAACTCTATCCCCAATTACCTAGAAGCACCAATACAGCATCACTGACAATCAACCAGTAATTTTAGTATCTTCAATGAAATGCCATGTCATACCTAAAATTGAATAATTTTAATATTTTCAAACACCCAGTCAATGGTCATATCTCCACAATTGTCATTTTTTAATAGTAAGTTTGTTTGGATCAGAATATAGTCAAAATGTATATATTGCATTTGGTTGATAGGATTAATTCATAGGCTTCCTCCTTTCCATTTGCTCCTCTTGTAACACATTTGTTGGGATAACCAGGTAATTTGTTCTATAGTTTCTCACAGTCTGGATTTTTCTGGTCGCATTTCTGTGATGTTGGTTATCATGTGCCCCTAACCCCTGCATTTTCAATAAAATGGTAGTTGAATCAGAATTTCTCCTTCTCTTCTTCCCCCTTCTTTCTTTCTTTTTGTAAGAGTAAGTCCTAGGTGCTATGATATATTATCATGTGGAAGCATATAAGTCTGGCTGTCTTTCTTTTCTTTAATGTTAACATTGATTGGTATGTTCACGTGTCATCAGCCTGAACCTTCCATCCATCGTAACATTTTCCATTCACTTTTTTTAATTGCTATTCAAGTACAGTTGTCTCCATTTTCCCACCACCTTTTTCACCTGCCCCACCCACCCCCACTTCCCATCCCGAATCCTGCCCCTCTTTGGTTTTAGCCACCATGGATGATCATTGCTTTGATCCATCATTACATTAGGGATTGCAAAATAAAGATATTTTAGTTCTGTCATTCCTTCCTAATTTATTAGCTAGAATATTTCTTCATAGAAAAACTTTTCTTTATAAATAGTGTGGTTACTTTGAGGTGTAATTTCTATAGCAATGACAGGATTAATATTTGATTCTTTTCCCTTATTTAGTAGTTTTCAGATGAGTTGGTTCCCTCAGGCATTCTCCAAAAGTAGGTAATGTCTGTGTGTTTTTCTTTAGTATTGTTATAATTCATAGATTTAAACACATTTGATGTATGTAGTCTGAGATACCAATTTGTTTTAGGCTTATCTTCTATTTCTCTGCCTCAGATCTTGAATCAGCCATTTCTTCAAGGAGTCCTCATTTCTTAGCACTTAAAGAACATACCTGGGCACCAAGGTTTTACACTTCAGGAATTTTCAATCTGGAGTCTGTATTATTTAGGAAAACTCTAGTAAAAGAAGCCCCAATCTCAGCAGCTTAATTCAATCCAAGTTTATCTTAACGTAATACATTGTTAGGCAGTCCTCCAAGCAGTGATTTTGGACTTAGAACCTTTTTATCTTGTAGCTCCAACAACCCATAGTGCCTCAGAACTCTCTTTTTTTGAGATGAGTGATGCAAAAAGAAAAAGTGGAAAGTGATATATATCATTTCTACAATCATAACGTTAGTGAAGACTCGTTCCATGGACCCACCTTGAAGCAACATAGTGGCAAAGGTTAGCCCCTGGCCTAGCAACTCTACACTGTAGTTGAGCACATATCTTCATCTAGTGTCAAGCTGAGACCGACACTTTTGCCAGAGACCCACCCTTTTGTCACCCAAAATTATGTGCTCTTCTCAATTTTCACTAAAGAGACAATCCAAAGTCTCAATCAGTTACTGCATCCAGCTTGAAGTATAATATTTTCCATCCAAAATAAATATATATAAGCAGGATAACCACAATAAACACTTGGGAAAATAGAATGAGATGAAACAGATTACTGATCCATAGAAATTTTGGACTATTGTCAGGTATACAGTATGTCAGGTATCCCTCTGGCATTGGATGAATTTTTGAAAATGCATATTGCCCTGACCAAGGTGGCTCAATATTTGGGCATCATCCAACAAAGTGAAATGTCACTGGTTCAATTCCTTCTTGGTCAGGGCACATGCCTGGGTTGTGGGTTTGGTCCCTGGTCAGGGCACGTACAAAAGGCAACTGATTAATGTATCTCTCTTGCACAGATGTTTCTCTCCCTCTCTTTCTCCTTCCTTTCCCCTCTCTCTAAAAATGAAACAATAAAAATCTTTAAAATTTATTTTTAATTTTATTGAATTATTGGGGTGACATTGGTTAACAAAATTATATAGGTTTCAAGTGTACAGTTCTATAATTCATCATCTGTAAATTGTATTGTGTATTCACCATCCAAAGTCAACTCTTCTTCCGTCATCATTTATCCCTGGGTTACCCTATTTTACCTCCCCTCATCCCTCTTTCCCTCTTGTAATCACTATCCTGTTGTCTGTGTGTACCAGTTGGGTTTTTTATCTTAATCCCTTTACCTTTTTCATCCTGCCTTCCAATGCCTCTTCCCTTTGACAGCTATTAATCTGTTCTCTATATCTGTGAGTCTGTTTCTATTTTGTTTGTTTATTTTGTTCATTAGATTCCACGTGTAAGTGAAATCATATAGTATTTGCCTTTTCTCTGACTGGCTTATTTCACTTAGTATAATACTCTGCAGCTCCATCCATGGTGTAGCAAAAGGCAATATTTCCTTCTTTTTACAGCTGAATAGTATTCCATTGCATAAATGTATCACAACCTTTTTATTCATTCATCTCTTGGCTACTGTAAATAGTGCAATAAACATAGGGGTGCATATATCCTTTCAACTTATTGTTTTTGGTTTCTTTGGATGTATTCTGAGAAGTAGAATCGCTGGGCCATAAGGAAATTCCAGTTTTAATTTTTTCAGAAAGCTCCATACTGTTTTCCATAGTGGTTGCACTAATTGGCATTCCCATCAACAGTGCATGGGAAGTCCCTTTTCACCAGATCCTCGCCAACACTTGTTGTTTGTTGGTTTATTAATGATACTTTTCTGACAGGTGTGATGTGATATTTCAATGTGGTTTTAATTTGCATTTCTCTAATGATTAGTGATGTTGAGCATCTTTTCATATGTCTATTGGCCATCTGTATATCCTCTTTGAAGAAGTGTCTATTCAGGTCCTTTGCCCATTTTTAATTGAGTTATTCGGGGGTTTTGGGGGTATTGAGTTGTTTAAGTTCTTTATAAATTTTGGATATTAACCAATTATCAGATGTGTCATTGGTAAACACGTTCTCCCATTCGGTGGGTTATATTTTCATTTTGTTGATGAATTCCATTGCTATGTGCAAAAAATTTTAGTTTGATGTAATCCCATTTGTTTATTTTTTCCTTCATTTCCCTTGCGAGAGAAGATATATTAGAAAAAATATTGCTATGAGAAATGTCCAAGATTTTACTGCCTATGTTTTCATCTAGGATTTTTATGGTGTTGAGTCTTAAATCTAAGTCTTGAGTTCATTTCGAGTTTATTCTTTTTGTGGTACAAAAAGGTGGTCTGGGTTTATTTTTGGCACATATCTGTCCAATTTTCCCAATACCATTTATTGAATAGACTGTCTTTACTCCATGATATGTTCTTGTCTCTTTTGTCAAATGTTAATTCACCAGAAAAGTATAGGTTTATGCGTATTTCTGCACTCTCTATTCTGTTCCACTGATCTATATGTTGTTTTTATGCCAGTACCTTGCTCTTTTGATTACTATGGCCTTGTAGTACAGTTTGATATCAGGTAGCATGATCTTCCCAACTTTGGTCTTCTTTCTTAAGATCACTTTGGCTATTCAGGGTCTTTTGTGATTCCATATAAATAGTTGGAATATTTGTTCTAGTTCTGTGAAATACACTATTGGTATCTTGATAGAAATTTCTTTGCGTCTCCAAATTGCTTTGGGTAGTGTGGGCATTTTAATGATGTTAATTCTCCCTATCTATGAATGCAGTATATGTGTCCACTCATTTGTGTCTTCAGTTTCTTTTTCAGTGTCTTACCATTTTCTGAGTACAGGACTTTTACATCCTTGGTTAATTTATTCATAGGTAAAAGATGTTATTTATTTATTTTAGACAAAGAAGAAGGGAGAGAGAAAGAAAGGGAGAGAAACATCAATGTGTGGTTGCCACTCACATGCTCCCTACTGGGGACCTGGCCTGGCTGGCAACCCAGGCCTGTGCCCTGACTTGGAATCAAACCAGCAACTCTATGGTTCGCAGGCCAGCACTCAATCCACTGAGCCATACCAGCCAGGGCTATTCCTAGGTATTTTTGAAGCAATTGTGAATGGGATTGTTTTCCAAGAGTTTATTATTGGTATATAAAAATGCAGCTAATTTCTGGCTATTAATTTATATCCTGCTACTTTACTGAATTTATTTATCAGTTCTAGTAGTTGTTTTATTTATTTATTTATTTATTTATTTATTTATTTATTTATTTTGGTGGGACATTTAAAGTTCTCTATGTACAATACCATATCATCTACAAATAACGAGAGTTTTATCTCTTACTTTCCAATTTGTATGCTGCCTTGCCTAATTGCTATGGCTAGGACTTGTAGTACTATGTTGAATAAGAGTGGTGAAAGTGGACATCTTTGTCTTGTTCCTGATCTTAAGAGACAAGCTTGCAGTTTTTGCCCATTTAATATGGTGGTGGTTGTGGTTTTGTCATATATGCCTGTTGTTATCTTGAAGTATATTCTCTGTTATCTTGAGGTATATTTCTCAGCAAAGTATGTCCACATTGCTGAGAGTTTTTATCATACATGGGTGTTAGATTTTATCAAAATTTTTTTTTATCTATTGATATTAATGTGTGACCTTTTGTAAAATTCTCATGCTCCAACCAACTAAGCTGCCATGACCAAGTGATTTTTAGCCAATATTTTGTTTATGTGGTCTCTCATATTTATGGATTTGTGGATATTGTGCCAATCTTGCATTCCCAGAATAAATTGCACTTGATCATGGTGTATGATCTTTTTAATGTATTTCTGGGTCCTGTTTCCTAATGTATTGTTGAAGATTTTAGCATCTGTGTTTATCAGGGATATTGGCCTATAATTTTCCTTCTTTGTAGTGTTCTTTATCTGATTTTGGAGTTAGGATAATGCTGGCCTCATAAAGTGAGCTTGGGAGGCTTCCTTCCTCTTGAATTTTTTGGAATAGTTAGAGAAGTATAAGTGTTAATTCTTTGTTGAATATTTGATAAAATTCACCTGTGAAGCCATCTGGTCCAGAACTTTTGTCTGTTGGGAGTTTTTGGTTACCACTTCAATTTCACTAGTTGTAATCAATCTATTCAGATTTTCTCGTTCTTCCTGATTCAGTTTGGGAAGGTTGTATGTTTCTAGGGGTTTATCCATTTCATTCAGAATGCTCAATTTGTTGGTATATAGTTATTCATAATATATTTTTATAATTCTTTGTATTTCTGTGGTGTCAGTTGTTACTTCTCCTCTTTCATTTCTGATTGTATTTATTTGGGTCCTCTCTCTTTTTTTCTGCATGAGTCTGGTTAAAGGTTTGTCAATCTTGTCAAAGAACAAACTCTTATATTCATTGATATTTTGTATTTTTTAAGATTCTATTTTGTTTATTTTTGCTCAGATCTTTATTATTTCCTTACTTCTTCTGGGAGCTGGAGCTTAGCAGAACTGGGCAACTGGGAGTCAGGATGCTGAGGAATTGGGAAGGGTGAAGCGCCATTCAGGCTTAGAGGAAGGTGGGGGGAGTGGTATTCCACCAAGCTGATGCCATAAGAAGGGAAATGCTTCACCCAAGAAAGATGGCATCTGCAGTGGGTGGACAGGGACTCAGCACAAGGATCTTGGCAGCTGTCCATTTAGTTGTCTCTCCAGAGCCATAAACCCCAGTCTTTCTTCACATGATCATAGTCAACTCTTCCATTTTTCTGCTGGAGCCCAGGGTGAATGGCTGTGAATGAGATTTTGCATGTTGGCTCTTTAAGACAGTGCCTGTGTCTCTAGCAGACTCCCTTCTCCCTGATGAACAAAATCCCTACTGATTTTCACAGCTAGATATTGTGTGGGTACCCCTTCTCAGCTCTCATGCTCTAGGCTATGGAGCTTTGCATGGGGTTTAGACCCCATTCTTCTCAGGGGGGACCTTTGCAGCTGAGATATCCCTCTGGAATCTCAGCTGCTGCCCATGTGAGTGGGATCAGCTCTTTTTGCATCTCTGTACTTCTTACCAGTCTTGATGTGGCTTCTTCTGTAAATCCTTGGTTATAAGACTCTTGTTCAGCTGTTCTTTGGTTGGTTATTCAGGAAGATTGTTCTATATTTTAGTTGTAATTTCACTTTGGTACTGAGAGGAGGTGAGTGTAACTTCCACCTACTCTGCCACCATCTTGGATCCTTGGAGTTTGATAAACTTTGCCAAGTCTGGGTTGGAATTGACTTAGTACTGGATTCAAAATTGTTATTTTACTAGACTTCCACTTTCAATTAGTAGAAGACATTCTCTGCTCATTGACTTCTGTGGGCTCTCGCCTGTATTCTATGAAAGGCTTGTCATTATTCATTTTCATTTCTGTCTACATTTGAACAGGATGTTGAAGACTATGCCATCCTTGGGAGCTATACATTTTTTGTACTCCATGTCCTATACTTGCAAGTTGGAAGGTAACTTTAGAGATTCAAAGTTTTTTTTTTTTAAGTTTCATACTATCTAAGTCTTTTTTAAAAAGAAGCAAGCAATACAGATGTTTTAAATTTTTGGTAGGGTCATGATCAATATCCTTGTAATTAGTTCCATATGTCAGTAACTTCATCTGAGGGTCTGCCAAGATATAACTGACAGATACAGTTTTCCTTGTGCCTCAATTCCTTTGGCTGTATCTCTCATCCTAAAGGTACTGTTAAGAGGCCATCTGTAATAGTAGGAAGAAAAACGTATTTTTAATTTGATCTTTACCCTAAGGCTGAGTCTTAATGGGACTTTGTTGTCCCTCAAAGCCTTTCTTAGTCTTCTCTCTTACCATTTAGGGTCTTGAAACACTTGACTTTTCCATCTTTTTAAGTCTCCAAATTTGTGGACTAGACTTCCTCTAGTCCACTCTTTTTTTTTTCCACATTTTTTCCAAGCTCATCTCTTTTTTTCAAAGCCTCGCTAAATGCTGCCAATAATAACCAACACATACAAAACCTACAGGCATAGTAAGCTTGCAATCTGTTTTTTAAATTACCATGGGAAAGATTTCCAAGTACTTCACCACTAGTACACACCAAGGATCTCCAGGCTTCCAGCCTCCAGCATCAGCTTCCTTGCTGCCTGCTAGGCCAATTTTAGATGTTTGTTATGGCAGCCCATCACTTGAAGGTACTAATTTCTGTATTCTTTCGGGCAATGTTAGCTACTGTAATAGAGACTGTCACAGAATTAGAGAATTTTAGAACTAAAAAAGGAGTTTAGGGATCACGCAGTACATCCAACTCCTCTTCATTTTAGGAATTGGGAACCATGACAGGAAAATAGTTAAGGCTTGCCCAGAGTCGCACAGTCACACAGAGGCCATACAGCAAGTGGCCTGACTGAGCCATGACAAGCTTTGCCCCTTCAGCCCTAGCTTAGCCTGGCTCACACTAGAGGCTTAATGAATATTTTTCAAACTGAATTGGGGCTAAAGATTAAGTCTAACTCTACAAGGCTTCCCTGAGGCTTAGACAAAAAGCGAATAGGGAAGGAAAATTCAGGAAACAATTGGAAATTCAGTAAAAATGCCTCAACAATATAGATTAAAAAACCTAAATTATTATGTATCTTTTGTACATCTTCATGCTTTAAATATTAATAAAAATCCTAAGGACATACTGATGGCATAGATTTGAGACAGAAGTTTTAATATAGTCTTACTAATAAGCCATTAGTAAGCTTTAAGCCATTCAGCTTAAAACCCCTACAAAATGATTGACTCAACATTGTCCCTTTACCCTGGTTCCCAGTCTTCGCCTCACCATCTCTGAGCTTCTAGTGATGGGGAAGAAAAGGGGTGGAGATCATACTTGAGGTGAAAGGGGCCATGGCTAAGGAAAGAGGTGGTTGGAGGAGATGTAAACCATCATCTTTACATTTTGATACTGGGTGGGAAGTAGCCTGCTGAGATTTCTGTGTCAATACCCTCTTCTACACCACATCGAAATGTAAAGATAGGCCTGCAAATTTTAGAGAACATAACACTTTTAGTGTAGGACAATGTCGGGCATTCCTCAGGGCTCTATAATCCTGTCATTCATTAATCCAGGTGGTATTTATGAAGCACCTGTTCTGTACCAGGCCCTGTGCTGACACTTAGGATAAACACAACATGATACAAGTATTGTGCCAAAATCTTAGAGGTGACGTAATTTATTAAGTTTCAGAATGTTGTACTGAACATTTCAGGATGTTATTAAATTACATAATGCTGTATAATATTGGGCATCATGGTTTTGAAGGTGATAAAAAGTTTTCATGGACGTAGATGTGACTCTCCAGAATACTTACTGTATCTTCTGCCACAGAGGAGAGAAAGACAAGCTTGGAGTCAATTTCTCTGGGAGCTTTTTTCACCCTCGAGCATGAAAAGGATTCTATTTACTTATTTGAGGATGTTTTCATTTTCTGGATGAGCACATCTTTGGATTTTAAGTCGAAGTCATTGTAAAAGCTGAATTTTCTCTTGAGGAAATTGTTTTACAGACTGTTACAAGAGCTGAATAAGAAAGAATGCCTGCATACCAAGATTCATTATTTGTAAGATATAGAGAATAATCCCAGAGAATAAATAAATTCTCAGGCAGAATTATACCATAAAGATAAATTGTGTCAACATAACATTAATTTATATGGAAAAATTCTTGTTCTTTTAGAAATCTTTTATAGAGAGTATTAGTAAAAAACAATTTAGACATATTGGTTATTGCACTGCTGAGTTTCAGTTAACTGAAAATGGCATGTCACAAAATCATGTGTATGCTGACTGGCATCTGAACAGGACTTTTTAGAACATAATTTAGATATTAGTTGTGGTTTCCTAATCAGTACCTTATTTCTCATTTTGATTTAGAGTAGAGGCAGTGTGTATTTCAGTTTCTGATTCTTGGGCCTAAAAAGAAAGTCACCTTCACAGATTATCCTGATAGACTTGAGTACATCCATAAAAATAAAATTCACAAACAAATGGAGGTAATTAGTAAACATGAAGACATTCAACATTTCTACCAAGCAGAGAAATGCAAATTAAAACCAAGCATAATAATATTTTTCCTTTGTCAATTTGACAAATATTATAAAAGATTGATGCTAACTTATGTTGGTGAAGTTGTGAATAAACACACTGTTGAGGACTATTTAGATTGATAGTGAGTGATAAACTCTGGAGGAAAGTCATTCTTTTCTTTTTTTTTTTTTTTTTTTTAGAGAGGGAAGGGAGGGAGATAGATAGAGAGAGAGAGAAACATCAATGTGCGGTTGCTAGGGGTTATGGCCTGCAACCCGGGCATGTGCCCTGGCTGGGAATTGAACCTGTGACACTTTGGTTCACAGCCCGCGCTCAATCCACTGAGCTACGCCAGCCAGGGCTGGAAAGTCATTCTTATTGCTTATCCTGACATGATTTTCTGAATCATATTACCATGTCTTAAATGTACAAACCCTTTAAAATTAGTGATGTACTTTTTGTGTGAAAAGCACCAATATGAAAAATAATATGAGGAGGATTGTGAAAAGACTGACATTACCCGGGATCCCTCACTTCAAGAGGAATTTGTGTTCTCACTTATTTGGTTGGAGGATCATGGGTAAAGGACTATGACAGATCCACATATGTGTGGCAATCAATAAAAGACTTATTTTAAAATTAAGGATATTAATTTTACATGTTGTACTTGCATCTAATCTGAGGATTCATCATGATTTGCTGAAACTTCATTGGCTGGATCCTAGGCCTAGCTTTAATTCCAACATTATCTGCATCACAGGGTGAAATGAGACAACATCCTGGTTTCACAGGTATTTGGGCAGAGGTGAGGCCCCTAGAGCAGCTGCCATGCTCTTTATTCCACAGACTCTGCTGCAATAACCAATTCCTTTTTCATTGCTGTTTCTCCTTTATTATTATTATTTTTTTAATTTTGCTGCTAGGAACATCTCTCAAGTCTTTTTTTTCTCCCATTCTACAAACAAATAATTTCACGCATTGGTGCTAACAATTATTAAGCAAAATAAGGTAACATACTTGTCACTATATCATGATAGTTTTAGCCAAGGTAACATTAACATCAGTATAATATTTTACTGTACTATGAGATCTGGCTACAGTTAAAGCTTTTAAAAATCTATTTTTTCCTAACATGTTTTATTTTAGTAGGTGAAAAAAATAAGGGTCTCAAAATTATTATATTGGTGAATGTGGACAGTTGAGAAGCTGCTGTTTTTGTGGGCAGCTGATGAAAAAAGGTTGCCAGTAGAGTTGCATTTTGTACATAGTATTTTCACAACAATTAAGTAAAATCCGGCAAAATTGCTGACACCTTTTGGGTGTGGATCCAAACATAAACATCATACCTCTTAATTGTTTTAATATTAGCATAGATAGAGATTATCTTTTACAAAGCAAGGGAATGTCTTTAGAATCTGTCTCCATGGTTTTTTAAAGAATCATTTAGTATCTCTATTGTTATTAAGTAAGACACATGGATTTAATGAAGATCAAACGAATGACTCATCAGGCAGGTCACCTCACGAAAGGATAGGTACCTGGCATATAAATACCACCAGGCCTCTAAAGAGAACTATTATTCTAGTGAAAGAAAATTACTCTGCTCAGAAAATCATACTGATGAACATGCAAAGATTCAGGGAAGGAAATAAACAAAATGCATGTCACCCATTTATAGGCTATATCTTTTTGAACATTTTGCCTCTCCCTATTTCTGTAATCTACTTGGATTATATGATTACATTTTAATGGGCACATGCCTAAATAATCAGGAAATAAAGAGCACCCAGAACACAACAGGAAAATCCTGCTGTATATCTGCCCTAAGAGTTCCAATGCATTGTCAAAATAGAGTTAGGTCATCAGACCTGTAATTCCACAGATAATGTGGCTGAGAACAAAGCTAGGTTTAAGAAATTATATTAAAAATATTAATGAGTAGTACTGATGGTCATTTGATATGGCAAAAATCATGTGGGTATTTGAAAAACTGAACTAACAAGCAAAATAGAGACAGACTCAAGAGAGCATGCTGACAGCTCTGGGTGGGGAGTGGGTAGAGGGAGTGGAAGGATGGAGCAAAAAAAGAAAAGAAAAAGAGAAAGAACTCATGGACATGGATAACAGTGTGGTAATTGTGGGGTGGTGGGGAGGAAGGGGGGCATATGGAGGTGGAAGACCATATAAAAATAATTTAAACATAAAAATAATGTAAAATTAATAAAATAAAAGATGAGACAATTCATGGTCTCATTTTACTGTATCTCATGACCTGTATTTTGAGTCGCTATAAGCAGATGTGCAAATGTCATTGTATGTCATTTTTCAGTATGAAGATTCAAAGAAGACTACAGGCTTGAATACATAGAGTGTGTTTTCTCAGATGTTTTCACACACATTGGAAATAGCAGGACAGTGGATATATTGCCTGGCTGGCCACCACTGGGAGCAGCTGCTTTGCCTAGAAAAATTCTTCTGAAAACGTTTCTTAAAAAGGTTTCTTAAGAACTTCCAGTCAAGATGGAGGCATAGGTAAACATGCTTCACCTTGTCACGTAACTACAGAAAAAATTGCAACTAGATCACAAAACAAACAATACCCAAAACCATCAGAAAATTGAGCTGTATGGAAGTCTGACAACCAAGGATTTAAAGAAGCCACATTCATACAGACAGGTAGGAGGTGCAGAGATGTGGAGATGGGCAGAGAGATGGTGAAACAGACAGTCCCACATTCACATGTGGTGGATAAAAATCAAGAGGGATACCTCAGGAGTGACGGATCCCAGCCCCAGGCCAGACCACAAAGCCCAGGTTTCCAGCACCAGGAAGATAAATCCCTATAACTTCTGGCTGTAAAAACCAGTGGAGGTTGGGGTGGTGGAAGAAACTGCCAGATTTTCAGGAAACTACTCTTAGAGGGCCTGAATGGACTTAGGACTTGTACAGACCCACCTCCTCTGGGATTCAGCACCAGGGCAACAGCAGGATGGGCACCAGTGGCATATGGGGAGAAAGTGAAGTGACCAGAAACAGGTCAAGTGTCAGGACAGCTTCTTCCTAGGTAGACCTCCAAAAGCCAGGCAGTGGGACTCTCCCCTCTCTGAACCCTCTCCCCCACAGTCACAAAGCAGTGAAATGGGTTGCCTCACTCTGGTGACTACCTAAAGCTCTGCTCCACACAATTTATAAGTGCTTTTTTACAATAGTGCTTTACAAGTGCTTTGACTCCTTGCTAAGACAAGGAGTCAAAGCAACTCTACCTAATACACTGAAACAAACTCAGGGAGGATACCAAATTGAGGAGACAAAGAAATGTCGCCCAAATGAAAGAACAGAACGAAACTCCAGAAAAAGAACTAAATGAAATGGAGGTAGTCAACCTATCAGATGTAGAGTTCAAAACACTGGTTATCAGGGTGCGCAAAGAACTCATTGAGTACAGCAATAGTATAAAAAAGACTCAAGCAGAAATGAAGGTCACATTAGGTGAAATTAAAAAAAAATCTACAGGGAACCAACAGTAAAGGGGATGAAGCCAAGAATCAAATCAATGATTTGGAACATCAGAAAGAAAAAAGCATTCAATCAGAACAGCAAGAAGAAAAAAAGAACTCAAAAAATGAGGGTAGTCTAAGGAGACTCTGGGACATCTCCAAACACACCAACATCCAAATCATTGGGATGTCAGAAGGAGAAGAGGAAGAGCAAGGAATTGAAAACTTATTTGAAAAAATAATGAAATAAAACATCCTTAATTTAGTGAATGAAATAAACATATAAGTGCAAGAAGCACAGAGAGTCCCAAACAAGTTGGACCCAAAGAGGAGTACACTGAGACACATCATAATTAAAATACCAAAGGCTGAAGATAAAGAGAGAATCTTAAAAGCAGTAAGAGAAAAGCATAGTTACCTACAAAGGAGTTCCCATAAGACTGTCACCTGATTTCTCAAAAGAGACTGCAAACTAGAAGGGACTGGCAAGAAGTATTCAAAGTGATGGAAAGCAAGGATCTACAACCTAGATTACTCTCTCCAGCAAAGGTATCATTTAGAATGGAAGGGCAGATAAAGTGCTTCCCAGATAAGGTAAAGCTAAAGGAGTTCATCATCACCAACCCATTATTACATGAAACGTTAAAGGGACTTATTTAAGAAAAAGAAGATCAAAACTATGAACATTAAAATGGCAACAAATTCACAACCATCAGCAAATGAATCTAAAAAACAAACAGCAAACAACTAAAGAGGAACAGAATCATAGATATGGAAATCATTTGGAGGTTTATCAGTTGGGAGGGGGAAGGTGGAGGATGGGGGAAAAGGTTCGGGGATTAAGGAGCATAATTGGCAGGTATAAAATAGATGGGGATGTTAAGAATCATAGAGGAAATGGAGAAGCCAAAGAACTTACATGTGTGACCCACAGACATGAACTAAGGTGGGGAGATTGCTGGAGGGAAGGGGAGTACTGGATGGAGGGGGGCAAAGGGGGAAAACTGAAACTACTGTAATAGCAGAATCAACAAAATATATTTAAAAAAGAAATAGCAAGACATTGTATGTAACATAGCGGCTTTGATACATAAAACTCCATCATGTACTCTTCATATTTATAAATCATCACCAGGAATGACCCAGAAGTTTAGAGGCCCTGGCACAGCACCTAAGGCAGTGGGTCAGCAGAAGGTGAAGCAGTAGTGGGGCTAATGGTGGAAGATACCCAAGGACCATCCCTCACGTAAAGCAACCCTGAATTTGTGTGATGAAAATTGACCAGTTGGGCTTATGAAGCAACCCCCTG
Organism: Phyllostomus discolor; assembly: GCF_004126475.2. NCBI lineage: Eukaryota > Metazoa > Chordata > Mammalia > Chiroptera > Phyllostomidae > Phyllostomus > Phyllostomus discolor. The sequence goes on from NC_040907.2 coordinate 134,329,265, forward strand.
TTTGCTGCCATACGCTCCCCTGTTTCTTCCTTTCCTGGCATTCACTGAAACTCCACAATGAAGGTTCCATGAAGTGCACCCAGTGAACTCTAGTTATATATTTTTTCTAATTTTAGATAAATGCATAATTATTGAACACAAGTTTGCTGGCTACTGAATGTGATCTCAAACCTCACTGTGGGTTCACATTACCCTCTCCGGGAGACCCCCGTGTAGTGGAAAGGAAACCCTTCAGAGGAGGAGTCAGTCAAACTGCTCCTAGTCTCAGCTGTGCCATTGACTGGCTGGGTGACCTCTGGGAAGAACTGTTGGCGCCACAGGTAGGGGAAGAGAGAACATCTCAATGTTTCACTCGGCTCCCTGGAGAGATTTGTGGGAAAAGTACCTCACTTGCCCATGGTTTTGTCCTTAACTTTACAAGTATTTTGAACATTGAGGACTACTGAATGGTATCAAGGGAATGCTGCTGGATTTAGCAACTCCTTTAGCTTGTGCCAACCAGCAGTGTAACTTACAGTAAGTACATGACGTCCCAGCCTTAAAAAATAAAATCCACCTATTCATATAGGCATTTTGGTTGAATTTAAATGGGAAGTTGTTTCTTTTTATCTTTAATGTTTTACTTTAATTTTAGTCAAGAAATAGTATTGTGTTAGGATTTTCAAGTGAATTTTATGCAGAATATATTTTTTAAAAGTGTGCTTCCTAATAATCCTAGCTCAGTTATTTGTCCTATGGTAAGCTACTTTCATTTTAAAAATAGATCTGTTCTACGAGACTTAACTTGGCCCTGGCTGTTGTCCTCTTATGCGAGTTATTTAATTTAAAAATAGAACCGTCTCAGTAGATCTGTATCAACTAGTTTGCGATCGTCTCTAGCCGGAGTAAACGCTGATTGGGCCCTGGGTTCTGTGGAGTCATGGTCAGCAGTGTGGGGATCCAGTGGTGCTTTCCTTTCTGGTGTCCCGACAGAACCGAGTTTCAGTTCCAGGTTGATGAGTTCAGTGTATTTAGCTTGAAAGTTGAAAGTTTTTTCTTAGGGTAAATTTAAGTTTCTCAGGGGCTGGGGGAATTTTATAATTTATTTGGGTGAGAGAGATTATCACTGAAAAGTAGTTAACATGTAACATTTTTGGAACAGGTAATCAGCCCTAGACTGTTTTCAGATCAATCAAATGACTCTTTTACCCAGAGCAATTTTAATTTAAAACACATTAGTATGCCTTTGGGTGTTAAAAACCATCACTATCTCTGTGAATGCATATTTCTAGAGTACAAGTGCTAGGAACATCATTAAGCACTGATAATGAATTGTTTTTCTATTTATTAAGTCTAAATTGTTTTAATTTTCAACCTTTAAGTGAAATTTGATGTTAAATTTTATAAGATGAAAATATGTTTCATATTGTTAGAAATTATTAATATTGATTTTGTGATGTCTTAAGTGTCTTAAGGCCTTAATTTTAACACAGAAACTCACTTTGCTTTATAGATTCTTAGAGATGTAATCATTTGTTTACTCTAAAAAGTCTAGGACTTAACAAGTTATGGAAAATAAACATAAAACATGTTATATATCACATACTTTTATTATTAAATTATAGCTTATATATTTTGTTATTATACAACTTGACATTTTAAAATTAATTTTTGAAACTAGGCTTTCTATCAGATTTGATTACATGATGTGCCATATTGAAATATATTCAGTCAGATTTATGAGTTCCTCATCAGTAAGGATATTTCTTTCCTAAAACAATCATTTGTAGAAATTTGCCATCAAATCCTCCCTCTAAAACTCCTGTTTTTTTCCCATCCAACCAGCAGAGAGCACTTTAGCTTATAGTATGAGCATTGTGTATATAAGTGAACACAGTCAGTATCATGCTTTATCGAAGACATGGACTGACAATTATCTTCAGTCATAGTCCACTCATGTCCTATCAATTCCAGTTTATTTCACCAATTTCCTAGAATTTTCATCAGTTTATTATAACTTCTCATAGCTTCAAAAAGTTATTATTATAATAACATTTCCCCCAAACACATTCTTTGCTGTGTGCTTGACCAGATAGTTTCCTTTTAGTTTTATTTTGTATATTTTATAACCTTAATTAATTTGCAAACTTTTACATGAACTAAACTAAATTTAGTTGTGATTTCTGTATACCTTTGACTTTTTTTAAAATAGCCTCACACTCTGTGGATACTCAGTAAATAGTTGTTGACAAAGACTTTTTGAGGAGGTGATGCAACTTAGTGCTTCTGTAGACACTAGGAGTCAAAATATGATTCTGTATAGTTGGAGGAACTATCTTAGGTTAGATAGTCTTGTTGGCTATGGTACAAATGGGCATCAGGTGTTAAACCGGGGAGTCAGACCTGACTTTGGTTTAGCAACCTCTATACTTGAGTCCTGGCTAAGAAAGAATTCAGAGCCAAGACTCAAACAATAAGAGAAAGTTTACTTAGAAAGTCAAAGAGGCAGAAGAAGTGAGCCGTAGAAGAATGGGCTCAGGAAACAAGTTACAGAGACAAAAGAAGGGCCCTTGGAGCTCAGGAGAAAGAAAGGTAAAGGTAATGTGTCTTTGTTGGGTAGGGTCGGATGGAAGAAGCATGGGAGTGTTCTCCAGAGGGACAGTGGGCTGGGTCCTCCGTCAGGAGGGTATTTATCTGGAGGGCTTAGGAGAAGATCTTAGTAGAATATTCATCGACTTTCTAGGTGTGTCCTTTCAGGATCAGGGTCTCTAGTGATTGGTCGGTGCCAGGGGGGTCATTAGTCACTGCAGCTGGTTCTGATGTCAGTCGTGGGGCCACTTGTCTGGTGTTGCTTCTTTTCTGGTCCTGGAGCTAATACACAACTGAGGCTTAGATGTTATCCCTAGGGGTTAATGTTTAAGGGAACAGTCATGCAAGGGCCAGCATGCATCACACGAGGCCACTTTTCTGCCCCTGGTTTCTTCTCTAAGGGGGCCTACCACACGACTAGTGGCATGCCAGGGGAGGAAAGGTCAGGGGAGAGTCCAAACTACATGATTAGTGATATGAAAGGTTGGGGGCCTAAACCGCATGACCAGTGATATGCTAGGTGAGGAATGGGTACCCTGGGGGCAAGGTCCTTGTTTTCCCTATTTTGTCTGTTGCTAGGCACCTGGGACATTCTGCCTTGGTGGCCTTCTACACCTGGCCTATCCTCTTTAATCTGCTCCTGTCTAGCTGCCTAGCACAGTCTGACTTCAGTCCACCTGCTTACATCCTTTATTATATAGAATTTGTATATCGCACCTATCTTATCCTTGTTCATTAAAAGGCCCACAACTAACAAGCCCAGGTTTATCCAATTAAAGTAAATGAGTGATAGAGGTGGTAAAAAGACTACCAGTTCCCCAGATTTCCCAGTATTTTGAATGTGAGGGAGAGTTGAATCATGGAAGAAGTTGAATGGTTTTTTTCTGCCACGTTGTGAGTTTCTGTCTTTTACTGTAAGATGAGAGGAACTTTGTGGAACAGCAGCAGAATGCAGGGACCATGGGTACGTAGCTGTTTAAAGTCAAACTGAAACTTAGAAGGTGAGAGTTATATGCCTGAAACCATTTAGCATTCTGGCCACACAAGACTTACTGAGACGTGTGTTATTGTAATTCAGTAGTGTGGAACATCACAGTGGAAAAGAAGCTCAAGTAGCTAACCCACCATTTGTAAAATCCACCTAGCTCTTTGTAGGGTCATTCACACCCCTGCCTCTGGCTTGCTTGACTGTGGGGAAGCCATTTCAAGCATCCTTCAGACTCTGGCCTTCTAGGGGACTTGTGGTTCAAGGGGTAGGGAAAGGAATGTTAATTGCATGTACTGTAGACACAGCCCCCTTTATATGATAGGTGAAGAATGGGAAATATTTTAGCATAAACATCTGTCCTTATGGCTCAATATTTTAGGGTCATTTCCTCAAAAGTGTTAAATCCTTTGACACACATCACTGAAAATTAGCCTTTCCTATATCTTTTTCCCTGCAAGGCTGTGCTTTATATTATTTTAACCCAACTTCTTCTAAATGCAAATGTTAAGATTAATTTTAACCCAATACCTCATAAGTACAGATGTTAGAGTGCAGAAATCACATGATTTATCCCTGGATTCTGAGCCCCTAAGGTGGATCTGACCCTGCTTCCCATTTACTTCTCCCTTTTCCTTCTTTCCACCTGTTCCTCTCTTCTTTCTCTACACCTGTGTCAGTTATCTGCTCCGAAAGACTTGTTTTGATCTTAGTGATTGCCTGTGGCAGCTCATAGAATCTTGCTTCTTCCTGAATCAGAATGCATCTGGCACTTTTCGAGAGATGCTTAAATGACAGCTTCTGAAGGTAACTAGCTAAATAGATAGAAGGCCTGATGAGGAAGTTTCCATCCAGGAAACTTCCTGGCTCACTGCCCCTTGACACCCCACCACCCACCCCCACACCCTTACACATCCAGAAAACATCCGGAAGCCTGGGTCTCAGGATGGCATGAAGCATGGAGTACACACCTTGATCTGAGAGTGGCATTGCCCTAAACATGCCAGGAGCACAGCATGTTTCTTCTACCTTGCTGTTTGTATTCCCTGAGCATCCTGGAGGCTGTCTGGTTTGTTGGTTGGTCAGTCAGTTTGGTTGGTTGGCTAGTTGGTTGGTATAATCATAGAAGAGAACCAATGTTTAAATATGAATGATAGCAAATAGATATGGAGCCTTCTGTAATTAGCCCTTCATTGGAAATCTTTAGCTGAAAATTGATAATTTGTGTATCTTTTTGCTTATTAGATAAAAAATAATGGAGAAAGTGTAACCTTTGGTTTCTCTAGTTGCGGTAGGGCTCTTTTATTGTTTGAATCATTGAGTGTTTTTCACCAGCCCGTAACCTGATCTGTTATCACTCTCCGGACTGCCTCCTCCTCTGGTATGCCCTGATGTATTCAACACATGTGTTCATATGGGAGGCTCGCAGCGCTGAGAGCAATTTACATTCGGCTTCCCAGTCTGCGAGAAGCAGCAAATCAGCCTCTGGGAAGGCTTCAGAGACTTGTCAGCAGTCTGTAGCTTATTTCTCTGTGTGTGAGGGTGTGTGTGTGCATGTGTTTCTCTCTCTCTTTCTTTCTCTCTCACCATTTACAGGCTGGAATCACTGTGGAGGAACAAGCAACAAAGTCTTGTCAAGATTTTATCTCAGGGTAATGATAAGGTAGAAATGAAAGACTAAAATACTGATTTTTGTTAGAGGAATAATTGACTGTTTGATGTAGAGAACACCCAGTTTCTTCCTGAGGAAGGCTGAACGGAGCTACATTAGCAGCCACGGCTCTGACAGCAGCAGAGGCTGGGCGTAAGCAGAGGCGCTTGCCTGGGGAGCCCCGTAAATGGACTTTGGTCTAAATGCTTTGACTCTTTGTCGTGGTTTTGGATGTTGGAATACGGGCAGTGATCTCCTGTCTTTTATCAACTCACCTGATTTCAAGGAAAGATGAGTGAAGAACCAAAGGAGAAAAATACAAGACCTGCTCATAGGAAAAGGAAAGGAAAAAAGGTAAGAAATGAATAAGCAACATGTTCTCTGTATTGTTCTCTGGCTCGGGGAGTAAGTGATCTTCCAGCTAGATTGTTGAGACTGGATTTTAAGAAGCTGCTAGAATCAGAATTCTTTTGTTTTTCTGGTCTGTTAATGGGTGTGTTCTGTGTTAGAGAAAAACACCACAACTCAGATACATGGCTAAAATATTTCAACAGTTAAATATAGTCATTTAGATTTCCCTGAAGTGGTGTGTTTTTCATAGTGATATTCAGGATTATTAAGTAAACACATGTCCTAATTATGTGAGTGGGTGTGTTTTTCCCCCTTTAAATTTTCCAGAATGCTTGTTAGTCAACAGGGTACAATTACAAGGAATATTATTATGGTATAGACATTTAGCTTTAATACATATTTTAAGCAAACTTAGGAAAACCTGTAGTTACACTTTAAGATTACAGCATAGAGGTGAACTCCATTTTAATTATCGATCAGTTTATGGCTGACAAATCTCAGATTTGCAATCGACTTTGCAGTTGTGCAGCCGCGTGCCTAATTTGTTCATTGCAATTTATAAAATTAATTTTGTTTGCCATGTAATTTGAAGAATCTTGAAAATATAAACAGATGATTATTGTGAACCTGTAGATTCATTTTGGTTTTCTTGAATGTGTATGTTTTAAAATGTGCTGCTAACTTTTTAATACATTTTAAATGGGTTTGGGGGGGACGTAATTCCCTAGGTCTGGCATTTGCTTTTTATTCATTGTGGTTTATACCACAGGGCGTGCCAGCAATGGAAAAGATATTTGTGTATCTGTAACAAAGAAAATAAGTCTTTAAAATAGGATTATATTTCACAGCTATTTAAGGAAAATGTGTTCTATATTTTTTATTCTACAGATTTTTCAGATATTATATTTTAATTACCAGAAATGTGATATATAATTATGATTCTTTAAAATACTTCTTTGACCCAATATCATGGTCATTTAGCCAATGGACACATAAAGAATGGATGGTTATAGTAGAGAAGACAAAGATTTCAACCGCTCATCGAATTGTCAGACATTTAAAAATATCTTCATAATCTGTTTATTATTTATAAAAGAGTCATATGAATATGGTGTTCTTAAGGGAGCTACTCTCAGCAGACTCGGAGGGCACGTTTATGAACGTGCCAGCGTTCTAGGGCTTCAACATCCTACAGATGGTGAAGCTGTGCAGACTGGCTTTGACTTCTTGTGCATTGTCTCAGCAGGGGTTGATGATGTTGTAAAGGTGCTATTCTGATTTCCCAAGGGAGCAGGCCCCAGCTGCATAGCACAAATGATTTGTTTAATGCCTGGCATGGTGGTGCTGGTCTCTAGGAAAGCTGTCAGCTTTGCTCACATTTATGAGATGCGGCCTTGAATGTCTGACAGGCTCCACCATGATTCTGCACACAGAGTGTCATGGGGAGCCCAGACAAGCATCATGAACCACAGCAGTGCAATCCAGATGAAAGTGAGCGGTGGCTGGGTCGGTTGTAAATCATTGAGCTTTTATGTGCAGTCCTTTAACATGGGCATTTTTCCTCTCTTCTTTGAAATTTCCCCAGCTGTGCTCCATTTCTTCTCATACAAAGTTATCCCACTCAGAGCACAATATTAAGTCAGTTGCTTTGAAGCCTTCTCTCTTCCATTCCACACTCTCCCAGCTGCTGCCAGGGTAGTCTTTATGAAAGGCAACATCATCACACGGGGCCCTGTCACCTTCAAACTCCCTTCTGCTGGCTCAGAGAAGTCCAGATTCCTGACCACAGAGCCTGAGGCCCTTCCCAATCCAACCTGCACCCACACCCCAGGCTTTTTCCCCCTTCACCGTTTACTTCCTTCACATCGGACTCCACCAAAGTAGATTCTTATCAGTCCATGAATTAATCTGTTTCTTCTGGAGCTTATTATTTGTCTATGGAGAAAGCACTTCATGCCATCTGCTTAGTAAACTCCTACCAATCGATGAAGGTCCCGCCCAGATCTTGCCCTCTTGACATCTGTCGATTCACCCTAGTGAAAAGTCAGCCAGTCTTCTGGACCGATGTGGCACAGTATACTGTCAGGATGCCCAACACATTCTGATTCATTTTCAAGTTACCATGCACCTGCTGTATTCCCTTGTCCGCGTCGAACTTACTGGTATTCACATTAGGAGGCACTCAGCATGCTCTGTGTATGCAGTTGACACTAAATAAGTGTTTCATTGAATTATCTCTACAATTTACTGACCAGAAAACACTGATCATCTTTATTGTTAGAGCAGATATACATCAAGTAGGAGATATCTTTTAAAATAATAGGCCTTTCTCCCCACATTTTTAGATCAAGCATATTTTTCTTGAATACACACACACGTATGTATGTGTGTGTGTGTATATATATATATCTCTGTGCGTCTGTGTTCTATGTCCTTCTGAACCAAATATTTCAGAAGGCCTCTGGGCACTCCAGATGACCTACACTGCATGTAACATGGGTGGGTGTGGTCAAATGAGAGCATTTCAGGTAGGATGTTTATGCAACTTGCCAAATTCTGTGGTAACAAGCTCACAGAGTATTTTAGATATTTCCTAGTTATTTATATAATTATTTCAGTATAAAATTAAGTGTGGAATTTTTTGTGTAGGAATATATCTCAAAATTGTCTTAAAATTATGCTTTGGTGTGGAGTGTTTTCAGAACAGATCACATGCTTAGGGTGTTTGGGTATAAGGTCTCACACTGGACATGTTTAATATTGGAGTGAGCGAGATAAATGTGATGGAATTATTATGTTACTCCTTTGTTAGCACACAGTAAACATTTTTTAAAATTTTTATTGGGGATATAAGGATTCAAACTGATGTTAGGGAATGTTTTTCTTCTAAAAGCTTCTTTTTTTATTGTTTTCTATTACAGTTGTCCCAATTTTCCCCACTGCTCTCCCCTTTCCTCCCCATCTCACTCCCACAGGCAGTCCCCACCCTGTTGTCCATGTCTTTGGGTCATTCATACTTATTTTTTTTAACTAGACCCTCCCCTTCTCCCCCCCCACCCCCCATTATCCCTCTACCGCTTCCCTCTGGTCCCTGTCAGTTTCTTCCTTGTTGCCATGCCTCTGGTTCTATTTTGTTCGTTCGTTTGTTTTGTTCATTAGTTTCCTGTTATAGGTGAGATCATATGGTATTTGTTTTTTGCTGCCTGGCTATTTCAGTTAGCATAATGCCTCCAGTTCCATCCATGCTGTCATGAAATAATTTCTGTACCTTGTTCTGGAATGTGAAGAGGGTATGTCCACAACTTGTAGTTGCTTATCTCTCTTTATTCCAGTTATAAGAGAAGGATTAACTAAAATTCAGGAGACTTGAGTTCTACTCCAGTCCTATTTCTAACTTGCTATCTTGCCTTGGAAAGGACAAACTCTATAAAATGGGGATCACGTACCTGGTAGTGCTACTAGGGATATTGTAAGAGTAAAGTAAAAATTATTAATGAGACCATATTTTCATAAGAGGTTTTAAAATAACTCCTAAACTCAAAGTGGTTTTCATCATGAATTTTTTTTTTAAAGATTTTATTTATTTATTTTTAGAGAGGGAAGGGAGGGAGGGAGAGAGAGAGAGAGAGAGAAACATCAATGTGCGGTTGCTGGGGGTCATTGCCTGCAACCCAGGAATGTACCCTGGCTGGGAATCGAACCTGGGACACTTTGGTTCCCAGCCCGTGCTCAATCCACTGAGCTATGCCAGCCAGGGCTTCATCATGGAATTTTAAACTTACTACAGAGTGGCTGATTCCCTGGTAGAAATGAGCAGTCAGGATATATTGTCCGCTTGTTATTTTACTGATACTACCAGAAGTACTTAGTTTAACCAATCACCAAAGAATGAGTGTAAAAAGTGACATTTAATGATTTCATTTATTTAGCATCTGGGTTGGGTAAAATACCATAGGCTGAGTGCTCAATCAACCGAAATTAATTTTCTCACAGTTCTGGAGGCTGGAAGTTTGAGATTAGGGTGCCAGCAGGGTTGGGCCCCAGTGAAAGTTCTTCCTGGCTTGCAGATCACAGCTTTCTCTCTGTGTGCTCATATCATTTTCCTTGGCATATGCAAGTGGAGCGAGAAAAGGAACTCTTTCTCCTCTTCATCTTATCAGGCCACCAGTCCTGTTGGGTTAGGATCTCACCCATATGACCCCATTTAGCTCTACCCCCAAAAGCCCCATCTCTAAATACAGTCACACTTGGGGTTAAGGCTTCAACATATGAATTGGGAGAGGGATGCAATTCAGTCCATAGGGGCATCTAAAGAAGGATGTGTTGTCCAGGTTCCCAACTTAAATATGCTTAATGAAACATGTGATGGTGCTTGAAGTCCTTTCAATTACCTTAGTTATTTATGGGAGGAGACGTAGTGAACAGCTTTCAATTCCTGGGCCAGAGCCAGCGATGGTACGCCGATACATGCAGAAAGCATCAAGGGTGCCAAAGAAAGGTGAGTTCAAGTTCCATCAGTGACAGGAAGAAGGGAGTGGTCCATTCCACTTGGATGATACTAGGAAAGGATAGGGAGAGGAAGGCATGCTTGAATTGATGTTAAAAGGATGTGTTCCCAGGTGTTCCCCAGAGGGTCAGATCCTTCCAAGTAGAGAGAGTGAGATGAAAGAAAGATTTGAAGCAGCCTGGTTTGCTCAGGAATCTAAACATTATTTTGTGTGATTGTGGCACAGAGTACAAAGATGTCCTATTGTAAGATACAAGAATGGAGAAAAAGACAAGCACCATCTCGAGTCTGAGCCAATACTCATTTTATTTTTTCTTCTGGCATTCACCAAAAGGCTTTGAAGAAATGAATATCCAAGTCAGATTTGCTTCTGAGAAAAACATCCCTGGTATTTGGTAGGCATACTAGGTCTTTATTTTGCATCATCATTCCATCTGGTGGAAATATATGTCATATAGTTTCATTGCCAGTGATTACTGCAGACTTGGTCCCCAGAGTGTTTCATTCCGTGATTATTTTTTGTGGCAGGTTGGAGAAAAAAACCTAATATTCATGCCCTGCTGGATAGTGAGTCCCATAAGGGTGAATTTGCTTATTTTCTAGAGAAATTTAGTGAAGGCATTTTCACCACTTCAGTTAAGTTGCCTTTGACAAAACAGCTTACTTTATTTAAGTTGGTTTTTATAATTTACATTTCTTCTGAGGGTGGACTTCACAACTTTCCCTCTTCCCGCTCTCCCTTTCCCCACCTATGCGCTTGCCTTACGTGTGAGAGCTGTGCTTGTTTGAGTTCTGACCAAGCTTAAATTAACCACACGTACATTCATTGTTTAAGGGAGAGTCAAGGGAATGTCTATTTCTGATTTTCACTAATATTCCTAATGCTGCTGGAGTTTATTTTTCCTTTTAATTTTTTAAATTAAATTTATCAGTGTACATTGGTTAAGAATTGCTGAGGTTTCACTGTTGGCTTTTTCTCTGGTTCTAGACATCTCGATGAGGTTGCTGTGAGCACATGGTGCCCTGCATGAGAAGGTGCTGTGCTGGTACACCTGGAGCACACGGCACATGTGTTGACTCTGATTTTCACTTGCATGTTTGGCCATCGCTCCCATTGCTCACTTTGCTCTACAGGCAAACACCTTTCCAAGTCCTTTGGTAGTGAACAGAGTGAGTTGTTCAAGTCATTCACTGAGTGTGATCACATGTCCAGTGTACCATGACTTCTGAGGGCCAGTGGTACACGCCAGGTCAAGTAGCTTTTATATACTTTTCCGTCTCCCTGTAGGCACCGCTGTCAAATGTTTTTGCTTTTAGTCTTACATAGCTAGAAATTTAAAAATTTTTAAGTTCTCTATTTTTCTTTCTCTTGATTGTTAATCTCGCTTTTATAAATGCTATCAATGTCATAGTTAATAGGCACTTATGATGTTTAAATATCCATGAAACAGTAATTTTGACTCCTCTGATAATTAAATTTTCTTGAATTTAGTATTGGAGTTTGCTCACTTTAGCATGTTATGTGGATTTCCATATTGTCTTTGCACAGGGTGTTTGTGGGTTTGGGACTTGCTTCTTATAGGGAGAGATTGGATGGAGTAAGAAAACCTGAGAGATTACTTCTTGATTTCAGAATTTCATAGAATAATACACTTGCAACAAAATACTGCCTTTAAAAAAATCAAATTTATTGAGCTAGATTTACCCTGAGATTTTCTTCAAATTATTTGTTAGAGGGCAGAAGAAATTTGATAAAAACTTATTAATGTGTAGTAGCCTTGGGACATGAACTCTAAACATGGCTTTCAAAGAGAGATGCGGATAAGTCTTCTGTTTTGAAATCCCTGCTCCATAATTCCAAAATCCAAGTGAAAACCTGATTATTTTTCCAAACTTCTTTGGCGGCAAAATCTGACCTGATGTGAACTCATTTGGCCACAAAACCTGTTTTGACCTTATGTGAAGCTATTTATAGTCTTTATTTATCCTACATAGTGTGAATATTTGTATGTTTTGTTGCAGAAGTAAAAAGTGTTTGCTCATGGAGTGCTGCCCCAAGGCACTTCTGGGGATGTCCATAATATTGGTATATACCTTCGCAAATCTGAAAAGTTTGAATTCCAAAGCTTTTCCGGCTGGAAAGATTTCAGATGATTTGCGAATCTGTATTGAGTTCTTAGCTGGGACTGGTGATGAGCTAGTATGACTAAAGGTTAGCCTGGGGTGAGAGGGCTTGTTTTTGCCCTTAATAAATTCCAGGTAAAGCAGTGCTCTGTAGTGTCAGGCGCTATATCAAAGGCTTGTAATGCAGTTTTCAGTCTGGAGGAAAAATTATTTCCAGAAACATTCTAACAGATATCAGCTTGCCTGGTTATAAATCTGAACATTTGGACAGGAGGGTTTTGAAGATAATATTTATAAAGTCTGGCTTTCCTGTTTGTTTGTTTTTTAAAGTAGTGAATTGTGGCTTATCAAGAAAAAATAGTTGCTAATGTATTGGTTAGATTCTTGTATTTAGGTATTGTATTGTGTAATTCTTGATTTTTGTTGTTCATTTGATGAGGTCATAAAATAACTCAGTTATCTGCTTTTTGAAAGAAAATACACAGACCTTGGAGAAATTATTGTTTGATTGAATCATTGTGCTTACCTGCTAACAAAATGTAAATCATATGAAGGGTAATTAATTTTCCACAATTAGCACATCAAATTACTTTCCCTGTCATACATCTCAAATAAAAATTTCCAGTTATGGATATATTTTTTACATAACCCATTTTTAAAACTTTTTATTCTATTTTTTTCTGTTACACAAAATTGTAAATATGAGGTAATTTATTGTATGGCTATTTAAGCTTAAAATCTTTCCTTTATTAACAGCTTATTCCTTTATTAACTTTATAAACTTAGTCATTGAAATCCACTGGTCCTGCAGTGGACCAGGGAAGCAATAGGAACAAAGTATACTTAAATCATTCTGTTTAGAACATATCATTAGTATTATTAGATACTGATTGATATACTGGTGTTAACTGTGTCCTTAAGAAAAACAAAACTCTAAATCATTTATGAAATTTTAATGCTTGGGTGGAGTTTAGATGTGAAACTCAGAACATAATTAAACAGTTTGTTAAGTGCCAGCTGTTTGCACAGACAGCCTCAAAATTTTCATTCCTCACTTCCAACTCACTAATCTTTTAAATTATGTATTTTACAGGCTGTGAAATAATTTATATAATATAAATTATATAATATAAATTATATATAAAATTATATATAAAACCCACTGTTGGATTGTCATTTCTACAACACACAAGTGTGTGTGTGGGGATGTGTATATGTTATAATCATGCCAAGTTATTTAATCTAGTCCATCATTTTGGTTCTGCCTCGATACCATACCACTTATTCTTTCAACAAATATTTCTTGGACACTTACTATTCTAGGTGCAAGGGATTTATCAAGGACCAAGACAGACAATAAAAATACAAAGCGGATATCCAGCAATAAGTCAGTAAGCAAATTCCTCAAGAGGCTAGAGCCAAGGGTGGCAGGGAAGGCCCCTCTGAAAAGGTGACCTTTGAGGTGAGCTTAGGCAGAACAAAGACTTGGTCAGCTCTAGAAAGATGACATTTTAGACAGAAGAAACCTGGGGTTTGGGAACAGGCCCTGTGATGTCTGGGTCCTGAGGTGGTAACATCATTTTAATAGACTCTCACAGTTGTCATGAACTTGGAAGATTTCTACACATAGATCTCAAATGCTTTGTTCCTCTTGAAATTCAGTCAATATTTTGTGAGTTTCAAGAGTAGAGAACAATATTTTAGGGAGTCATTTGGAAATACATTGCATATGAGCAGTATAGTACCCAGAGAACTTGTGAGAATAAAGAACTTTTATTCTACTTTTCACTTTCCCTTCAGTGTTACTCATTGGTAAGTCTAGTGAGGAATTTAAAAACTTGGTTTTAGAAACTCACATTTCTTAAGTCTTCAATTAACAGTTACTTTCCTCCTTGGTATAGAGTCTACTCGATAATTATAAATACAGAATAAAGGCACACAGCAGACACTGAATGTGTACAATAATTTCTGTAAATAAAATGTGCGTAGCCTATGAAATATACATTGTGTTCAAATATAGGCTCTACAATTCTAAGCGTTTGTGTCATATCTGATGTCAGCATTTTTGGATACTTAATGAAAAATTACACAACAATTATAGCAAACCAACGTAATTCACTGGCACAGAGCTTAATCTCTAGATAATTCACTTGGGAACATTGTGTAATTTTTCTGTTATTTTCATGATATTGGTGTATTTCATCTTTACACACAGTGATTTCATCACTAGATGATTTACCTTGGCATTTTACAAAATTGAAGAATCTCTTTGGAACATTATCATGTCATCTTCAGTGATGGTTTCACCATTTTTAACCTAGCTCATTTTAACATAGAAGAGGCATCAAAACACCAAGTTAAACCACAGTTGTCTGAATATTAGTGAAAAAGATTTTGTGTGTAATTATAGGTAATTAAGTGAATCATGTATTCAAGTAAATACAGGGTGGGGCAAAAGTAGGTTTATAGTTGTCAGTACAATAAGCAGAGTTTATTCTTGAATTGTTATTCATTAATTATTATTTTATACATGGACAACTATAAACCTACTTTTGCCCCACCCTGTATTCATGAATAACTTCAACCTTTCTTCTTAAAAACAAAAGCAGCCACGGTTATGATTTCATGGATCCACACCCCATCGCACCCACCGAGGTGCTTATGAGAAAGTTAGTGGACTGCCGCCTGCTGTACCTGTGGGGTAGTTTCACCCATCCTGCTGGTTCAGACAAGGAGTGAGGCATGGGAAACAGCTGGGCTTCAGATATTCCAAGTTCCCTCTTCTGACCTTTTAAGTAGGGCTCATCCTCTTCAAACGTCTTTTATGTCTTAAAATTAAAAAGATACACAGGGAATTTATGAAATTAGAATAGCAGTAGTAGGTTCCATGATCCCATCCTTTTAAAAAAATGTTGCTCCATATGTTTTCCGATGAACTCAGTTATGTGAGTGTGCATGAAATAGGCGTTAGTAACTTGCAACAACAACACATTAGTACTCCAGAAGTTTTCACTGTTTTCAGAATTTTGCTGTTTTATGGGATTTCTAAAGCTAAGATCTAAAAATGAAGGATGGCACTCTATATTATCAGTGTGAACATGACACAATATTAATTTTAATTGCTTAAATTAATGACTGATTTTTCTCTAAACAGTCCATCTGACAAAATGCTTTTAAACTAATCCCATATCTCTGGATGAAAGGTCTTTTAGGAGTACTTTGTGTAAATTATAAATATGGCAGTTATAGTTTTGTCTTTAGGAAATAGATGCATCTACTAATGTAACTGCATAAAACTAATGGGTCAGCATGTGCCCTTTATCTTCTACTTTTAAAACTTTTCTGTCATCTTTAAAGTGGAGGTTCTCCTAAAATCATTATGCTCCGAGGCTTGGTCAGAGGAAGGTTGTCTTCATGGTGAACTGGCAGGAGCAGAGAATGGAACTGTAGACACCAGAATCCTTGTTAATTCATAGCTACTTAAATGTTCTAAGCCTGTGTTTCCCAGGCTGTAAAAGGGAGATACTTTGCTTATATAGAAGTTCAATGCAAGGATTCGAAATATTATGTCAAGTGGCTAGCACAGCTCTTGGCCAAAAGTGTGCATAAAGCATAGGGTAGTTGTTAAAAGTGTTAAAAGCATTGGTAAGATTAGTTTGGGTACTACTTATCACCTATGAAGAAAAGCAAAATTTGGGGGATGTAATTACAATGAATTGTCACCCGAATCAGAATTTCTGTGATCATTTTAGTATGACACTTGATCTCTTTCCTTCCTTACAAATCAGATTGCTTGTTCATAATGGTAAAATGAATGTGTAATGTTGATTTTCTTTCTCTTTAGTTAGAAAATTAAAAATTCATATTCCAAATATAACAATCTGTAAAATTATTTTTTAAATTGTTTTAGAAAACTACATGTTTACTCTCTCTCTAGTAAAATTTTGATTTAGGAACAGATTTATGGAACATACTGCACTATAATCATAAAAATTGGCAGAGAGTTTATTATGTATTTGTGTAATGTTAACTTCTGATGGTACCTGCCAGATAGGAATTGGTTTATTAACATTAGTATATCAGCACAGTAGTGCCTGTCTCTCTCTTGTATTTGTGTTCCAAAAAAATCCTGGCACTCTGTGATGCATGTAACCATTTGTGATGAGGTGGAAGAGAGTGATATATAAACAACAATGCGTTGTGGGTTTTATTCTTGGTTTTGGTGGAGAGCAGCAAGAGGTGGTGTGGAAGAAGGAACATAAAATTCAAAATCGGCTGATATTTACATTGATGACATTTCAGACGATGGAGATAAAATGTTTTTTGAGTTTACCTGTGTGATGGTAAACCCAATCCCCACACTTCTAATTTCTGAAATGTAGTTGAACCAAATGATCCTTACGACATTTAGGGTTTTTAAGATATTACTTTCTACAAACAATATTGAATTCATATTTTCAAAGCAATAATGCAGTCTGTGACATTGGTTCATTGCTGTGTGTTTGCTGAAGGGGGACAAAAGCCCAGGGAACCTCTCCTTTGTAGCTGACATCCTCTATTCATCGTCTCTAACAATATAGCTACCTTATTTACCGATTTACGTTCCAGTTCTTGTATTTTTATGATTGAAGTGTTAAGTAAATGAGGAATGTTTTCTAATTATTTCCCCCTTTCAAGTAGAATCCCAACTGCCATTCTATTATTATATTTAACCCACCACACGAAACATTCTGAATTTAAAGTATGGCATCTAAAGTGGTTTTAGAAAGAACACCCTATTTAATGGCAAAGCAAGTCTTTGGTCTCTTTCATTTCTGGGCCTTTCATAGAAGTCCCTTCAGAAACAATTGGTGTGTTGTTTGCATCTGGATTATGAACAATTTGCCACTTTGACTTTTTTTATTATGTCAGTAAAATACTCATAGCATAAAAGTTAGCATGGTGACCCTTTTATAGTGCGATTCAGTGGCATTAACTGCATTTACAATGTTGTGTAACCATCACCATGATCTAGTTGCAGAGCTTTTCATCACCCCAAAGGGAAACCTGATGTCCATTAGACCCATCGCTCCAAGCCCTCTGAGCCTCTCTCTAGTCCCTGGCAACCACCAGTCTGTCTGCTTTCTTTGTGAACTTGCCTGCTCTGCATATTTCATGTGAATGGTTTATGTCTTATACAGTATAAGTGTGTTCTCTGACTTGTGTTCTTTCACTTGGCATATTTTCAGTGTTTATCCATGTTATGTATATCGGTACTTTATTCTCTTTTTTCCACTGAATAATATTCCATTGTTTAGATCATCCTCATTTTGTCTCTTCATTTTTCTGTTGAGAGCATTGGAGATATTTCTATCGTTTGGTTATTGTGAATAGACTACATACAGCAGACACTTGTGTACAAGTTTTTGTTTGAATGTCTATTTTCAGTTCTTGGGGGTTTATTTTGTTTGGTCAAATAGTGATTCTATGAATAATATAAAACTTATTGGGAAACTCTCAGAAAGTTTTTTCTGATTGGTTTTTACAGTATGATTTTTGTTGTATTCATATTTCTATATCTTATTACTTATCCTGACACATAATATATTATTCTTAGGAGTTTCTTGGGTAAAATATAGTGAAAATTTGTATATTCATCATAAAGAGATGGAGATGGTGGGAAGGGGCTTGTGGAAAAAGACAGCAACACTGGTCTAATACAAATAGAAATGTCAACAGCTATATTCTAGTGCATAGCAGAAAATTTAAATTATTGTGGTAACATCCCTGATGAGGACTTGTACTTGGAATATGAACTTTGAATAGTGACTGAACTAAGTCTTTGCAGCTTAGGTTACATCCCTCAGCACAAGTTGTTGCCTATCCCAGAACAGAGTGCATGAAGTGGGCTCCAATCCTTTCAGAAAGGCCAGAAAAAAAGATGGTGCATTTAGCCACATCTGGCTTTAAGGTTTCTCCCAGAGAGAAGTAATTTTGAGGCTTAATATATCAGACTCCCTCTGTGTTGCATATGTTTATGGTTAACTTAACTGTGGAGCAATAGCATACAATTCTCATTTCATAGTGTACTTTCAACCATCCTCAGCTGTTTCTCTTTTAACATCTGGCGTGAGAGGATGCCCCTGGGCAATGCTACAAACAGGCTTCTGCACCAGGTGGGCTGTGGCTGACAACTGTTGCCACTATTTGGCTCAACTCTTTTAGGGGAAAACAGGTGAGCTGCACCACTGAGAGTTTTTCTCTTTTTTTCTTAAGAGCTACTGAATCTGGGATTGTAATGAGAAGGTTGACATCAAAATAAACAAGTATTAACTGTTTTGTTCTGTGGTAGATGCTACGGAAAGAGAAAAGTATTGGAAAAGTATTTGCTAATGGGTCACGTGATCTTTACAGAAGCAGCAGAAAAATTCCAGAGATACCCTGTTCCTGTATCCCTTGTAGGGGGGTAGGTTTGTTATTTTGTGTTTCTTTCTTTTTTGGTGGTACCTAGTCTCATGAAAATAAGCAATCAGTTAAGTTATTGCACTGTCCACTGGGCAAAACTACTGTTACCACACAGTGTACTCTCTGGTCTTGACGTGACTTACAAAATTGAAGATTTAGAGTTGACTGTTCAGGAAAGCTGTTCAGAGTCTGATTTATAGTCTGCAGGCACAAAATGCAATGTACCTTCATACATGAAGGCTTTCAGATTTTCTTGTGCTTTAAGTTTATTTGTAACTAGAATCATTTTATAATTTCAATTCTAAGAGGATATGTCCAAATAAAATGCAGTCATATCTAAATGTTTTCTTAAAATTTCTTGTTTTAAGTCTATTTATAATTTAAAATGTCATAATTTCTTTTATCATTTTTCTCTTTATTTTCTCCCTACTTCTGTAAGAATTTTGGTCACATTTAAAAATAAAAGAAATTTGAAACTGAGACGTTAGAAATATTCTTGATGACTCAACTTAGAAGTTAGCTGGCATTTTCATACCCCCTAAAAATTTTCCATGAATCTTTATTAGGTTCTTACATGATACAAGTATATTATATCATAACATATGACCTATAAAAGTGTGTAGTAATTATGAAAAAACTAATTACCAGGTAGTATAATAAAGATAGAAGGTAAAATATGGATGATTTTATTGGGAAAATGGGTTTACTAATAAACAGGTACAGGAGAAAAGCCACATTGGAATGCACCTTGTCACACATCATTGAACATGTGAGTATTGGGTAGGTTTTTGATTTTTTAATGAAGTTTCACAGTGGTTGTTGACTTACTGCATACTTTAAAATTTCACTGGCTCGCATTGAACTATGAAGCTTCACATCATTACAGTTTCTGGCTTTGTGGTCTTGGAGCTGGTCAGTAGTAAGCAGATAGCATTCGTAGAAAGCTGCTCCAGGAAAAGAAAGGCTTAGGATTTAGCACCTGAGGCCTCTTTTCTTGAGCTGCCACCAGTTTGGAGCCTGGCAGAGTCGCCCGCAGTTTCGCGTGCTCACAGTGAGATGGTGGAACACACTGTACACTCCCCGGCCCCACCCTGTCCCTGCTCTCTGAGACACTTGTCTCAGGGGGATGACTCCTTCAGAATCATACTTAGAGAAAGAGCTCTAAGTGATGTAGCCTGAAAGATAATACGTGTAAAAAGTAAAGAAGAATCTAGGACCAATAATGACACAGATTTAGGGTTGTCTTTTGTGCCCTGGCATATGGCATGGTATTCATCTGAAAATGCTTTCCCGGAGAGAGCTTGTGCTGAACCAGAGGCCGGCAGGTTTATATGACTAGAGAGCCAGTGAAATGATGTATTTGAATAAATTGGAGCTGGTGGCCATTTTTAGTAATTACTTAAGAAAAGCCAGCAGTCTAGATTTCTATGGGACATCTCTTGATATTGAAATATTGAAACTAATTAACATATTTAAAAAATCATTGCATGGCCTAAAGCAATGAAGCAAACAGACAACCAACCAGCACAGTCTCTTGGATCCAAGTGTGCACCTCTCTTCTTAGTGGTGTTCTGAAGGGTTGGCTACTGTCTTCTCTCTGGGTAGACCTTTGAAACTGTGGTAAATGTTTAGCTCATGTAAATCTATCTTCCTTCATTTTATTGATTTCTAAAAAAATTTTTTACTCTTTTGATCGTTCAAATACTGGTGACAGAGTCCCCCTCCCCCCACCCAGTCAAAGCCATTAGAAAAATGATTTTAATGAGCCTTGTCTACATCATGCTCCTTGGAGCACACAAGAGATCATTTCAGATGGCAGTAGTAACAGAGAGCCTGTAGCTGGGAAGATCTGGGAGACACTTGAGCTGCGCACGAGCTTTAAATGGAGGCTGAACTTTCAGATTTCCAAATTAGTATGTCAGGCAGGAGTTTATTTTATTACAAATGTATTGTGAATCAGAAGATGAAATTAACATTTTTGGAAACTCTGCAATGTACCCGGTATAGTCTATGAGATTTACACAATTTATTTCATTTTTATAAGTCCTCCAGCAACTAACTGTTTTCTTCTATTTCACTGGGAATGAAACTGGACCCAAGAAAGGTGTCCAAGCACCCTGTGGGCATGTGGGAAGCCCAGGATTGCGGCTTATCCAAATCCAAAGCCCAATCTCTTCTCTCCTACCCTCAGTACTTCCCTATTTTAAGGAAATTTGCTATTTAGGCAGTAAAATTAAATTTGAGTCATTGTAATTTATCAATTGGTGTTAACATGAAATAAAAAGGCAGAAATACCTGCTTTAGTAGATTTAGCAAAGTAATTCAGTTCTTTACACTTTATTATCACATGCAGCAAATTTCTAGAATTCTACAGCAAACTAGATTTATAAAAACAGCTCAGATCTCACATATTTGAAGTTCATGACTGATACATGAATAGTAGTAGCAAGTAAATCTATTTTTGCCCAAGTGCCGTACCAAATTCACAAGGTGTCCAAGATCCGTAACAAAAACATATGTTTCTACTATGTCATTATACATAAAACTTAAAAACTGGTGTAGTTCATAGTGATTGTTGTAATAAAAGCATTTTGTTGACACCTAACATATGTACATTTTAGTTGGTTGTGAATGTTCCGACATGGATATTTAAAAACTGTTATGTAGTCAGTCTTATTAAATACTTAGTTGAGAGCATTAAAATGATCTTAGATTTTATAATTACAGCATAGGAGATGTATAAAAACACCTTTTTCTAATTGCAGATTAACAAGCAATGTGTATGAATGTCATATTTCCTCAGTTCTAAGTCGACATAGAACTGTCGTATGTCTTACACATTTTAATGTCTCTACAGTTTGGAGTGCACCTTACAATCCATGACCTCTTATCCTTGCTGCCGTCCAGACAGCAGCTGCGACATAATTGGCATTGCCTTGTGTGCAAACTTCGTTGTTACTCCAGGTGACATGACTACAATGCCTCAGTTTTCAGTCAACAAACTACTTAAGGTTGCTTAGAGGTCCTTGAAGGAGGGAGGCATTTGCAGAAAGGATAATATTGTGTTGGGAGAAAATCCTAGAGACAATTGTGGAGCACTTTAAGAAATGCCATATCAACTACCATCTTGATGTCACAGAGATTGATCTTGCACGTGAAAACACATTGATGATGTAACCACAAAGCACTGGCAATACAGAATAGTAAGAGTGAATGTGCAAAAGTTTTAGGAATGCCTTAACCAGTTTATTTCACCTGTGTTGTCCTATTTTAGTGTACATAAGGGTAATATATGATAAAAGTGTATGTATAAATGAATCTAAATCATTTTTTCAACAAGAATTAATTTGACAATGCATTGTTACAACTTAATCACCAGTAATTTTCTTTATGTTACATTAAAAACAATGCCGCTCATAATCAATGGCATCTTAGATTATGAAATATAATAGTAAATAATTAACTTTTCAAATTAAAATTCAAAACTGAGCAACAGCTTGTATTTTTATGACTAAAATTAGAAATTAATGGTGTTATGTTTCTACTATATACTGGAGTAATATTGTGGTGTTGATTATAATTTTTAAAATGGGGACAACTATAATTAAACAATAAAAATAAATAATAAATAAAAAAGATCTTATTTGGTTTGGGAAGAAAACATTTTTCTTCAAGGTTAAACCAAAGTCAAAATAAATACAGGAACCATATATATCTTCTTTTGAAGTTCTTTCACTTTACTTTGTAAATGGCAGCCCAGGGGTCTGCACTGGACACCAACTTAAACTTGTAAATAGGAGTAAATCAAATGTAAACACTTAATTGAATGGCCTGGAAGTTAGTTGGCTCTCACTTTGTCTTTCTGTAAATGTTTTCATCAATAATAGTCCTATCTTTTTCTTTAAATCTGAGTCTTATTTTAAATATAGTTGCACTTTAATCTGTTTATTGAATGTATTGGACATACATTTTCATTTTCAAAATACAATTTTAAAGTATTACAGTGTTAGAGGTCCTTGAATATTCAGTTCATGTATTAAATATTAAGTTGAAAACACAAACAAAAGTCCAAACCAGACAATTTATTATGTGATATAGGGAATCAATATCATAATATTAGTCAAATACATGATTGAAGAAATAGCAAATGTTTAACTTTGTAGAAAATTCTTGATAAGCTACACATATACTAAAGAGATTTGACTTTACTTCTGAAAAGACACAGAACAGTATTTGCAGTAAAGTGATGAGAATATTAAGCAGAAATATAAAATGGCATAATATGCAATATAAAAGTAAAAAGTAGAAGCAGAAACAAAATCTTGCTAGTTTATAAAAATGCCATGATGTTATAAAGTAAAATTTATGTCATTACAGCAGTGACTTCTCCAAAGACAGGTGAGCTGCCATGACGTTCTATGTTTATGCTTTTCTGCTGGATGTAAGAGGTAGACGTATACTGGTGGAGTAAAGAGTCATTTATTTTTAAATGTTTAGATTCTTATTTTTCACTGTGCTGTTTTGTTTTATTTATCACTTAGAGAATGTATTTTATTGTTTATTAAGAAAACAAGTAATACAATTTGTTCTACAAATACCAGAAAATATAAGAAAGCAAGAAAGAAAAGAAAGCTAGGTAAATATTTAAAAACTTTTATTTTATATTTTAGACTTTCTAGAAATTCTTATCCTTTCTTGACTATTTAGAAAACTCTAAACACATGTATTTCCCCTTTTTATAAAAATGATATAGTAGCCTGAGATTTTTTAGAATACATTTATAACAAGGAAGTGCCTCTTATTCTGTTAATTACAGGAAAGGAATCTGTTAATGATAATATTAAGCTACTCAAGAAAAAAAACCTGCTCATGTATCTTACTTTAATCAAACCTCTGACACACAAGAATGTTTTTATATGAAAATATAAAAATATGCAATATATAAATACATAAACTATATATAATACATTAAATGTTATATGTACACACATGTATCATGTTGTATGACCCTGTAATTACTAAGAAAAAGATTATGGCACAGTTCAACACACACTTTACTATTGTAATTTTTAGTTTCAATAATTTTTATAAGGTATGACAAATTACTGATGATTCTGTTGTTTTAGCTTTAATTCTAGTTCTAGTTCACATCAACACAAATAAAGATTTTTATTAAAGCATAGTAAATACTCTTGCTTATTTCTTTAAGGCACTCCCTGTCCTCTACTACTCCTTGGTAACAGCTCCTTGTAGAAACCTGTGCAGACAACCCAGAGTAACATGCCACCTAGTGACCCCATAAAGAATTCACAATTTTCACTCGACAATCTAGCCTGCCTCGAAGCCACTTCAGAGTGCAGATCTTCATCAAAATACTTTTGAATGACACGTGTATATGTGTTTGTTTTAATCTTCTCTTTTATTTGTATCCCCAAATGTCAATTATGATTAAGAATATTTGGACTAGATACAGAAAAAACTTCAACATATAATTTCATTCTGACCTAATAAGAAATGTGATAGTTCTCAATTGATTTCAAGTGAAATGGCCAAATTGCCTAGAATTCTGGATAATCTCTTTTTGCCTGGAATGAAATTTAAATTAGTTTAAAATACATTGTAAGCATTAATTCAAGTAATTATATACAATAGGGGAAAAAAAGTATTAAGTCTCTTCCCCAATGGAGAAATAGGAGATTTGCCTTTGAACTACACTTACATTAGTGATAAGAAAAATATCTTGTTATTATAGTAGTTACTCTTGAAGAGCAAGAATAAAATATTGAACCATAGTAAATTAATAGTAAGAACATTTTCATGACATTCCAGAACATCATGTCATTATTGAATCATAAGCCATAAGCCAATTCTTAATTATTAATGCTTTAACTACAATTTTTGAAATCTATTTCAAAGTTTGTTAAATATTTTAAACGCATGGCATGTAACATGTCTTGGAAAACTGTGGTGTTTCTGTGTACATGCCAGCAGCCACCGTAGTGGTCTGTGGGCCTGCCTGTTGTAGGCCTGTGTGTGTGTGTGTGTGTGTGCGTGTGCTTACATGAGCCCTTCTCTCTTGATCACTCGTGTGGGAGTGTTTGAATAGCTGATTTCCTAAGGAAATACATTATTCAGAATCATAATAAAGACTTGGTTGCTTATTTAATTTCTTTTGGAATTAGAACACCCATGGAATTGTAGTTAGTGAATTTGACAAATATACTTTCTGTTATGTGCGGTATGATGGGTGGGTTGAATGAGCAGAAGCTATAAATTCTGATGCTAGAATGTTCGGAACTCTCTCAACTTTAATCTCCTCATCCATAAGAAACAGGGAGAAGATGAAGTCTTGCTTGCCTCATGAGGTTGTTGTAAGATTATGAATATGTTCTGTAGTTTATAATTGTAGAACAGTAGTATAAATGTGAGTTACCATAACCACCTTACACTATAACATTTTAAGAATCAGATCTATGAGAAATGGGGTGATGAAATATTACAATCAGTGGGAACTAGTACAGTATGTTTAACTACCTAAGTCTGTAAAGGAAGGACGTTAATAAATCATTTTGAGCTATCAGACCTAAAGTTGTTTGGGGGATCTGTAGAAGTGGGTTTGAGCTTGGTTTTGAGACTCATGGATTATGTAAGACATGTGGATTGATATTACGTGAAACTCCATTATTGTCTGATTTTGTGCATGTCCTTTGTGAATATTTTTAAATACTTACTTCGAGAAGTGTTCCTCTTGGGAGGAAAGAATAGAAACCCGTCCAGAGGGCAAACAGTGCTCATTATGCTGTTTCAAACTCTGTATGTGTTTGTTCCACTTGCAGTACCTTGTAATTTTACTAATAATTTCATTTTGGATTTTGGATTTTCTTTTAGAAATTAAATAAAATCTAGGGCTGTCACATTAATACAGCTCCATCCTTTCTGTTGCCAGTGGTTCCTAAAACAGAGTTTTATAGTATTTTTTAAAGTTTGAATAGATGAGAGCATGCCTTTTGCTCTTTCCTGTTCTTTTTATATTTTTAAACTTTATTTTTTTCTATTATAGTTCACATTTAATATTATTTTGATTTAGTTTCAGGTGTACAGAATAGTGGTTAAACATTCATATAGCTTACAAAGTGTTCCCCCAAAATTTCCAGTACCCACCTGGTACCATACATACATAGTTATCACAATGTCATCGACTATAGTCCCTGTGCTACACTTTACAACCTGTGACTGTTTCGTGACTAACAGCTGGTACTTAATTTCTTCACATCTTTGGCTTTGTCCTATTCTTAAACACATCATTATTCTAATAAGGGCAATTCCTCTCTCTCTCTCTCTCTCTCTCTCTCTCTCTCTCTCTCTATATATATATATATATATACACACACACACACATATGTATACATACAGATACACACATACATGCATACATATATATGAGTGTATGTGTATAAATTTTATCTGGTTAACTGCAAAGTTGTTTTAAAAATTTAATAGAAGGAACTGATAAAGAAGATCACAAAGAAAAGGCAGCATATGGATGAGGGGTCAAAAAATGCAAACTTTCAGTAGTAATGTAAGTAGTCCTGGGGATGTAACTTGAAGCATGGTGACTTTAGTTAACAATACTGTATTCTATATTTAAAAGTTGCTGGGGTGATAGATCTTAATAAGTCTCATCACAAGAAAAAAATGTATCTATATGTGGGTGATGGATATTAACTAAACTAATTCTGGTCATCATTTTGCAATATATACACAAAATCATTATGTTGTACACCTAAAACTAGTACAATGTCATATGCCAATTATATCTCAGTTTTTTAAAACTCATAAAAAAGTCAGTGTATGCATGTGCACTGCTTAAAAGTATGCCTGGTTTCATATCTAAGCTCTGGCATTTACCAGCTGTGTGACCTTGGACCAGTTATGGTCCAGTTACTTTCCCCTCTTTATGACTCAGTTTTATCTTCTGGGTAATATTTTCTACCTTATAGGACTGTTATGAGTTAAAGCACCACCTAGCCCTGGAAAGCATTATGAGCTTCTGCCAAATAAAGTGCCTACATAGTGTACCATTTCTGAATCTTTCTTTCCTATTTACTCTACATGGTTTCAGTTTTGTAATTATTGTTTTTCCACTTTGTGTGCTTTCTACTCCTTGCATTGCCAAAATTGAGCTCATTTGCTTGCTACAGGCGGGGTCATGTGTCTGCAGGAAATTAAGGTAGTGCAGGAATAAACAACCAGTTGAATGGAATAGAATGTTAATTATTGCAAAGCTACAGTCAGTACAGAATATGCTAGAACATGATAGTTTACCCTGAAGGTACACAAAGTTCCTTGTGCACCTTACATTTTAAATGGGCACTCATTTCTGTGGATCCTCTTGCATTCAGGGAGAAGCTCTAGAGAAATACAATTGCTTTCAGAAGGATAGAAATGGAATTGAGGATTGCAGTAATATTGCATGGTAACTAAAATAATGAATGTGGAAATACTTTAAAAATTATAAAAAGCCTATCAAGATGTTAGTTATTCCATCCATTATATCTTTTGCCTTCTGCAGGGGAGCCTTGTTTTCTGGGAGACATCCCAAGGCTTAGCATATTGGTTTGCAGAGCCTGTTACTTCTCAGTCTCCCTAGGCTGAGGCCTGTGAAAAGTCATTATCATCTTATCATCTTGGTCTGTAGATAATAGCACAGACCAAGGAAGGCTTGTGCCATTTGTATAATTTTAATGATATAAATTGAGGTGACATTGTTATTGTACAATGTCCTTAATGTGAGGAAGTAAAATATCATAGACCTAGTTCTTAATTAATCTTGCTTCTTTTGTGTCTGTCCTGATCTTTGACATTGTAAGTTCGCTCTGGTACACAATATCCTTTACTTGACTTGATGACTGCTTTAGGCCAAATCTGATATATTTTTTTCAATCCTTAGAAAAACTTACTCATGAGAACCTTCTTTGCCATCACATTTGTAGCCTTAAAGGCTTCTTGAATATCTGAGTTTCAGATTTTGTATCCAGGGGCTGTGACACTTTCACAAAACTCACCAGGAACCTTAGTAATCTAGAACTATTCTTTTTCTTCATCTGACTTAGAACCACAGAGCTTCAGTTTGCTAAGCACCTCAAAAAACATTTAGTTCAGTAAAGATGCTGGGACGCTCTGCAGGGATGCAGAGCTGGAACACAGGATGAGATTGTTCTCCCTGGACGGGTAGTTTCTGAGGCTGCTAGTTCACTAACCTCACTTTTCTGTCCTTCCTTCAATGCTGGCCATTCCTTCTATCACACAGTTCCCATCTTTTCGCTCCCTCTTAGTTCCACCTGACTTTGCTGATCATCTTTCTAGCACTGTAGCTTTCCTCTGCTCTCTGATTGCTCCTTTCCTCGTCCTGATACAATGCTGTCATTGCTCATCATGATAGTGATTTTCCTATTTTATGGAACTTTTATACAATGATTATGGTGGTTTAATTTTTTTTCATGTATAGATCTTTGTAGGTGAATTAAGAGAAACTTCTGGGGAAGAATCAAGAAGGAACAATTTTAGCCAAAATAACTTTGCACTTCATTCCATTTTCAAAAAGATTATCTACTTCTTATAATGCTGAATTTGCTAGAAAATCAGATAACCATACATCTATCACAGACTTCCTTGAGGATTTTAGGGGAATAAATATTACATGTTAAAATATTGCTCTTTGAGTCCAAGCAGTATGGAACTTTGTACAGCTGTAATGAATAATTATACTTCTTCAGATGTCCTATGGTAATAGAAGTACTATAGATTAAAATAAATGCAATTATCAAGACAGCCTTATAAATGAGAAAAATGGTTTCTATGTATTTATTTTATATTATATTGGGATTTTCATTTATTTTAGATCAAAATTTAAGTCTGTCATTTTAGAGTGAGCTGTCCAATAATATTTTCATATTTGTAACTGCCATTTAGAGATAGCTTGAAGTTCAGTGCAAAGTCATTATTTTTTAAAGGAGAAATTTGTTAACCTGTCAGAATTAAAGATTATTCATGGTGATTAAATATGAGAGAAAAATGGAAAGCAATATTTCGACTGAAGTCCTGAAAGAAGCAAGGATGTGGTAAGGGTGGCAAATGAGAATGTTATATTCTTAGTTTATACATTTAGAATTTAGTAATCATCTTTTCATCACTCTAATTTCTCTCTCAGAGATTGTAATGATATTCTAATTTTACATTCTGATATAATGGCATTGAAATCAGTCGAATTAAAGGGTAGTATCTCAAAAAAGGGTTGAATTATTACAATATGAATATACTTTCATGTCAAGACACGTTGAATAGGCTCTTAGATTAAAGTATATATAGGTATTTATTGGTGTTTGCCCATACTCTGGGTTGCCTTTCAGATATTGTCTTTTACCCACTGCAGTTTGCTTTCTGTAAACTTCTGGACGTACATCGTACACAGGTCTAGAGTCCACTGTATGTTTTTCCCTGAAGCAAGCCACAGAGAGAGGTATCAACAAAGCCCCGCCGCATGGTCCTTCCCCTCAAGGAGTGTCCCATTCTTATTCAGAGGATGAGAAATTAAGCAACAGTAACAACAAACCTAGTTGTACATGAAGCATAATGGAGGCATGGACTATGAGTCCTACAGGAGTTTAGAAAGAATGAGCACTGAGTCTGGGCACAGTGGCTAGAGCAGAACTAAATGTGGAAGCTGGGGCTTCCACTGAACCTTGATGGGTTTAGTAGTTTTAATGAGGTAGGTGTTAGAAAGTAGACATTGTGAGAAAATGAAATTTGTGTTAACAGTGGCTTAATACCTGCAAATTGTTGAATTAACTACTAGGAATTTTAGATAACATTGTATGAGATTTTAAAAAATAGTTATTTAAGAATAAGGAATACATGTGCCTGATGCGAGCACTCTGATTGTATAAAGCCTGAGCGCATACATAGTGACGAGGGTCTTCCTCTCCCAGGAGACAGTGCTGTTGGCAGTGTCCTTGCAGAGACAGCCTGTGTGCACTCAGTGTGTGTAGGTGTGTGTCTGCCTATCTGTCAATGTCTGTATTTCTTCCCAGAACTGTATTTTTCACACAGACATACCTTGTTCTTTGTTACAGCTTATCTCATTATATGGAAGTCGCCTACTTCAAGTACTTTAATTATTCACCTACTGATGGCTTAGTTTTGCTCTTTAGCTTTTACAAACAGTGCTGCAGTGATATCTTGTTCATTTATCTTTGCACATATGTGTCAGTGTGTCTGTGGAATACATTTCTAGAAATGGAATTCGGGGAGCAAAAGATGTGTACATTGTCCACATGTAGATATTGCCAAACTTCCCCCACAAGACACCTCCCATATTCTCCCCCATTTTCCTGTCGATGATGTAAGGGGAGTGTCCCGTCCCCTCCGTAGCTGTGCCATCGCAGAGAGTTGTTAGACTTCCTGGTATTTGTCAATGTGAAAGGTGAAAAATGTATGCCACTGTGATTACATTTGCATTTTTTAGTTTCACAAGATTTTAAGTTATATAAATAGCACAGTTCCTCATGGACTATTTAAAACAGGACATTTTAAAAAGATTTGTTGTCAATTTTTTACTAGAAGGATTACTCATTGGATAAAGTTTTAGTAATAGCTCAAAAGGTCATACTGAGGGCAAGCTGAATCATATTAGGTGTAAGGGGTACAAATTGCATGTCCATTTTTCTGGCTTCCGTAGTTGAAACCCCATTAACATCATCAGTAAAAAGGACTGTAGAGTTTTGCACCTCACCCTCTGAGTGAGCTTCCAGCTCCTTGAAGGAACCACTTAGTGAATAAATGTGAATCTTAATCTTTAGAAAGCCAAAGAAGGGTAGGATCAAGGGTGGGAAGTGGGGATGGCTGGGGTGGGGGGAATGGTGAGGGGGAAATGGAGACAACTACTTGAACAACAATAAAAAAGTGAAAATGAAAAAAAAAAGGAAAGATGAGATTTCAGAGGTTAAAAAGACAAACCCTCTGTTCAAGTTTTAGTTTCTAATCATTTGATTATTTAATTACTGCCCATTCTCCTCAACGACTAGTTGAGGACAGAATGAAGGAACATGCATTATATTACCCTTGGTGTCCTGGAATTGTTAAGTAATGTACTTTATAGATAAAATGCCTCTGGGTTTCTCCCCACCCACCCTTCTTTATATCCACACCTGCTATGAAGCCCTTTGTAACTTAATAAAGCTGTGGGGCTTGTTTTACTAGTAGAAAAAAATACTGCTGTAAGGGAGAATACAGTCAGTTCAAACATTCTTAGCATTTTTTCTGTGTTGTGGCTGGTGGATTGAAGGGAATGCTGTCCCCAAAGTCAGAGAGGATTAAGGTAGGATTTTAGGGTTAATTTCTGCTGTTGTATTTGCAATGTGGACCTCAGCCACAAGAAAAGAACCAGACAATTGCTGGAGGGTGGGGACACTTGTATTTCTTTCCTAAGCACCATCGAATGAATCCAGAATTCACAGAAAGGGGAGAAGGGAAATATAAAAAATTCCAACCAAACAGTTGGTAATTGGGATGTGGTTTCACAAGTATGAGGGGAAGTGAGAAGACGTTTCTTGGCACGATTGCTGAATTTCTAAATAAGCTACACACGTATTTACAAATGAAGAGCACATTCGTTGGTGGCAGCTCCGTCCCACGGAGGTGGATTTTGTGTTGCTCACAAGTGGAAGTCCTGCAAGGTGCTTTGCCTGCTGTGCCAGACAAAAGCGCCCTCACAAATAAGGCAAAACTCCAGTCACCTGTTTCTGGAGAAGAGTCTCTGCTTTATTTTTAACCTGAGTGCAGTGATCTCCCAATTTAGCCTTTTGGGAAAGCCTGGCAGGGTGCTATGACAACCCCATTTTCTCTTCCCCAAAGGATCTCTCCTTTGCCAAAGCCATAGTCTAGCCTAGAAAGTAGTGTGACTTCCTCTCCAGCCACACTGTTAGGAGTACTGTAAAGAGTAGGGGTGTTAGTCTTAAGGTATTTATAGCAAAGGCAGTTAAATGAAAGCTGGGTGCTGTGATGATATGGGGTTATTCTTAGCACTTTCAGCACTTTTTGCCTTTCTTAAAACTGCCGGCTTCTGTGAGCAAGATGTAAAATCACAGTTGTTTTTCCCCCCCTAGGACTGTAGTGCAGTTTTAAAAGAGAAAGAAAAAATTTATATTCTCTCACATTTCTAAGTCTGTGAGTTTGCTTACCATTTTCATATAGTTGAACATATCTTTATGTTTGCACTGGCATGGATGGAATAGAATATCTTTATTGGTTCATTAATTAGAAGAGTGATTCATACTTGTCAAAAATGTTAACAATGTAGAAAACAACAAATCAGAAAATGAAAACCTTCCTTTCATCCACAGGTGGCAAACACAAGGCCTGCAGGCAGAATCTAGCCCTCCACCTTGTTTCTACCCGCGGGCAGTGCTGAGCTCCCTGCCCCTAGTGAAGGAGTAGTTACATTTATACAGTCCTGAAATTACATTCTACCCTTTGAAGGCAACCTCAAGGCTGCTGCAGCCCCTGGGGAAAATGAGTTTGACACTCCTGCTTTAATCCCAGCCTCACACAGTCTCCTTAATAAGGAGTTTGAAGGAGAGCCTGACAGGTTTTTCTTTGCATATTTTGATTACATATGTAAGTGTATACATATATATGCTTATTTTGAACCTAGGATAATACCATATGTTTTTTCCTTGAGATTTCTTTTTTCTACTTGCCATTATAATTTGATCATTATTACATGTAGAATAACCTACTTTTTAACTATTGATGTTTCATTATGACTACATCATACTTTAGTAAATCAATTTGCCTTTTGGTGTATATTTTATGTTACTCCCAATTTTGACCACTAGAGCTACTGCAATAAATATACCTTGTATGTGTAAGAATGCACATTCACGCAAATATTTCTGTAATATGTTTGGAGTGAAATTTTGATATGCACACTAAAAAAATGAAGACTTTAAAATGAGTAAATTAGTACTGTCATGACATGCTTTTCAAAGGTAGAGTTACTTTGGGAAACCAGATTGAGCGTAAAGCAAATGGCCACATTGGTGGTAGGTCCTGTCAACTCTCTGTTCAAGGGGCCATGGTGGCAGAGTGTGCCCAGTCCTCTGAGTGTTA
Organism: Phyllostomus discolor; assembly: GCF_004126475.2. Classification (NCBI taxonomy): domain Eukaryota; kingdom Metazoa; phylum Chordata; class Mammalia; order Chiroptera; family Phyllostomidae; genus Phyllostomus; species Phyllostomus discolor. Next base: position 134,362,064 of record NC_040907.2, read on the forward strand.
AAGACATTCTGAGCTGTACTTTGTGTGCCAGTGCAGAGCTCTCACTGTGCTGTCCCTTTGACTCGCTGCCATCTACTTCCATAGCACGTCCCTCTTTCACCATACCATGCTTTCTCTTAGCTGACCGTGTTTAGCATTAATTTGATAAATGGATTCCAAATGTGCTTCCAGGTGGAGCTAGGATGGCCATATAACATAACTATAATAACCACGTTTTAGAAGGATTAACCCATTTGGATTACTTCAAGCAAAATAAGGGAATTTATCTGGAGGTTCCAGATGGACCTTGTGGACCTCGGGATGTTAAAGCACAGCCATAACTCAAACGAGACTAGAACCAAGAACTGGAAAGCCATGTAGAACTGAGATCACTCTATTGCCTCAGGACCATGTGGTTTCTCATTTCTACTTGTGCTCATCTTCTCCATTCTTTGGATGATCAATGGTTTTGGCCCATCAAGTAGAAACAAGCTACCCCAGGCCATCTTTACAACACTGCCTGGTTCAAGCACTGAAAAAATAATATTCTTTTAAAAATATTTTACTTATTTATTTTTAGATAGAGGGGAAGGGGGGGAGAAAGAGGGAGAGAGAAGCATCAATGTGTGGATGCCTGTTGCACACCCTTCTACCGGAGACCTGACCTGCAACCCAGGCATGTGCCCTGACTAGGGAATCCAACTGGTGACCCTTTGCTTCACAGTTAGTGTTCAATCCACTGAGCCACACCAGCCAGGGCAAAAGATAATATTCTTGAAGTTCTGATTCCAAATTACTAGGCAGAATATTTTATTGTTTGGTTTAGTCCCATGTCCATATCTGGGATAGCGAATTAAGATGAAGGAGCATCAGCATACCCGAAAGTTTCTTCTTATCATTCACTTCCTCATTATCAGATCTTTCTATCTTAGAGCACTTTCCCACCTACCTAAAATGTGCCCTTTGCACATGACTTCCCTCTTATGATTATGCGTTGTCGATGCATGGCACTTGATATCGAGACTTTTTGTCTTTCTCTTCCAGCAGAGTGTTGGCTTCGTGGAATAACAGAACTCATGCATTGCTATAATCCCAGGGCCTAAAACTGTGCTTGGTTCACAGTAGGCACTTTCCACATTTTGTGCAAAGCCAAACCTGTAGTAGATAATGGAGCTCATTCTAGAATCCAGGTGTTCTGATTCCTATGCTAGGGTTAATTGCAGTATTTCCTAGGTCCTAGGATTAATTATTTGGAGTTAACAAGGAATTTTTAGTTCACTAAAAATGAAATAAGGTTGCTCAAAGGTGTCATTTCTTAATAAGGCAAAGCAAGGGACCATGTGAAAAAAACATCAATGGTATTATAACATACTTTTTTAAGAAAAAAATCCCATGGAATCATTTTTTATACATGAAATTTCCAATAGTGTCATATTTTCATAAAGTTGCATTGTAATGTAGTGTCAATATAATTACATTTCAATTGTAGTGTTAGTTTTATGTTTGTACTGATCACCTGTTGTATGCTTTCCTTGGATATGGATCTCTGAAGATGTATTACCATAGGATGCATGCCATGACCCTGGCATTGTCCTTCATTCAGCTTTTGTCACTACTCATTCACTCACTGTTAACAGAGAGATTACTATGTCATGGATAAGGAGCTTTATGGATATAACTTGTATCAGTGAACTGTATAAAATCAACAATAAATACTACATTGAAATGTATGTATGAAGTGTTTCTATTAGAAATTACTATTTTAATGACTATAACACAGATTATAATTTTAAATATACCACTTCATTTGGAAAACTGTAGAAGTAGTTCTAGTAGACACTCTTGTTAGGTTTCCTGTCCATCCCTAAATGTATATTTACTACATATAGATATTTACTACTTTCTCTGTGGAAGGGGATAGTTCCTGCCTTTGCAAGTTTTAAGTAGAGAAGGAAAAGTTACATTCAGAAAATAACCACAGAACCACACTGTTAGAATGTATATGAACATTTTGCTTCGTATCTGGCCCAGTGTCTGGTAGACTTTATAGCATGTAGAATAACCTGTGTAAATGTTTGTTAAATGACTAAATAAATGAATGACTGAATAATTGAACAAACTTCCAGAGTGGTTAAAGCAAAAGTCTTGATGAAGAGGTAGGCTTTCAAGAGGCAGTCCAGGGGCCAGAAGGAGAATATTTTGGACATAGGGAACTAATACTAATAATGCTTTTTTCTTCCAAGAAAACAATAGATATTGTATTGTGGCATAAAACCTGCTGACAAACACATATCTTCCAGGTGCTGATCGTTAAGACCCTTGTACACTAGACAATAGGACAATTATAGTGTGCAAGACTTTTCTTAAGTGGTAGACAATAGGTTGTTTAATTTGGAATTCTGTAAATTTCTCCTTACCTGTTATTGTTGTTTCACTGGTTCCTTTTCTTTGCCTTTCTTAATTTCAATCAACATCCTGAAATATCTGCTCTACTTCTATAAACAACTGTCAGATGACATGTGACCCAACCCAATTACAAGACCATGGTCGGTGCCCTCATGGTTAAAGAAGAACACAAAATTAGATATAACCCCGTTTGTCCTATTCACAGTGAAGTAGCATTTATCTGAAAGTATTTTTGGTGTGTGTAGATTCCTTACTGTTATTTTTAAAAATTTAAAATTTATTCATTACACTAATATACTTAAAACTCTTTTATAAGAATGACTCATCATGAATCATACATTATAGGAGCATCTTAGTCATTAGACACAAATGAAATGGTGACACACAAAAAAATGAAATGTCACCTTGTTTGTCCCATGATGTTAAGTGTGGCTTATAATTCAGATTTTATTTGAGATTTTATATTATATAGCTAATGTAATTATAATTTTATCTTGTTTTTGAAAATGAAGTATGAATTTTTATTTGCATAAAATAAGGTTGCTCAATAATATTTATTCCATTTAAGAAATAATGTATTTTCATAATATAGAAAGTCATAAGTACATTTTGTTTCCATACCATATATTGACTTCCATTTTCTTTCATAAATTTCAAAAGCAAATTTTTTATTTAGGTCAGTGACTTTGGGCATTATGAATATAATACAGCAATATATTTTAAAAGCGACTGATTAATTTGGTGGTTTATATGGTAGAAATTCTACTTAATGCCATTTCTTTCTCTATTTTCTGTGTGTGTGATAGCTTGAGGTTCTCAGCTAAAGAAGATCTCCATTGTTATCTTTGAAAGTACTTTCACATAATAACCTTAAAATAATTAGCATATCCAAGAAATAAATGAAAAAGCTAAAACTAGATTGGCATAGCATTAAATTGCTGAATTGTCAGACATGACTTTTTAATTTTTTCCTAAAATCTGTATCAAGCACTAAAATGCTGAATAGCTCTAACATGCATTTCAGGTAATAAGGTAACTGTTTTTATTCTGCAAAATGACAGTCCCCTAAAGAAAACAAAAGTCTTGTTTATTTGAATGTGGAAATTAAAATCTTTTCCTCATATTTTCATTTCTTACAAGTCCTTCCACTGATATGTGATTTTTTTGTGTATGCCATTTTTTTCTGTATAATTTTTCTTGAAGCTGAATGTCAACATTAGCATTATCTGGCTCTTGCTGAAGCAGACATTTAGGTTAATGCTTCTGCTGGCTTTGTTTCAGCCAACTGAAGAACTTTGATTGTAATTATTAGGATTACTTTAATTTAGAAGAGTGCCAGTCCCTTTTTGTGAGCATGATTTATTCTTGCATAAATCAAATTAGAAGTTTTTATGGCCAGCAGGCTTGTCTTTTTGGCTTTTTAATTCTCGGATGGACTATTACTTCAAGAGAACAAACTGGAAGGAAGGAGACATGACTTGTCTTTAGAAATGAGACAGATTCAGTCATGGAAATATTTGTAAGTCAATCACCAATTGACTTACAATTAGCTGGTTGGAAGCTTTCTGCTTACCCTTACTTTCAATGGCAGAAGTAGCCATTTTTGTTTATATAACCTGTTTTTGAAGTGGCATGAAGAGATTCCAGAAAAGAGAGTTTTGTGCATAAACTCATTTGGGGGTGTGTTTCAGGATATTCAGAAATGAATATTCCTTCCCTTGAATGTGAAATAGTTTATAAACTTACCCTTTATTATTAATATTTTTAATGAGGGGAATATTTTTATGTTTAGCTTATAGAATTTTGTTTGAAAGAATTGGCACGGAAGAAGAGAAGTTGCAGGTGGCATTTGTATCATTTTTTGTTATTACACCATTTAAATAGTACACAGCTTGTTCAATTTCTCATGCATACTTTTGTAATTAGTGCATTAGTCTGCAAAATTTGCTTTCTGGAATTTAACAAAAGGGATGCATATTATTACATCTTTAAAATAAGTTTGTTCAATTTTTCCTCAGCAGTTATAAAATGTGATTCAGGTTTTGACAGAAGATAATTATATATATTTTATGATAGGTTTAGTAAGGGAGAAAGAGTTTGTGAATTCCTGAAAAATGACATGATTCACTTGTTGAAAGTGATTTCAGTCATTCCTAACTAGATCACAAGCATTTTGTAAAATATTTTTAACCACATAGAATTATTTTTAAAAGTCTGCTTTGTTGTGATTTACAGTGGATTTCTTCAAAAAGAAAATAATTTGTTATTGAAAGCTTGAGTTTAAACAACAAATAGTTACTTTTTTTTTAAGGTTTTATTCATCCATTTTTAGAGAGGGAAGGGGGGGAGAAAGAGAGAGAAATATCAATGTGCAGTTGCTGGGGGTTATGGCCTGCAACCCAGGCATGTGCCCTGACTGGGAATCGAACCTGCAACACTTTGGTTCACAGCCCGAGCTCAATCCACTGAGCTACACCAGCCAGGGCTACAAATAGTTACTTTCAAAATAATAACTGTGATTGTTTGGGCTGGAGGTTTCAAGTAGTAGCTTTACCGATACCTACAGCTGTGTTTCTTAACCACTAGACATTGCTTTTTTACCTAATCACCCCACGGATGAAATTTTGTATGATAGATATACTGTATATCTCTTTACAGGCTGCTGTATGTATATCTGTGCTTTATGTACAAAAATCATACATGATATCTAAGATTGTTGCACCTTTCACCCCTGCCCAGATCTAGTATTTCCCTGTGGGGAGCAATATCGCCCCACTAAGAGTGCATGGCCTACAGCAGACTCCACTGAGCTCTAATGAGGTCAGATCAGTATCGACCCAAGAAATTATGGCCCCTCTATTTGTGGCTAAGTTAATGTGGAGAGTATGTACTTTTCTTACTAAAGGCTTCCCTGTCATGTTATTCTACCACATGTATTCTACCACTCAGTATTTACAACTTTCGATTCAAAGGGAAAATAATGATGGCATCCTCAGATAAAGGGGCTTTCAGAGCCTTCTGGAGTGAAGGGAGCCTATATACCCAGAGAGGACAAATTTGGGTGGATATCAAGAGCTCAGAAATTTCTGATCACCTCACTGCCTTCTGTTAATAAACTAGAGAAATGAAAAGTAAGAAATTTTCCAGCCTGGATTTGGCTTACAGAGTTTATTAATTTTATACCTGGGCTAAATCTCCAAGCCCACTGATACTGAATGATTGTGAAATGGCAAAGATCAGAGCCCAACAAAGGTTTTGTTGTTTTAAAAATGACACATGTCACCAGCCTATAGTGACCTGTATTTTTGGTGGTAATGCTCAATGGCCTGACAGACAAAAAATGTGTGCAGGGTGGCAGCCCCACTGCCCTGCCACAGGAGCACAGCTCGCCTCCAGCAGTCATGTGGACACTTGCCCAACTGGATGGAATCGGGCTTGGTGTTGAGGACCTATGAAGGCTTAGCGGTGGGGGCTGATTGACACTGGCTGATCCCGCTGGGGTTCTTTTCTGAAGTTTTTTTCCTTGCTGGAACACGAGGGAAGTGTTTTTCCATCCTACAGCATTGGGACTTTTGTCACAAGCCGATTGCAGTAATAAGACGCATGCATTTTCTCATACTCGAAGACAGGAAGTGGTTATTTTAACTGTTATGGTTGGCTTATGGCTATGATTTCACACTAATTAAAGTTGTCTCAATATGTTATTAGCTCTAACTTAGAATTTTTAAAAATAATCACACTCTTGGGTGAAACTGACCAGCTTCTGAGAAATGGAAACTTCATATATACCCTGCAGGGCATTTAGGTTGTTGCAAATTTAACGCCCTGACCTGCCATAATGAGATGTGTTATTTTTCTTGAGTACTTCTATATTTTATCCAGAGGACTCTTTGAAAAAATTTCAAGCAGAAAAAAATATACCTCTTGAAGACTTTTGACTTGTTCTTGTCATCTAAAACACCCATTTATCTTTCATTGAACAGTTGACCCTTGACCTTGGCAGGTTTAACAGCATGGTCCCAGCACTTCCCAGGTGACTCGGAGTCATCTGTAATTTTGCTGAGACATGGATGTGTCGGGAGTGCCTGAAGGAGGGGTTGCAGAAACGAGTGACTTAGGCATCCATCCACCCACGGCCTGCTGCCCACTACACCTTAATTGTCCTGTAGTCCTTGTTACTTACGCATGTGGAGGAAATTACCTGTAGAAGGATCCAAGATTCAGGGAGCCACAGCTTTCTCTCGCTCTTTCAGTTCTACATGTCAGCGCTCTGTTGTAATCGTTGCTCTTTTGGAATATTACAGCTATGATTTTTCTTACCAGCTGGAGATTCTAATATGGCCCTCGTGAGAATCACTTCCATAGTGATAGGGTTGTGTCATAAAACCTCTGATGGGTCAGGGCAGGAAAAAGAAGTTGAGGAAAGAAACCAATTTGAATGGGGCTTGAAATATAACTTATCAAATAGTTTCATATGTCCAGTGTTACTGTATTATAAAAGAAGAAATCTTACTGTTATTTGAACGGATGATAGAATGATTTTTAATGGTCTTAAATTAGTTGTTTTAATTAATTATTAAGAACCTAATTCTAAATTAGATAAGTAAAAGAAGAGTGTAAAAGGGGCCTGTGAACAGTTCAGCTTCTCCTCTCAGGTTCCCCTCCACTAGCTATTTTTATCTTGTATATTTACCTTTGGAATATAAAACAACCATGGCCATTTTCAGAACACAATTCAGCCTAACTTATGAACAATAACATGCATTACAGATAGGAGATCGGAAACTAATTCAGTTTTGTTCAGCACTTTGTTGTTCCCTCACTGCGCACTCCTAGTTGGTTGCTTATTCCAAAGTCAATGATACTTCCCCTAGAACCCACAGAAATTTTTTTTTCTTAACTCCACTTCCTATGATGCCACTTAGCTCTAACAGCCTTGATTTTGCCTTCTGTTCCTGAGAAGCACTTATTGATATGTGTGACAGTGTTTGAGTGAATGAGACAGGGAGAGTGCTCATCCTGAGATGTAGAGAGCCCTGCGTGGGGACCATGGAGCCCCCGACCTGGAGGAGTAGTGGGCTCTCCCCTCGAGGCAGCTGCTGAGCACCTTATCTGCTATGGTTTATATTTTTCAGTCCAGCTCTACAATTGTACCTTAATAAAGTCTACCTATCATAACACACCTTCATTTACATAGCAAGGGTCCTGGCGCTGTCCTTTTTGGTCCCCTAATCCAGTCCAGGCTGGGCCGCAGGGTCACCAGACAGGATGGGTGGGGGCTGTGCTGATGAGAGCAGGGGTTTTCAACCTCTGGAATTCAAGGGTTGATTTTACACATAAGACATGTTGGAGGAACAACTTAGGGCACAGGTGGCAAACACAAGGCCCACAGGCCAAATCTGGCTCTCCACCTTATTTTATCTGGCCCGGCACCTTGTTTCTACATGGCTGCAGTGCTGAGCTCTCTCTTAATTGTTAAGGAGTAGTTACATTAATACAGTCCTAAAATTACATTCGGCCCTTTGAAGGCAACTGGGAGGCAGATGTGGCCCCTGGTGAAAATGACTTTGACACCCCTGACTTAGGGGATTAAATTGCATCCCTACATGCCACACTCTATTTAAGGACTTTTCTGCTGGAGGAGAAGAACTGTTTGCAGCCCTGCTCAGGCTTTCTCACATGCTCCTAAGGGTGTCTGTTAAACATTTAGCTATGCCTCTTATTAATCATCTTCCTCTGGTGCACCTTACCCAGCACTGGACAGCACAACCTGCTCAGCTCAAAGTTCTGTCTCACATCTATAGCCATAAAATTTTGCATCTTTAGTTAGGGCAAAAGTTACTGTACACAGTGACCATATCTGAGAGCATGTTTGAAAAGGGCCTGTAGCATCCTGGCTGAGAATCAGTGGACTAGAGAGAGAAGTGCATCAGCAGTACTATCAGCTAAACCCATTAGAAATGTGAATTATCAGCCTGTTTCTCCCCCTTCTACTGAATGAGGAACTCTGCTGTTGGGATAATGCAGTTTGTGTTTTAACAAACCCTCCAGGTCATTCTGATGGGTGCCAAAGTTTGAGATCCACTTTGCAAAGAGAATTATTACCACATGTATATACAATGGAGAAGCTTGACTAATCTTGGGAAGTGTGCATGGCTTTGGGTCTCTTTAGACAGCCATATGCAAGTTAATCTCAATAAAACCTCTGGATTGATCACAGCCAACTTTAGTTTTAGGAAGTGATTCTTAAACCCTGGCTATGTGTCAGATTCAAGCTTTTAAACAGTACACATTTCTGTGTGTCCTCCAGGATATTGTAATTCAGTCTAGGGTGGGGCCCAGGAACCTGTTTTAAATAAACTCTGCTGGTGTCTACAGCCGGTCTGGGAAGTGTGTGTGAGTCATGGATCTAGACCAGTGCTTGTGAGTGAGCATCAGAATCAACCTGGAGGGGTGTCCCCACTGCTAGAGACCCCTGTCCAGTAGGTCTGGGATGGGTCCAGGAATCTGCTTTCCTAACAGGCTTCCAAGTGATGATGGCTTTCAGACCTCAGCTAGCTCTGATCTAGAACATCGCAATAATGACTTCCTGAGTTCCCAAATAGATGTCATACTTCACTTACATATGTGCACTGTAAGTCGTAATAATCACCTCCCAGTCTTCTAATTATCTTTATTTGTCATATTTTTCAGGTAGGTAATAATTCACATAAATAAATATCTTAAAAATATAAAAGAATAGCCCTGGCCAGTGTGACTCCATTGGTTGGAGTGCTGTCTCATAGCCAAAGGATTGTAGGTTCAATCCCTGGCCCGAGCACAAATGATCCCTGGTCTGGGCGCATACAGGAAGCAACCAGTCTATGCTTCTCTCTTTTCTCTCTTACGTGGATGTTTCCCTATTTCTCTCTCTCCCTTCCTTTCTCCATTCTTCTCCCTCTAGAGGCAATGAAAAATTGTCCTCAAGTGAGGAATATATACATATATATTCCCTCTTTTGGCCCATGGCTACTGATTTCTCCTCATCAGAAGCAACCAGCATTGCTAGCAAATCGTGTATCTTTTCAGAGATATTTATGTTTACCTGGGTTTACACACATAAATGTACACACGCTGAACCTCCTTTCTAATTAAAATCGTAGCATTCACTGCTCTGCACCTTGCTTTTCTTTTTTCCTAACTAATGTCTTGTGTGACTCTTTCCATTTCAGTACATAGAGGGTTCTCAGGTTCTTTGTGTGAGGCTGCATAGCACTCATTGTGTGATCGTCCCATAATCCATTTAAACGTCCTTCAACTGATGGGCGTAATTCAGTTTCCAGTTAGGAGTCCACAAATAAGCCAAAAAGCAGATATCCAAAGTCCAGGAACCTTATGGGCAAATTTCCTGATACTCTCCATTAACTCCTGAAGAGATCACTTTCTGGCACCGCCTAATAATTATATACTCCCCTTGATTCTAATTAAATGAGAATGAAGTTTAGTTTGGGTCAGTAAAAAATGCAACTTTTAAAAATTGCCCTTTAAATATTAAATGAAGAGTTTTGGTGAGTGAGGAAGGGTGGAAAGTAACATTTATTGTGTGCACGTTGGGTGCCAGGCCTTTCGATGAACACATTCACAAACTCAGTTGCTGGGTAGATTCTAGTTTTTTTCACAGAAGTAGCACCTGGCTCAGAGAAATTAAGGTTTACAGCTAGTAAATAGTGGATGTAAGGGGTTACCTCATTTCTTACTAACTTCAGCACCCCGTACTTTCTCTCATGACTCTCCTCCCAAGGACACACCCCTAAGACACCCCAAGGTCTTAGGGGTGTGCCTAAGACCTTAGGGGTTCAAATCCCAGACCTACCACTCCCAATTTCTGTGGCCTCTTTGGCCTCTTTGGCCTCCTCAGTGTGGCAATCGAGGCACCTGGGACATAAAATTTAAGGAGGAGCCATGCACTGTGCCTCACTTACCTGCTGGACCTCACCCCAGGCAGACCTCATGCCTTAGTGTCTTTATCTGTAAACTGGGGATAAAAATTGCACCTACCTCATAAGGGCTTTGTGTGTGTGTGTATTAATGACACTGAGGATTAATGAAATTTACATACATAAAGTATTTAAAACAATGCCTCGCCTGCATCTAAGTTCTAGTTAGAGTTAGTTAAAATTAAAGTTCAGTTTCTTGATTATTCACCTGTATAGAACAGTCATAATCCTGCTTAAAATAACTGGAACTCTGAAAGATAAAAAGTTTTTAAAAGAACAAAGGAATATTTTTATGGTTTTTTATGAGGTTTCTTTCATGACTTCATTTAAATAGGAAGATCCCGCTGTCTCCTTTGAAGTCCTCGTCCTCTGAGGATCTGGCAGAAGGAAGCCGCTGTCTGGGCACTGAACTTGGCCTCTGTCTCAGGGCTGGGGGCGGGATGGCAAGGGCCCTGGCAGAGGTCGGCCTGCCCAAGGGGTCAGGCCAGGGGCAGGCTTTCTTGTGACTCAGATTCTGTTTTATCCTCCTTGATAGGCAAGGAGGTGGGATGGGGGAATCCCAGCTCTCACTTAATGCCAGCTTTTATTCAGTTCCTTTTGAGAATTCCCTCCTTCCCACACTTCCTCCCACTCAATACCCCAAAATATTAGTGCTTAAGAAAGAAAGTGAATTCTGAGGCTTTTAAGTAAGTACTTCAAAATGTCTGTCACATATCTGTATGTATTTGTAAATTGTTCAAAGAGTCACAGGCTGGTATTTGTGTGCAGATGGCAATGACGTCTAATTGCTGTGTTGTCTCATCTTATATATGCCAATGATTAATGGGAACCAAGACCAACTGATTCATGATTAAAAGCTGTTTACCTGATGTTTCTGAAGCATGTTTTTTCCTTTTCAGACCAGATAAGTAAATGGACATGTTTCAACTTTGCCTCTTTTGCATTTGACCGGAGGTGAGTGAGCTCAGTTAGCACGGGGTATATATATGTACTTACCCCACGTGTGTGCACAAGAGCCCACATTTCATCAACCTTAGTTTTCAAAAATCAATTGTATGGATTAAACCTCTATTGGTGTGTGGGGGTGGTTCATGGAAGAGCAGTTTGTGAGTGAATAACAGCCTCTTCTACTGGGAGCATCTGGGAAGTCAGTACTTTGGCTCCTGATTGCGACCTCATCGTGTTTATGATTAGGCATTTGGGAACATTTTGTGATCCAGTGTTCAGAGCCTTCTGAAAGGCTTTGCTTGGGAAAAACCCAGGCCTGATGGCTGCATGCTAGTCTGATCTATCTGTGACTGTTGATTTTGGTGCTTCATAGATATGTTTTCTCTCACCCTCATTGTCTACGCCCAGTTTAGCTCAGGAGAGCAGCTGCTTCTGCCTTTCCTTGTGAATGGGTCTTTGCACATGCCTTCTGTACACAGCACGGCGCTGTCACGAGTGTCCTCAGTTGTAGATCACAGCATTCATGGTGATGATGAACCTGTCTTCTCTTTAACAGATGGCTCAGATGTGAAGCTCATGAAAATGTCCATATCGGGTTAGCATCCTAGCGTTGTTATGAATGTTCATGGCAGTGTTCCTCTTTCCAGGCTGTTGGTGTCCATACTATTTTGATTATTTACTCTATTAGTAAAAAAATAAGCATGTATACTCAAAATATAGCACTGTCAGTCAACAAGGGATGATTTCACCTCCCTGGAGAACAATGGACAATGTCTGGAGACTTCGTGTTTGTTATAGCTGGGGGGGTTGTTACTGACAACCAGTGGGTAAAGGCCAGGGATCCTGGTAAACATAATAAATGCATGGACCATCCCCCCCAAGACAAAGAATTGTCTGGCCTGAGGTATTGACTGTGCTAAGGTTGAGCAATCCAGATATACAGGATTGAAATTGCACACAATTTCTAATTACACATATTAGGTTGAACCACAGGCAACTGCTGATATTCCAGCAATTTTTATTTACAAAAATAGCATTTCCATACATTCCAGCATAATATATGTAATTATAAATTGTATAAGTCAACTACTCTACCAACCAATTATTTGCATTATATAATTCACAAAATAGCCCCTTTTTTAGAGGCTATTAATGTAAATACTATATATAGAGAGCTCTAACATTTTCTTCTTGTGTCCTTATGGGCCATTTTGTATGTATCCCACCATGGAGAGTAGTACTCTGGTCTTCATAAACCGCATTGGGGTTTGAGGTGACTGCTATTGATTCTCTAGGCTAATGTGTATTATACTGTTCACTTTGATACAGTTAGGGGTTCTTTGGTGGTGTCTGGGGTGACTGGCTGCTTCTTGTAGGGCAAACCTGCAGGAATCTGGGCTCTAATCCCATTTGCCACCTCAATCAGAGGATCTCTCCCTAGCAAAGACTGAGATATCAAGCTTCCATTTAGATTGCATTTGAAGAGAGGGTTTAGCAGGCAACATTACACTTTAAAAACCCCTGCACTAGACAGTGATCTTCTAAAATGCAATGACTATCTCCTTTCTCTATCCTCAGTATGACTCATGTGGTAGCTGCTCAATAAATGCTCTTTTGAATGAATTCCAGAGGACATTCTGCTTAAATTTAGGAAGACTTTGAATTGAGGAGGGTCTTTTCTCTTAATAACATCTGAGATTATCTGATTTATCTAAGGTTCTTATTCTTAGGGAGGGTTATATATTATTTTTGACTTGTTGCTTTATCAGGTGGTATTTATTAAGAATTCATTAGCCCTGGCTGGCATAGCTCAGTGGATTGAGTGCGGGCTGGGAACCAAAGTGTCCCAGGTTCGATTACCAGCCAGGGGACATGCCTGGGTTGCGGGCCATGACGCCCCAGCAACCGCACATTGATGTTTCTGTCTCTCTCTCTATCTCCCTCCCTTCCCTCTCTAAAAATAAGTAAATAAAATCATTTAAAAAAAAAAAAGAATTCATGAAGTGTGGGTGTTTCTGAACCCCCCTTTCTTTTGTATTCTTTACTCTTTTTTTGCAATGACTGTGGATTACTCAAAACCAGAAAAGTCTCCTGCATATGGTTGCATGGTGTGCATTCATCTTTCAAAGCTTGTTGAAGAGATTCAGTGGTTATCATCTTAGCATGTAAGCAGTAAACATTGAATTTACCTAGGGAGCCTTCAAAAATGTAGATGCCTGATCTGGAGTAGGTCTCTCACATCAGTATATTTTAAATGATCCTTAAGTGATTCTGCTTTCAGATAGAGCTGAGAGCTGCTGATTTAGAAGTTAAATATAATTTGTTTCTTGCAACTTCTTTTTAAATATAATTGTACTTTATGTAAAAGCTCTGCAATATCTAAGTGAAAAGCAAGATATCGTTATATGTTTTATATATATCGGCACACACACTGACATTATACATATATTCAGAAAGGAATTATGAAAAGAAGTACCAAAATGTTAGTGCTTATTCCTTGGGTAAGATTTGGAGTTTGTGTGGAAAGGACACTCACTACTTGTCCACTTTGCATTTTTCCCATGAGGATATTTTTTTTAAAAACAAAAACAATCACAACAAATAGCACCATCATCAATCTATATCCTTTATTTCTTTATTTTTAGTCTTTTTCCAAATACTCCACTGCCAGTCTCCCATTCCCCTTCCACTGCACTGACATAATTTCTTTGGAAATCTGTTGAAGAAAACATTAATTTGGCATTGGGAAAAAGCTCATTTTCTGTCTCCTAACAGCCTCCTTAGAAAGATTCTGATGTGTCCCTATAACGATGCCTTTTTTATTTCAGGTTCTTTATGGGTAAGCATATTATATTAAAGAGCGGCTTTATCACAATGATCACTACTTTTTATGAGTCATTTTTAGACATTTTTATGAGTCACCACAAAAATCAAAGAATGTCTGTCTGATGGAACACACAATAAAAGGGACTCCAATGTATAGAATCAGTGTCCAGAATATTGTTGTGTATTAGAGTTGCCTCAGCTGATATGGATACTGTCGGTAAAGTTGCTAAAGATTTCATTGTTTTGATTACATTGATGAAATCATTCTAGAGAACCCTCCTTAGAGTTCTCTGAGAATAACTGATTAAATCTGCCTACTTTAAGCAAGGCAACTAAGAGTTTCAAAAGCCTTGTGTACACTTTAAGTAGCCCAGTGTGTGTGTGTACATCTGTGTGCACACGTACAGGTGTGCTGTCTCTAAACAGCTGCCATCTGGTAAGCATGTGGCAGGTCCTGTGCCCAGTCTTATTTAATGCTACAACTTTTTTTTTTTACCGGTGGTGACAAAAGAGTACACAACCACATCTTTTATCAATAGAGAAATATGTGTTTCGGATAAATTACTTTTGGTAAGTAAATGTTTTAATTCACAAAGCTCTTTTGCACAGATTTACTTATGTGTACCCTAGGCCATACTGTAAAAGCCTTCGTAATGGGCAAAAAAGTCAGTGAAATACAGATGCCTACTGTGCGAATCCCAGTTACCTAATTCTGTAGAGGAGTGCCTCTGTCTTCCCTTATCTCTAACATAGGTTGCAGAACACTGAAAGGAAGACAAACAAATTTTGTCTGTGGAGACTCAGTTGACACCGCCCATCTTCCTTGTGGAAGAGGTTAGTTTAGTGTCTTACTGGTTTCTCCATGAGTTCAATAACTTTCATGAGATTTCTGGAACTTGTTTCTTTATATTCACATTATGAATCATCATTTTATCCTTTAAAAGATTATCCTTTAACTCACATCATCCTTAGTCTTGTGTAGGTATATAAAATGGCATTATTATTTCTACTTAATATGAGAAAAATTGACCCAGTGGATGGGATCCAGAGTCCCCAAACCTCCAGATGATGTGGATGAAATTAGGAGGTCCTGCTTATGCTGGATCAGAGGATCTGGAACTCAGTAGCTTGGAGTGGAGATCAGGCCACAGCCAGATGGTGGGCACAAATGCCAAGTCTGGGCCATGAATGCAAAGTCAAGTGTCACAGATTTAAACAAACCACAGTTGTGGATACTGGGCTGATGAGCTGAAAAGTTTGAATCTAGCAAAAAGGAGCTAGAAAGTAAGGAGCCTGTGATCACAGAAAGCGGACCCAAAACCATGCATTGCTTCCAAAAAAATTATGTCTTGTTGTGGAGCCTTAGCAGTCCCTTTGTGTCAGAGCCATTATGGGGTCCTGTGTCAGCAGGAAACAGCCCCAGCCTGGGCATTTCAACTAAGCATAAAATTGGAAACACCTGGCCCAACAGAGGAGCTTGTGGGCTGAGGCAGGCAGCGACTCCTGGAAACTAGGTAAAGACAATGGATGGCCTTCAGCTGGGCTCAGCTGCAAGGAATTGCATTGATTTTTAGCCATGTGGTTTATTTCAAAAAACTGCACACATTCCCCTAATCCCCATGGAGCTGACATTTTCTTACCACTCTGATTAATCAAATAGTGTTCAAAGTGAAAAAAAAAACTTCTTTGGCCAAGCTATATTTGGTCTTTTGATGGTAGGTAGCAACAGTTACCTGGTCTTTTTTTTTTCCACTTTAAATTTTTTCTTATGTTATGTTGCTGCCATTCTAATTTGGAAGCAAGGTAGGCATTTTGCTAGCTTTGATTATCTGCTACAGAGAATCAGGAAATGGTGTTGTTTTGAAAGTGATTTAGGAAATGTGGAAATTTAGTAATTACTTGCTAGGGTAGGACCATCTTTAGATTAAAACAGCTCTTTTCTTGGCTTTGATCAATTACATGACAAAGGAAAAAAGTGATTCCATATTAGGCCCTGCATGGCTTGTGAGAAACCATGAGTGATGGTTTAAAATGTAGAATGTTGTAAGTGACTTGGGCGCTTTATTACACACCGCATCCAATGACACAGCCCCTGTTTTACATTAATCTCTGATTTTAACTATGAGATCTAGTGAACTTAACTCACCATGATTACAAATGAAATTTAATCAGATCTGTCATGAATTTACTAATTATTTTTTGCTTTCAGGATCTTCACCTGTTTTCAGAACTCCAGGCTTTATTTAAACTCTAAGATACTTAATACAAATATGATTTTCCCCAAGTATACTCTAATAAGGAACCTGAGTAGCTAATGGCTAATTAGTAGAGTATGTCTTTGCTATAGACACATTAGCATTTTGCATTATACAATGTATAATACATCCCATTATCTGATGGAAGTCCCTGCATTAGATATTTTAAATGGTCAGTTACAGTATGATATAATTCATTCTTAATATACTGTGACTTAATGCATAAGGCAGATTCTTTAGAACTCAAAAGATGTGAACATATTGGTGGTCCCCTACAAAGAAGAACAATCACCCTTTTATAGCTGATTTACAAAGAAAATGGTAAGTGCATGATTATTCACAGCCATAACTTATATTGCCCCAAAAAGATGAAACTTGGCTGTACTTGCCAAAAGACTATAACTACTTTCAGTTTTGAAATAATGGATTTTGTAAAAAATAATGGCTGGTTTGCTGCTGAAACATAATACTCACAATACACTGTTGAGTTAGTTTGTGAATAAAAATTTTAAAAGCAGGAAAGATATTTAAGACAAAATTACAAAATGAAAAAATGATTAGGACTCCTAGGTGTGATGTGCATCAGAGAATTTGAAACATGCAATTGGTCTATTAATGTCTAAAAACTGTTTTGGATTTTCATTTTTGCCAAGGGGTCATGTCATGCAAATTTTCAGAATAGCTTTCCTTTGCCAGTCAGTGTGATTTAAGTGACGGCAGTGGGCAGAAACACCATGATAAGTATTCTGGGAGTAATTTAAAGAATAGAAAAATCTGTGTCTTCACTGGAGGCGGAATATGTGGACGAAAAATTCACACAGGAAGAAATATTAAGGGATTGTTAGTGTACTGGAAATTGCATATAAATTGGGCAAGCTTTCACGAAAGCTTGTCTTGGTTGAAAAATTGTTTTCATCTTCATTTGTTTTACTCCTTTGACATGTCTTTTAACTTCATGATTTCTTTCCATTCCTGTGCTTGATTGGGAATGAGAATGGGGTTTGAAATCAGCACACCTGGGCTTGAATTGTCGGTCCGTTATTTTTTATAGAATTGTGTGATTTTTTGTGTGTGCTTGTATGAACATTTCTTAAATTAAGGCCCACAACACGCTTCATCACTTCATGACAAAGACTTTTCAGTAATCTCACAACTCAGTGACCCCTTCCCCCACCTTCCTGATCCTACACACATCCTGAGCTTCGATGGCATCCATACTTCCCAGTAGTTTCTTTATGATTCTATCTATGCCTTTGTGCTGTGATGAGGTCTAGTAAAATTAACACCAAAATTTAAGCTTTTTAAAGGTAGTGATTCATTCTTTTTTACCCTCTATCCCAGTGCCTCAAACATAGTAGGTGTTTCACATACATTTGTTGACATAGAATTAGAAAACTCAAGACAAATTCCCAGTCTTTTTCTTCGCTAGTTTTCAAGTCTCATATCATCTTTGCACATGCATTTAGAAACATCAGAATTTAGAGTAAGAGAGAACTTTCCTATTAATAAAATGAAGGACCAGAGCAAGATCAATTTCTCCAAGGTATTTGCAGTTCAGTTAGTGGAAAAATTATTTCTCCCTCCTCCAAACCTCCATGACACACTTTCATTTATTCTTCCTTTTCGTTAATGTTTTAGCCTTGATTCGACTAAACTCCTTCAGTGCAGGGACTTTGTGTGAACATGCTTATATTTTTCTACAGCAACCGCCTGCAGCCTTAAATACATAAGACACTGGGAGTCGGTGGCTAGATAGACAGCAGACATGTCGGTATTGCAGAAACTGCCCTGAGGCATGGCATGCAGGTACCTTGTCAGTCTCTTTGCTAGACTTTGTCATTCTTTAATGTCTCTCCCAGGGCACTGGGGCTGGGCCAGGGGCACCTCTCAGCTCCTCAGATATTGCAGTCTTGCCTTTCTTTATTTTCCTTACGCCTAGAGCAAGGAAGGAAGTAAAGGTAAGAGTCTCTCACTGCCTTCTCCATCATATACAGGAAAGGCTTTAATGATGAAGAAGGGAGGAACCTTAATTTTCCATCCTCGAGGCAGGAGGGAACCCAGTAGAAAGGAGGCTGGGAAGTGAGCCAAGGGTGAGGCGGGAAGCCTTCCAGTGCTTCCCAGCAGCAGTGGGGCTGGGGCCTTGGATGGTTTTGGATCAGCCACGAAGTATCAAAATGCCTACAGGCAATGATTGTATAAGTCGGATCTGCATGTTGGCTTGGATGATTACAAGCTGTTTCTTTCAACAAATTTTTATTCAACCCATTGGTAGTCTTCAGGTGAAAATAGTCTTTCTGTCATTAAGGTTGATAGGTGTATGCGCATTTATCTAGAAAGCTGTGGAGAATGGTTTTACAAGCAAGGAGACTAGGGGGTTGGAAGGGAGGAGGAAATGGTACTCAAATAATGACTTATCCCTAGTAGTCAGCTAGGCTGCTGTGCACAGTGTATCCTGAACAGGCCCGATATGACACTCATTTGGGGCATACATTCTCGGGGCTGTCCCATGGAGATTCACATTCAGGGATTCTGTTTAAGGACGGGCATCTAAATGTTCAACAGGTGTCTCAGGTGATTCTTATGATGGTGTGAGTGAGAAACCCTGCTAATGCTGTATTTGAAGAACCCAGTTCCACGGGTAATGCTAGTGCGCATGCGGCTCAGATGGTGTCCAGAGCAGCCACAGTACAGCCTTGTCGTGCATCACACTAAGTGTCTGATCCTTTGGGAAATAGGCACTTGCTATTTTTCCCTTTTGACATTTGCTGATACGCACCATGTTATTTGGAGGTAGGGAAAGTAAGTGAATTTTACATAAATTATTTGGTGACTACACCAGGAACTTCCAGCAATGTGGAATATCTTTGGCAATTTCTTTCTTACTTTAGGCTTCAGATTTAGATTTGGCTCAAGCAACCTCTAAGGTGGTATGGTGCTAAGGTATTTTGGCTACTCTAATTAATAGCTAACATTTACTGTTTTACTTCATTCTGTTACTTGGCTAAGCAAATGAATCATGGCACTTAGGCTTCATGACCTCCCTGAGACATAGTGCCCTCGCTGTTGTTCTGAGACTTACAGTGAGGTGGGTAATGGAAGCACCGGGAAGTTGAGCGACTAGTTTGACACATCGGGCCAGGGCAGTGGTGCTCTGGGTCCTAAGCCTCACTCTTAACCAGTACCCTCTGTGGTGTGTTGTGGGGAGAGCCTCCAATGGTTGGTCCATGTGTACCCTTGAGAGTCCTCCTGATTGTTGTCTGACCCAGAATGTGTTTCTCTTTAATTCTTGTGACAAAAGAGTTTCTTACATTGGTCTATAATTTACAATTTACAAAGTACTTCCAAATGTCAAGTTTGTGTTATATCCCCCAAAATTGGAGAGACAAGTTTTGTAAATGAGAAAACAGTCTTAAAAGGTAATGACTTGTCCAGGGTTGCAGTGATTCCTTTATTTTAATTTTTGTCTTTTAAAAAAGTTAAGCTTTTGGAGCTGGTAGTAAATACATGTGGCACAAAATTCACTGGGTGCGAAGGGCACTTCTAGAAGCCTGCTGCCAAGTTACCTATCTGTTCCCCTTCACCGTGTTTCCTTCCCTGGAGGCAAAACCAGGGCTGGAAGCCAGCTCAGCAGAAGGGAGCTTGTGGCTTCCTCACTCCCTGGAGCTCTCCTCCAGCAGAGCTCTCCCTTGTCTTCTGTCTGTAGTTTCCTCTGCAAACTTGGACTTTGATTAGTTGAATGCATAATATCTTGATAAACCGTAGCAACTACTCCTATAGATAAAATAATGTGGTTCCTCTTGCTTAGACAGGTCTTTTCTCACCACCTCCACTCACCCCCTGCCAGGCACAGCACATCACAAGGCAGGTGTTTCCTTTCCTAAAACAGGGGCAGAGGATATGCTGTTCTAATACCTGCCTGATCATTGTAGACCTCAGGAAAATGTAGTCGGTGGCAAGAGCATTCAAATAGAGCTTCTTCAGGCTTTGAGTCTTATCAGCTCTGTGTGATCTCGGGCAAGTTATCTGATTGATTTGGATCCTCAATTTCCTCATCGGTGAAACCGGTTGGACTGAAGATAAAATGAAATTTACTAGAACAGGGCCTGGCCCTTAATACTTGTGCTCTCAGTCATATGAAATTGTTTTAGGAAGCAGTTTCCTGCTATTTGGCCAAAAGGTACATAATATTTCTCTTTTCAGAACCACCCTTGTAAACATTTGAAGATTTAAGACCAAACAGTGCTCTCTACTTCTTTAGTGTTGTGAGATTGAGTCCTGTGACTGTTGGATCAAGATGACTTATCACATTGTCACCTCCTCTTTGGCCCCCCTAAATAGGCCCCTCCCTAGTTCTTCATTATTCTTGATCAAGGTTTCCTGTTCATTACATTATCCTTGGCCTTGTGAATTTCACAGTTGGTACTGATTGGCACATTTATTGGCTTTTTTGCTTGATGTCATCTATCTCCCTGATTAAGAATTTCCTAGTGTCCCAGGTTCGATTCCCAGCCAGGGTACATTCCTGGGTTGCAGACCATAACCCCCAGCAACCGCACATTGATGTTTCTCTCTCTCTCTCTCTCTCTCTCTCTCTCTCTCTCTCCCCCTCCCCTCCCTCCCTAAAAATAAATAAATACAATCTTTTAAAAAAAAAAAAAAAAGAATTTCCTGAAGACAGAGGACATGTTTAGTACATTCACCAGTGTTTATCCAGAACTAGCACAGTGCCTGGCACATGCTTGGTCCCCCCACCCCCGCACCCGATACCAGTGGAATGCATCGTTTTTACCCATACAACAGGAAGTTTTTTAACTTTCAGTGTTTGACTGTTGGTTTGTTTCTAGTTTTCTCAGTTCAGCTGCTTTTTTTGACTTCTAGCCCTAAGCAAGACAGTATGAGGAAAGTCGGATTTTCTCACATTTCAGTGCTATAGCCGTGAGTCCTGCAGCCATTCCCTTTGAGACTAGAACTTGATGTTGATAAGGGACAGGGGTGGTTCTGAAATATCCTGCTGGTTGTGAGCCACTAGGTTACACATCTTATGTATATCCCAGCCACCGTGATTTTAATAATGGTTTATAATTACATCACAGCACTTTATTTTAATGAACTAATTAAGTACTATCCCAGGCCTTACATGTCACCAATTTATTTTGAAAAATTATTTCTCTTCTTCTAGTGATCCAGAAAAGATCCTATGTGATCATGATAAACTTTTCTGTATATATCACTTTTTGTAAACTGTTAATTTCATCTTCATTTCAAGCCAGACCAGACCTTCTTAATGTGCACAGGCTGGAACCGCTGGGGAGGATTTCTGGCCATGCTTCCTGCAGTCACACTTTATTCCCTAAGTAATAAGAAAACTGGAAAGTAGTTGATAAGTTGATTTAATTATTTCTGCCCTTGTTGACCTATGATGTCAGCTACCTTCTGGAAATATTCATATCTGCATCACCCCAGAATGTCTAACGTAATACATCACCTGTTGTAGGCAGATGCCTGGTCAGAATGTTTTGAATGAATAAATGGTATTTGTCTAGTATTCTTATTATTAAACCTATTTAGCTTTAAGCTCAATATGTTAACATTAATGGCAATAGTCATTTTTCTTTTTAAAAATTTAGCAATCTTATTATTTCAAAGACTATTTAGAGACCTAGTCAGTGTCATCAACCAAGGATACAGATCTTCACAATACATTTTGACATTGCATATGAAATATTTGAGAAGCAGCTCATTAAATGCACCTTTCACTTATTTGTTGTGTTTGTATTAAAATACAATGTATTTGATAATTGAATGAAGAGATTGAGAATGTCTAAAGCTAAGAAATTATTGGTAGCATCCTCAGCCCACAGCTAAAATGGTTTTTTTTTTTTGCATTGCAATGAATAATTGATGAGGGAGGCAGGTACATGGTTTAATGAGAAAAACACTAATAGAAG
The DNA here is from genome assembly GCF_004126475.2 of Phyllostomus discolor. Lineage (NCBI taxonomy): Eukaryota > Metazoa > Chordata > Mammalia > Chiroptera > Phyllostomidae > Phyllostomus > Phyllostomus discolor. The sequence goes on from NC_040907.2 coordinate 134,384,402, forward strand.
TGTGTACTTCATACTTCAGATTTCTTTGTCTGATTTTTCATTCCCTATCTCTTGAATTGAGACAAAGCTGTTGTTTTTAACATTAAAGTTGTTCATGATTAGAAAATTTTTCAGTGCAGGTTTTCAATGAAAATGAATTTGAATATTTATATTATGGAAATAATTGTTTCTCCTTATTTTTATTTTTTAATTTACTTTAGGTGAATTCCTAGGTTTCCCCCCCAGTGTAGCCTGCCATATTTCCCAGCTGTTCCTACAGTACTTAATTCTACTTGGTCACACACACACACACACACACACACACAAATATGTATATACATACACACATATATGTATATATTCCAAATAATAAACAGAAATAATTTCCTTATGCCTAATAGTTCTGTTTTGCATTAAAACTGTAGACAGTTGATATTGTTACATAAAATTTTATTCCCTCAGGAACAATTTTTCCAAGTTGCCAGAAATCTTTGAAAGAATCACCCTCCCATTAAATTTACAGAGTAAGGATGTCTAAAGCCAGGAAATGATTGATAGCATCTGAGGCCTGCAGCTAAATCGTTTCCCTTGCGTTGCAATGAATAATTGATTTTGCTTAAGAATTTTCTTTTGTCCTGTGGAAAGATCTTTGTGCTATTTCCTCAGTGTGAAATAACCTCCAGCGTATACACCATGACACTTTCCCATCTGGTGATAACTTTAACATTTAAAACCAGTAGGGTTTTTTCACTAATTGGATGAATATTTTCTTTTAGAATTTTTTATTCTTTAGTATTGCTTGGTGCAGGAGCCCACAAGAGCTCGAGATATGTGTGAGTGTTGTTTTCAGTCACTGCATTAAGATAGCTGATGCAAAATGACCCTATTCAATTCTATTTTTTATTTTTTTTTTTTAAATTTAGCTCCCTGTCTTTTGGGATATGAAGATGACCTTTTTTAATGCACAGGATAGACCTGTATCAATGTCTGCATACTGTACCTTGTTTTTTAATTGACAGAAAAGGTTAAGGTTCTCTGAAACCAGTGATGTGTGTGTCTGTCCCTGGAAGGTGGTTTCCCTGTCTGTCATCACAGCAAGGGTGTTCTCCCTGGACTTCATGGAGAACTGCTAATGTTTCCAGAATGCAGATAGTCCCAGGATGGCTATTTCAGTCTTGACTCAGTGGGCCTATGCCTGAGATTTGTTTACATTGGCGGATGAGACCTTTAAATATTTCAGAAACTAGCGCTACTGGGAACATTTGAATCCCCCCCCCCTTTGAAGAGGAAAATATTCTTTATAGTACTCAATTTGCAAAGTCTCCTGCCATTAGAGAAATGTGCTTCACCGCCGTCCTGCTGATGGTTGAGTAAAGGGTTGAGGAAGGGCTGGGGAAGCAGGAAGGCAGTCTGGCCAGCGGGGAACGTGGTTTATCTCAATACTCTGCAGGAGTTGAGGCCTGGCTGCTGAAGGAATATGCGTAGCAAGAAGCTGGAGGCCATGCAGTTATCTGTAAATGCTTTGAAAATAATATTCTGAGACATCTGCATAGCTATTTGCATAAAGTAACTCCTTTATTGAAGATATTCTCTATAAAATGCATTAAGCATTTATTTTACCATTAGCTGCTAATAGACTTTACTATGCAATTCTAGAATGGAACTTTATTAGTAGGACAAAGCACAGATGTATTAGTGCTATTCTTCTACCACAACAATTACCTTCTAATCTTGTGGAATTCATAAAAAAACACAATGATTTTTGGAGCTGATTTCCCTGTTCTTTAGCCTGACTCTTTGTCTTATTCCCTTTTTATTCCCCAACAACTAAAAATTGAACCCATAGTAACAAAATGCCCACCCCAGACATACCCCAATGGCTGGCATTTTCTTGCTAACAAATTTAAGGCAGAAAAGAAAAGGTCTGGACAGTTTTGATCATTTTTGTTTAAACTGAAATTGTCTTGTACATTTCAGTAAATACATGCTTAGTTTCTCTCCAGGGTTCAGGTGGTACCCAGAATAGTCAATATGTGTTTGAGATCTAAATATAAATCATAAGGACAAAGGTGACTAAGCCTGATGGAATGCCTTCTCCCTTTAAAAAAAATATTCCTACTCAGCCGTATATCTCATATTATCCTCATAAAGAGATGATTAGTGATGCAGTTATATGGAAGCAGGTGGTCCGAAAAAATGTCTTGTTTTCTGGAGACCTAGGCTAGGATTCCAGTAAATAAGCATATTGACTTCGAGCCTGCTTATTTCTAAGTCTGTTTTCTTATCTGCGAAATAGGAATCATCTTTTTAAGAGGATTTTTACTAAAGTAAATTCATATCACATGTAAAAATGCTTAGCATTGTACTTGGCACATGGTGGGTAGTGGTGACTATGAATTGAGTCGGTTACTTTATTCATGATGGGCTTCAGTCAGAAGGTTATTAGTGGAGGAAAAAAACCTACACATACTAGAACATTCAAAAGAATATTTTGCCCTTCAAAGTCTTCACTCTGGAAAGTACTGTGTGCATTCAAGAGATGCTAGCCTTGAGAAACAGATACCTGAGTAAGCTCTACCTAATTACCTATATCATCTGTCTACCTACCTGCCTGTTTATCTCTGTTAAACTTCATGAATGCAAATAATTTGTATGGGCAAATTTGAATTTTCAAAATGTTATTTGTCACTAGGTGAAGGACTTCTCCTACCAAATATGGTTTTTTAATCAAAAATAAAATATCTTAAAGTAATGAGACCACTGTCTTGTGGAAATCATCATTGAAAAACAAAAAAGGGTTCCCACACTGGTGAAATAGCTGCTGTAGTGAAGTAGGCACACAGCTTCCATGTAGGGACAGGTCGGAAGGAGCCGAGGCACATTCGCTAGAACAGGTTCTGTGTGTATACTTATGTTACATTCTATGTCCCAGGTATTGGTCCTGTGAACAGTCAGTCCTTGAAGGAACTTCTGCGAGGCCAGTTTGATAGAAGCAGTCTAAGGACAAGTAATGATCTGATACTTGTAAACTTTGAAACATTGAAGCATTCTATTTCCATCAAGCACTTATTTTTACTAATTTATTCTAAGGGAACGATGTTCTTCTGTCTTATAAAAAACAGCTATATAACCATATTGCCACTTTGAATTTTTTTTGAAGTGCACAATTATAGACTCTTCCTCAGACTTTCAGTAACATGTCAAAATGAATGCCATGAGGGAAAGAACTTGATGTTTTGACTCAGAAATCTAAGTTGGTAATAATAAAATAATACATATCTTCACTTTAGCTTTGTCACTCCTGGCCATGTAGCCTTGAGCAAGTTTCTTAATTTCTTGTTTTAACTTTCTTGTTATTTTCTAGAAAATGAAAATAACACTAGTTCTTGCCTCAAAGAGTTGTTTACAAAGCAAAATGACAAAATAAAAATAGACTCAGAAACGGAGACCAAAGAAATGGTTGCCAGAGGTGAGGAGAGTAGGAGGAAGGGCAAGAAAAGTGAAGGGGAACACAGTCAATATACTGTGATAAGTGTGTACAGTGACAGATGATTATTAGAATTAATGGGGTGATCACATTGTAAGGTATAAAAATCAGCGAGTCACTATATTGTGTCAGTGAAACTAATTGTATATCAACTATACTTAAATTAAAAAACCAAAATGAATTGCACATGTATAGTGCTCTGGTACTTGGCACATAAGAAGAGCTAAAAAAATATTAGGTGTTACTTTGGTTTTAGGTAAGTAGATAGATGTAGGGATGGTTTCCCTCCCTTCCTTCCTTCCTTCCTTCCTTCCTTCCTTCCTTCCTTCCTTCCTTCCTTCCTTCCTTTCTCTTCCCCTCCTTCCCTCCCTCCCTTCCTTCCTCCCTCCCTTCCTTCCTCCCTTCCTCCCTTTCTTCCTTTTCTTTGCTTGTTATATGTCCCTGGTATATCAGTATTTATATATTTCCTATGACAAGAGGACATGTTCATGCTAAAACATACCTCTGAGAATGTGTGCGAATGAAGTATATAAGGGTAAAATACTTCAGGGTAGCAAACAGTGATGCTGTTTGCTGTTCTATTTCTGGCTCTTGTAGCTGTCAGTTGTCTAGGAGATCACTGGCAAAATCCCAGCAATAAATAGCAGCATTTTATCCTATAAAGAAAGAGCTGCAGCTGATCTAATGACAATCATTAGGCACTTTCTGGGGAAACACCCTTAAGATCTTATGAGATTTCTATTTTTATTTTATTGTCACATCTGCTCTTCAATAAACTGTAGAGGGATTGTTTATCAACTCATAATGAAATACTGACTCTACTTCTACATCCAATTAACTTGTACCTGTTAAAATTCATAGTTTATTGATGGCAGAAGGGAACTACTGTTTCGACATAGTGTTATGAAAGCCCACAAGGTTATATTTGTCTTTTTTCATTGTCATATAATCTGCTTTATGTCAAACCTAATTAGTAGAGATGTAAGGAGACAATTGTGCCTCATGATTAGGGTGTTTTAAATCTTTGCTTTTCCTTTTGCAGGTAAGTGAACGTGGCATTGGGCATAATTCATAATGCTTCCTGTCTGGCTCTTACCTGTGTTGACATTTTATGGACTAAAACTCAACAAGCAGTTAGAAAAACACTGATATGAAGGTACTGTGGATACTGTTGGAGTGTGTGTTGTAAGAGAGATGGTAAGTGTTGTCCATTTTATCCACACCTTGTGAGACCAGGCTGGGCGGCCCGACTCCTGCTTTCTCCCGTGAAAGTGGCTCTATTGGTTGAATAAGCATTTCTGGCATGGCTAAAAGAAGGAAAAATGAGATTCACTTTGCAGTTCTGTCAGGTGTGTTTTCAGAGGACAGATTTTACCAAAGCCTGAAATCATTTGGTATTGTTGGTATTTTAAGTCACCTGGCATCATGGCATTTTATGTTTCCCATCGGGCCAGTTTGGAGTGAAATTCAGAATGTTGTGGCACTGTGGTGACGATCATGAAATGGTCTTGTTGCTCAGAGAAAAGCAGAACTTTAGGCTGAGAGAGGAGAGTCTAAAGTTCCACCCTAGGTAAAACATTCTAAATTAATAGTTGCCTGAGGACTGGAGTGTTATTAGACTTGGTTTGAATTCACAGTTCTAACTCAAAGGAGTGTAATTGGAGTTTCCTTTTTAAATATTTGAAGACAGTATTTACTATGTGGATGTTCAAATATTAGATGTATATTTAGAAGGAAATCTAAAAGCATTTTAAGCTAAATAGGACTGTGAATTGCTATTCAATTCACTATTGAAGAGATACATCATTAAATACTCAAGTATTCAGTAGCTTTTTAATATTATAGGATTGTTGTAGCTAAATCCTTTAAATATCTCCATTGTTGTTAATTCTATAGAAGTGAAAGGTCTAGTGACAGCTTTACTTTTTTTTTGATCCAGTTTACTAGCTGTTTTTTATGTTGAAAATGATTATTTTTTCACTATGAATGATTAAAAATTAGGCCAGAGAAGTTATATTTAAATATAAATTGTCTTTCTTTCATTTCCGTTGGTTGTCTGTGCTTGTTGTTTTCATTTATTATTAAAAACATTGTATAGAAGTATTTTCAAGTTGACATAGCAAATACCTGATTCATCTGTTTCATCTGGGGTAAGTGAATAGAAATACTGCCATAATCTTTAGGCATTTTACTCGAGAGACTCAATGTTAAGAATATTCCAGATTTTGAGATGTTTTAATTGCATTTTTCCTAAGAAGTTAGGTTTAGATTCTGTGTATTTGAGGATGATTATCTTAACCCTTATTACACTGCTGTGACATGTTAATCTTTGGGGAGGATTATTGTCATACCGAACAAATTCCCTCTCAAAGCACCAAGTTTCATACATCTGACACTTTCAGCCAGTTTCTGATGCTGGATGGATGTGTGAATCAATCTCATTTATTGCGGTGGTTGTTTCTCAATGAAATGTTATCTTTCACATTGCAAGTAGAGGAACTATGATTTATAAATACAATGTTACCTTGGTAATTTTTTGTAATGTAACTACTTTTACTGCCAATGGGAAATGTCCCTTAAAAAAAAGGTATAATCAAAGAACTTTTCAAAATGAGGCCTTCAGAGAATTGGGCATGAACCTCAGACCTATGTGTGAAACCTTGGGATTACCTTTTTCTGGACTCTTAAATCTTATATGTTGTAAGTTTTATTACTATAGTTTACTCATTAGAAATAAAAATCTCAATCAACATTATGCATCATATTATCACCATATTATCAGTTGCTAGTATTTTGGATTTTTCTGGTGCATTTCCTAGTCACAAAAGTTTTCAATTCTGATTAGAAGCAGAATCATGTCTGCTTCACTGAACTGCTGAAATCAGAGCCTTTGATCTTGAGGGAAATCAAGGGTTCCTTAAAAACCTCCAAGATGATTGATAATAACTTATAATACTCAGTAAATTGTGTTTGTGTGGAGTATATGCTTCACACCATATTATCTTGTTAAGTCCTAGAAGAGGCCCAGCGATGTCTTTCTCTTTAATTAGAAGTTCAGAAATAGCCCAAGCTGTTCATATCAGGTGAGCTTTCTAGAGCTACTTTGGCATTTCCTGGAGTGATTTTGTCTGTACTGTGATTTTTGCCCAGCTCTTTAAATAGTGCTGGTGGTCACCAAACTGCTTTCCATGTAGGAGCTGTCATTTTGGTGGCTTTTATAACAGGACCATGCCTTCCTTTATGAAAATGTTACTGTATGGGAAAAAAATAATCGTATTTGCATATTTTCCTATGATAGTGAGCATGCTCATCAGCTTCATTGTTTACATCTGAAAACAAATAATCACCCAGTTCCTTTTCTGCTCTGCTGTGCTCTTCTGAGGAAATAGATTTGGGGGCTTGCTATGAATAGAATAGTTACTTGTCAGATGGGGAAACTTGTTCAGGTGGCTGTAGAAGTAGGTTGTTTTTGAGCATTGGCTGGATAAATGTGAACTTACCTCACATGGTGATACTCATATTTTCATTGTGTGAATGATAAGGTTGGTTGCTCTGTAAGGGATTTAATATATTCTTATTGTCATCAGAAAATAGAGTTGAATTTTATAAAATAAGAAGAAAAATTACTTTCTAAGACATCTAACTCCAGAGTTTCCTGATATTGCTGCTGAAAACTTGGGGATCCAAATACAATGGGAGGTCGTTGATCAGCTGGAGAGGGGAGAATGATTAGAGAACTCATTTTCTCTCCACTCCAGCTGCTCCTTGGACCCTGCCTTTGACCAACTTTGCACCATAAGCACCTGTTCATATTGTGTATCAAAGAGCTACCAGTGTAGTTGCAAATGCTGGTAGATACAAGGCTTAACTCGTGATTTTGTCAAGGATGAACTTTTAGTTGTATTTTCCTTGTAATTTGCCAAGAAGAATAGCTAATGCTTATTTTGAACAATGATTAGCCCTCAGGAGTTGACTATTAAAGACACCTAATGAAAAATATATCTTGGTGGACAAAACAAAAAGATTAACATTGAACAAACTTTTAGTCAAATGATAGAAATGACTTTTTGTCAGATGATAGAAGTGACTTTTTTAGTCTGTAAGTTAAAATATCAGCTCTTTCAAAAACAATTTTATACCTCAGCCTTTTAAGTTATAATTTTCAAAGATGATGCATTTTATAATTCATGTTAATTCAAAACACTAGAGTATTTTGTACATTTATAATTCTAGGCTTTTTCTCTTTTATTTTAAATTTTTAATAAATATATTGGGTTGATATTGCTTAATAACATACAGCTTTCAAGTGTGCAGCACTATAGTATATCATCTGTATATTGCATTGTGTGTTGACCAAAGTTAAATTTCCTTCTGTCACAATATATGACCCTCTTTAATACCCTTTAGCCTTTACTACCTCCCCTCACCCTGTTTTTTTCTGGTAACCATCATACTGTTGACTGTGCCTGTGAGTTTTTGTTCGTCTTTGTTCATTTGTTGCTTTCAGGTTTATATCCCACATATGAGTTAAATCATATGAGTCTTGACTTTTTCATCTAACTTATTTTGCTTAGCATGGTATTCTCAAGATCTATCCATGTTGTTGCAAATGGAAGTATTTCATTTTTTTCTTATGGCTAAGTAGTATTTCATTGTACGTATGTACCGCATTTTCTTTATCTAATCATCTATTGAAGAACATTCAACATCAGTGAATGAGGGTTCCCTTTCCTCCACAACCTCTCCAACACTTGTTACTAGTTGTCATGTTGATAACAGCCATTCTCACAGGTGTAAGGTGGTATCTCACTGTAGTTTTAATTTGCATTTCCCTAATAGCTCGTGAAGTTGAGCATCTTTGTATATGTCTGTTGGCCATTTGTATATCTTGTAGATTCTGTTTAAATAAAACTTTTTAGAAATTTCATGTGCTAGAGAGAGAATTATCCAATGAATCTTATCATTCCAGATTTAACAATGACCAATTTTTGCTATAATTGCTATCCTTTGTTTTGGAGTGGGAAATGCTAAGGTATTTTAAAACAAACTTTAGATATTATCATTTTCTCTTAAATGCTTTAATGTGCATGAAAAAGGGGACATTTTCTTACATAATCACAATATTATCACACCTAGAAGATTCCTAATTATCCCTTCATGCCCTCTAATACCTACTTTATACTTAAACTCCCCATGTTGATGCGAAAGTGACTTACTACTGCTACTTTGTTTAAATCAGGGTCCTAACAAGTTTTCACTTGTCACATTTGGTTATTCACTCAAGGCTTTTAAAATTTAGAACAATTTATACTCCTTCCTCTTCTTAACTTTTATTTTAAACCATTGACTTATTGACAAAGCTCGGTCAGGTGTCCTGTAGAACGGCCTACATTCCGTATTTTTCTGATTTTTATCTTAGTGGTGTCTTTAACTTGTTCCACCATCACTTATACTTCCTATAAACTAAAAGTTTTATCTAAAAGATTGATTTGAATTAGTATTAATTTTTTCGAGAATATTTCATAGGTGCAGCTTTAATAGATTCTCTCAATATCCCAACCACATTTGCTTAATAACTGTCTTCAGTTCACTCTATTCTTCAAATGGACTTCTTTCTACAGTATTCACAAGTAATTTCCTGTGGGGGGGGCCTTTTTCTGCCTTATTTATTGTAATTAAATATTTTAGAATGAATAGTCAACCTCAATTAATAGATGCGTGAAATACCAGAAGCAAAGCAGGCACTTCAGCCTCCCCACGTTTCCCATATCTGTCATAAACTGAAAATGCCCGGCCAGACTGAACCTGCTGCCCACACACAGCCTTGCTGCCAGCAGACGTTTCCCTGCTATAGAGTTTGTGGCAACACAGGCCTGCCATTCGGCTCTTCAGTGTCCAGCAAGGTTTTACTCCCATCACTATATTAAAAGGTCTTGTTTATCGGTTTCGGTTGGACATCCAACACATGTCATTCAGGAATGAAACAGATCACAGGATAACATGATAACATTTGGTTTGCTTACCAACCTTGCTAGGACCATTTTCTTCCCTGTGTATTTTGAGATTTAATTCAACATCTCATCTACTTCTGCCCAGAGTGTGAAATTTTCACTCTTACAATCATTCTTTCTGGGCTTTCTGGAAACGTGTATTAGAATGGAATTAATGTGTCATGTTACCTGGGAAGAATAACATATAAGACTGATAGTTCTCCAACCAAGGTGATGGTCCCAGTGGGTACCATCTGAGGAGTGTTTTGACCTTGGATGGACAACTCATGTGGGGAATATTGCCTGGGGCTCTGGACACTCAGGAGCAGCCCATAAAGACCTAGTCCCATCGTAGAAGTGGGGGAATTTCCAAAGGAGAGTGCAAGACCAAATGGGATTATTGACTCTCGTTTTGAATTACATTGATAATGCCTATGCCAGGTTCCATGGCACATGGAAGGAACAGTGGGTTAGAGTAAAGAGACGCTGATTTCAGTCCTGTACTTCAGGAAGTGTAGGCTGGAGGGCAAGAGAAAAGGTTCCAGATTCACCTTGGTGGACTGGCATCGCTACTCTTGTACATGTGACCCTAGAATACTTACTTTGAGGTGCTTCAGCCTCCTTGTCTGTAAAATGGTGGCAATAATAGCAGACCTCAGTCTTTTAGAGTTGTTAATAAGGATTTATTGAGATAATCCACATAAGGTTCTGTTACTCAGGAAATGATCAATAAATATAGTCACTGCTGTTTTATTATTGATGCTAATTAATGGTTGTCCCCTTCATTAAGAACTTCATAGCAAATCCTGGCAGGGAAGTGTATTTATAAATTGTACTTCTTTTGGTGAATGATAATTATTTCATTTTAAAAATTGCTTTTTGTATGTTAAAGTCCTTTAATGATAAAACTAAATAATTTGAAAAAATTGAAGACCAACATGTCAATAGAAGTATAATCAGCCTGTTTGCTGATTGTCTGCATCAATAAAAATATAAATTTTAAACATATATAGAAATCACATATATGAGGCTATATATTAGGCATGCATATGTAATTGCTTTTTTTTTCTAACAATTCCATATGATAAACCATTAAAGTTGTAGTTCTAATAGCTAACCAGGGCACTTTCAAATATTCTGCCAAGTGTTTTATGTAGCTATTTCATTTAATCTCTATAACAGTCATGTAAGTTTGTGCCATTATTACCCCATTTTACAGATGTAGAAACTGAGGCCCAGGTAACACTCCTAAATCATGGAAAATCCAGGATATGACTCAGGTCTCTCTAACTCTAGAGCCATACGTTTACATGCTTTCTGATGCCTTCTGATTTGTGCCTTCTGATTTTTGCCATCTAGTGTTCCTGAAGGGGCCTCAGGTTGGCTTCTGTTCGCTAATGTGATCTGTTATCATGAGGGAAGGGTGTTTGCATCTTGTGTTCTGAGAGTTTCAATTATGGCCGTGACCACCTGAACCTTCGCTACAGCTCAGGCCTCTTGATTACTGTCAGCCCATCCTTGAGCTTCAGACAGCTTTGTCACTTCAGATAAGGCTTTTCTAGCTGTAAAAACTTCTAGATAAAGAATTTTCTGTCACACTAGTGGAATTTAGGATATTCTGTAGTTATTTAAAAGAATATTTGAAAGGTGTCCTCCTTCAAGGACTGCATTTCATGTCAAAGTGCTGTCCCTTGTATGAAGAAGTGCATTCTTAAATCAGTTCTTTTTTTAAAAATATTTTATTTATTTATTTTTAGAGAGGGAAGGGAGGGAGATAGAGAGAGAGAGAGAAACATCAATGTGCGGTTGCTGGGGGTCATGGCCTGCAACCAAGGCATGTACCCTGGCTGGGAATCGAACCTGCGACACTTTGGTTTGCAGCCCGCGCTCAATCCACTGAGCTACGCCAGCCAGGGCAAGAAGTTCATTCTTTTTGGGTAGCACTGTGATTTGTAATATCAAACCACATCCTCTCCATGAGAAAGTGACTTCCCTGTTGCGTGGTTTGCGTGCTCCCAGGGTGCAAACGAGAACGAGTGTTCAGCACTGCGACCTCAGCTCTGTCCTTCCCTGCACCTCCTGTCTGCCCTCAGCCCCCTGTCCTCCCCAACCCCTTCCTCCTTAGCTTATTGAAATGCTTAGAAATGTATTGATTTGGGCTTGCAGAGAATTCCTTTCTTGGTAAAGCACAGTTTTAAATGTAAGGCTCTCTCCCTTTTTAAAAAAATGTTGCAATTATACTTGGCATTCAATATTATATTAATTTTAGGCATTAACTTATAAAGTGATCCTATTCCATAGGTCTAGTATCCATCTGGCACCATATGTAGTTATTGCAATATTATCAGAAGTCTCTTTGTTTCTTGATGGCATTCTATTTTTCTACTTTTTAATGACACAATTTACAATGATCATATAATTGAGACTACAGTCCTGGAAATCAGAATACTTACATGGCTTATTTGTATCTCTCAATGTAGTAATATATGTTTAATTGAGGGATAAAATTACCAAAGTCAGTTATCTAATTGAGAAGTGCTTTATGATGTATGTGACAAAAAGATTTTATGGTGAAAATTTTAGTCCTTTAAGGAAAGGTGTTGAAACCCTCTGCAGGGGTGTCCAACATTTTGGCATCTCAGGGCCACACTGGAAGAAGACTTGTCTTGGGCCATACATTAAATACATTGTGACACATAATCACAAAAACATCCCAAAATGTTTTAAGTGATTTTGTGTTGGGCTGCATTCACAGCCATCCCAGGCTGCTTATGGCCCGTGGGCCGCAGGTTGGACACCCCTGCTAGAGCAGCGATTCTCAAACTTTAGCACTGCTAGGAGTCACCTGAGGCACTTATTATAAGTGTAGAGTCCTAGATCTCACCAGTCGAAATTCTGACTGAGTGGGTGGGTATAGGGCAGAGCCTAGGAATCTGTATTTAAAACACCATCTCAGTTGCTTTTGTGCTGATTGTTTCAGATGTAGTCCCCATTCCTTCTTTAGGTAGAAACTCGTATTTCTTCACCATGTTTAGTTTGGTGTCTCCAATAAAAACCAAAACACTAATTTGAGGTCAGATATTCATGATAGGCCCCTGCTCAATTTGTTAGCCCCCTTCCAAAGTGCAGTCTCCAAAACCAGATGAAGAGCTCTTGTGGTGAAAATTTAGTTAAGGAGACATATTTGGGGGGAAAGGGTGGTGGCAGAAATGAGTGGGGTCAAAGGGTCATTCTTCTTGGAACTATTGCAGTCGCACAACACTCATTGACTTTATCTAGAATGCTATATATTAAGTAAACTGAACAATATTTTGGCTTTTTCTGGATTAGGCATGTGGCAATATGTATAAAAATATCAAATAATTATGTTGTATACCTGAAATGAATGTTATATGTCAATTAAACCCCAATAAAAATAACAGGTATGCAGCAACTCAGGGAATTTACTGAGCTCTCTGGTTTTTGATAAGTGCCACAGTTGTCAGTTTTATAGTGGGTGGCATTTAGTCAGCCCAGATGTTTCCAAAAGATGTTTCTGAATTCTTGACTTCAGTAGGTATGTGGTGGGAGGGATTGTGAGCAGTCTGGCTGGAACGAGATTGTGCTTATGTGCTAATCAGTGAAGCTAAGTAATGATTTTTGTGTGTGTGTGTCCTAAGACAATGAATTAAAGGCAGTGAACTGAAAACATTGCACTGAACTTGGCCACACTCTTTTTTGCTGTCTGTGAACTAGACCCTTGGAAATGTTGCGATCCGGTGCCCTCAGGGTCTGGTACCTCTGGGGGCCATGCTAACACACTGCAGCTGAGCTCAGGAGGTGACAATGGACTGGTGTTAGGGGAACATTTTGTTTTAAGCAACCTTCATTAAGGTGGTATTTTCCCTCTATGTCTTACATTTTAATTTGGACAGAAGAGGTCAAACCAAATTGATATTTTTTGGGTATTTGTTTGACTCCTTTGTTTTGACATTTCATAATGTCTCATGAATTGTGTAATAGTTTTCAAAAGGGTTGAGCATTTTGTTTTCTTTTTCTTTTGACTGTTTATGAAAATGTGTTGCATATGTAACACCATAGCACTGCAAACCATGTACTTTATAGAAGACTGATAATTGCTACTCACAGGTCCCCCAAAACAGCTGAATATAAGCTATCTAAATTTCTTTTTTCATAGTGTATTATAAGATTTGTGTGACTTTTCAGAAAAAAATTCTATGGCTTTATTCCTGACCTTTTTGAGGAAGACAGTATATTTTTGTGAAGTAAGCAGGATACCAACTAGTTTTTATGCCAATCCAGGCTGATAGAACCTATGTGGGGGGCAGGAGTGTGTCTTAATCTGTTTTTTCTGCCCTGCAGCATCCATGGAGGACAATGTAACAGGGACTTTGACTATGACAGTGAATAAATGAACAGTGCTTAAAACAACTGCCACTTTACCATTCTCTAATTAAGAAAATAATGTGACTGGATTGTTTTAATTAATCACTTGATATGACAAGTTTATGTTCATTAAAATCAATCATTTTCACTGGGTTAGTATGAAGTGCTTCTAATGATCTTAGCATGGCCATATTGATCTCTTTACAAATGTATTTTATTGGCCATGTTGAAATTTGGCACTTTAATGACATGCAATAACTATCTTTTCGAATGGCAGTCTACCTGTCTCGAAATCAAAGAAGATGGAATGGGATAGAATGTTGAACAAAAGAGTTGATGTATACATTGCAAATTTATTGTTACATGTAAAAGTAAGCTAACTTTAAATTTTGTTTTATTTCAAAATGTTCTTTTTTAAGCAGTATGATAATGCAGATTTAACATTCAAAGAACTGCATGTCACAGAGAAGCAGTCATTTGCAAATGGGAGTTTCTTGGGAAATTCCCTTTGAGCTACAAAAGCTCAGGAGCGTGTAAGGAGCAACTTTTCGCATCCCACATGGAAGGTGAAATAACGCCCGGTGGTTCAGGGAGAAAGAGAGGAGACACTGATCAGGGGACAGAGAGGTGGGCATGGGAAGGAGCCCTAGGAAGAAACTGGAGGAGAAGAGAGGATGAGAGACACTTGGGAAGCATAGGGACTGTGAGTGGATTGTCAGGAGTCTGATGGGGAGAATGGATGTTCTCTCCCGAGGGGAGACAACAACTGCAGGTAAAACCCCTAAATGTATTTTCTTTTACTAAGAGATGCTGAAAGTCCTGTCGTCTGAAATACAGGGGTAAGATTTTATTGATTTACAGTGCTAATCCAATGAACATTTTTATTAAGTGAATATTAATGCACAAAATCCCAAGCCAAGGAGCTTTCTCAAAAGTCTTTGCTGTATTAAAAAATATTGTTCCTGCAATAAGTCCTTTCTCAGAAAGAGTTGAATGTGAGGTGATAGCCTATCTAAATCTTGGTAAGTTAAAAGGAGGCAAAGATGTGGTACAAATGGGTGAGAAGCAGGAGACTGGGCTCTCTTCTTTCATCACTGCCACTGGAGTAACTCCCAGCCAAGCAGTTTAAGCTTACCATGTCTGTGTCTGTCTTCTTTGATTTATTATATATATTTTGGTCTCAAAAGACCAAATAAGGAAAACCAAATGGGAGTTTGTTATTTTGGAAGGAGGGTTCTTTTGCTTTTGAAAATAATTAAAGTTGAATAAATTGAGCCATGATAATAAAAAGGAAAGCTAATGTTTATATGGAAAATTTTCTTCTTAATGTCATTTTGGAGAAGAGTGAGCAGATTAGATTTCTCTCGAAATGGAACACTATGCAGGTTTCTAATTATGAAGAAATAGTTATAAAGAAATTAAGAGTGAGAATATATTTAATTTTGCCTTGCTTATTTTTAACAATGGTTTGTTTTGAGCTTATCTTTAGTTATTTTCTAACAACCAAAATTGCTCAAAACACACAAAAGAGCTTTACTCATGTTTCTGCCATTATGAGCATAATGGAGTCTGCTTAAAGTCAGTGGTTTAATACAGGAAGAGCTGGAAGTAAATATTTATGTCCAGTACTCATTTTAGTTGATAAACACTGCTTGGTATTATTAGTTACTCGAGGCAGCTCTTGGGCTCAGTGGGTAACTAGAGAGTACAGCAAGAAGACTTCCACATTGAACCTTGGCAGTGTCACTACTGGTCCCTACCCAAATAGTAAACACATCACTCATCAACAGAAGCAAAGAGTCATTCTTGCTTACATGCATGCAAGCATGTGTTCATTCAGTCTTGAGCTCCTTTATGAGCCAGTTTCTATGCTGAATCTGAATATACAAAATAGGAGCAGGCAGTTTTGCTTTTTTTTTTTAATTTTTTTTTATTTATTTACTTTTAGAGAGGGAAGGGAGGGAGAGAGAGAGAGAGAGAGAGAAACATCAGTGTACAGTTGCTGGGGGTTATGGCCTGCAACCCAGGCATGTACCCTGACTGGGAATTGAACCTGCGATGCTTTGGTTCTCAGCCCATGCTCAATCCACAGAGCTATGCCAGCCAGGACTAGTTTTGTTAGTTTTGAAGTCTAGGAGCTGGGGTGGTAGGATGGGGCAAAGAAGAGAAAAAGAAAAATGAAACATGCACACACCATGGATCTGTCCATAATTTCGATTCCATCAGCTATAAAACCACTTATTAAATGCCTTTGGAATAGGGGTTTGCAAAAACAAGCCTCTGGGAGTCTCCTAAAGAATTCATAACTAACGGTTGCCTCTCTGCTTGAGGCTTGATGTCTTTTAATTCTCTCTGCCTCCCTTCATGCTATAATTATGCAATTGCAAGTTTATTTTTTTCTCTTTCTCCCTCCACCCCTTATGTTGGAATTTGCAGTAAGATTATAGAAATTATCTCTCTAATTTAAGTATTAAAAATTGCATCCAGTGCTTTTCACATTACTTAATAAAAATGCAGATATCATGTCATTGTTTGGTCTTGAATCAGACTGTTGGCCCTTTGCTTTCTTCTGGAGCCCTGTGTGCTCAATGAATGATTAGGCGCTACACTCGAATTATGAGGCTAGCTATCATGAGTCATGGGTTCTGTATTTCAACTGAGAATCTAAGCAAGAGGTCATATGGAGAATACATAAGTGTGCTTCTCAAACTATAGTGGGTCTGGGTGGAGCCCACAAATCTGCTTTTCAACGGCCTTCTAGATGGTAGTGATGGTGCTGGTCCATGGGACACACTCAGGGTAGTAAGATTCTGTATAGCTGTGACATGAGTCTTAACCTCAGAGGTCTTAGTATAGTTTTACAGGATATTGACCTTGGAGTGTTAGTCTCTCTTTATAAAGCTTTGATGGGATGGGGCATCTTCAAATTGCCTCATTGGTCTGCATTACAAATCAGTTGCCATTTGCTGTTCACCTAAACCTTTTGCTACTTTGTGGACATTTCTTATAGGAGATAGTGATTTATCTTTTACAGAAAAATGAGAAATGAGTACTTCTATGTTGATTCTTACCTTCTGTTATTAATCTGATCCTTTGGTAGAAAAAGTAGTGTTACATTTCTCATTTACTTTGAAAGCTAAAGTTATCTAGGCTTAAAAATATTTTTGCTAATTCTGTACAATTCCTTTTATCCTGTGGCAATATTTTAGAATGATAAGCTCACTGCTTGCAGTAGGGTGTATCTATATCTTTCTATTAAGACCATCAAGTCTGTATTGTATCATCCATAATATTACCTTGAAGTACCAATATTTAAAAATAATCAAATTCTGACCCCATAAAAGTATCAAAATTCCTACATTTTAAAGTGTGTATTTATTGAGTGTAATTGAGAGACCAACTTGCATTGCAAAAAATTTGAAGATCAAAGTGATCAGGTTTTTACAAAGAAGCCTAAACGCACTTTACCTTACTGAAACCAATTTTCATTCATCCTACAAATATTTATTTACTGCAAACTATATGCCAGGCATCAGGTCAGACTTTGGAGAGAGAACAGGTAAATATTTACTGTTTTTATTCTGAATCATGCATTTTTAATGCAGAGAGAGAGAACACCTATGTTGTGGTATATAAAAATACAGGGTCTGACAGAAGTCAGGCCTGCCTGAGTGTGGCTGGTAGGGTGATAATATGGGTGTAATAACTTACAGTTTTAATTTGAACATTCTACCTAAAACATCACATGGTGTGCTTGAGTGTGATATTGTATGTCAGAGAATTACATGCTTGTGATTTGGTAATAAAAGATTTTGTAATAAAAAGGGGCATTGTTTGTGCCAGATCCTGTGTATATCAATGTAAAGAATGCTGATATATGTACATATACTTGTATTTATAGATCACATAGTATATCTTTTATGCTTGTCTTTCCATATTGATTTTTTTCTCTTGATTTTAGTAATAGCACACTTTTCTCCATTCCTTTTCTAATGATTTCTTGCCATCTCCAGCATGGATGCCTTTTATCAGTCAGGGTGTTTTCTACTTCAGGTGACAGAAATCCTGTCTCATCTGGCTCACACATTAAAGACAGTTATTTTCTCACATAACAGAAAGTCCAGAAGTAGGACAGACATCAGATCTGGTTGATACATTAGTCCAGCAATTTCATAAAGGTCATGTTCTTTCTTTTCATATAAACAAGGAAAAATTTCCCAGAAATCTCCCACCACAGTTCACTTTGGCCTTGATTGAGTCTATATCTGCTCTAGTAACTAGCAGGGGGCATGAACTTATGACTGATATGTTCTGATCATTTATAGCAAGGTAGAGTGGATGTTGGTGTCCAATATCCACTTTTTCTGCCCACTTTAAATTGTTCAGTTCCTGGGGGCTGGGTTGGGGACTCAGACAAAATCTTATATTTCCTAAGGACTGTTTGAGAATTCCTTCCATTCTTGCTGTATCTTCTCTCTGTAGTTTTACCCACTCCTATGACTGATCTCCCACCTTTGTATGTGATACTTTCCACCTTATATAATGAACCCAAAGTACTTTACAGAATTTTTTATCT
The DNA here is from genome assembly GCF_004126475.2 of Phyllostomus discolor. Lineage (NCBI taxonomy): Eukaryota > Metazoa > Chordata > Mammalia > Chiroptera > Phyllostomidae > Phyllostomus > Phyllostomus discolor. Next base: position 134,402,820 of record NC_040907.2, read on the forward strand.
ATACATTTAATTTCTTCCTGGAAAACTCACCTTGAAACTGCCAACAAAGTTTCAGATTCACTATAGTGCAAAACAGAGTTTATTATCGTTACATAACAATCCCAACTTGGCAAGTCATTTAAACCAAAACCCTGTGTGTCATCTTTGACCACGCTTATCAGTCAATAACCTATTTTGTTGATTCTTTTTCTCTATCTTCTCTCTGTCCTCTTCCTTCTCCTTTCCATGTTGCCACTTGGGCTGTTGTTATTTCTGGTCATGAGTGTTGTCTTTTAACTGACCTGTCCACATCCACTCATGCTGCTCCCCCTTGCAATGTCTTCTTGACATCACCAAGTCCACTACCCAAAGTTACATCTAGTCATGAAATTTCTTACAGTCTTTCTTTCCTGTGACATACCAGGATATTCTACATGTTAGCCTCATCTCATTCCCTGCCTCTCCTAGTACACTTGCCTTCAAAACTTGCATTTCAGTTAGTTTTTCTTACTACTCTTTCCCCAAACATGCTGAACTGTTCCTGACCGTGCTTCTCTTTATGCTGTTTTATTTACCTTTTCTGTTTCAGTTCAGTCATTATCCCCTTTTCAAAGACTTCAGAACTCTCTACTGTCCTTACATCCCCAGGAAAACTGAGGATGATGACAATGTGGTGGTGGTGACTGATATATTTTGGTATATAGACATATATATATTAAGAAGTAGAACAGTAAATGAATATAGTATAAAGCACTTAGAACAGTGCTTTTATTATTCCACACAAAAACACTGAGGTAGGCACTGTTGTAAATCTGTCTTATAGATGAGGAGGCAGAGGCACAGGAACCTCAGAGGCAATAAGCAATGACACTGAGATTTGACCTTGAACAGTCTGGCTCTTGGATCTGTGCTCTTGGGCATTACATCTTACAGTGACTCAATCATTTGGTCGGTCTGTTCTTGGGCAGCATTGTACCTTAAATGTATTTTCATTATTGCACTGAAATTTTTTTTCAATCTAATTTCCCCAACTATACCAAAAATTCTTTGAAGACTGGAGTGATTATTTTCATCTAGTCCTTAATATAGTAGGCATGAAGCATTGTTAGGATAAGGACAAAAAGAAGTGGGAAAACAGTGTTTGGTATAATATTTGTGGCTAAAGAAATGAGTCAGACATTTCTCTGAAATGCTGTAAAACTGTTACTCAGCTTTGTTCTCGTAGTAGCAGGGTTTTTGATTGAATAGTCATTGTCTTTAAGGAAGAGGTCTTCCTGTATTCTGCCAAGTCTTGGAACATTAAGAACAGATGATATACTGAGGACACCTAACCCAAGTTCCTCACTGTATATGTTTCTTTATCAAACATAAATCAGTCTACAAAATGAATTACACACAAATGTTCACTGTAGCCCTAGTGGTAATATAAAGAACTGGAACCAGTCCAAATATCCCCCAACAGGTGAATGGATAAACATAGAGTACAGGGTTCATGTCATGGAATGCTGCTCAGCAATAAAAAAATAAAAAGAAATGGACAAATGATACCATGGAACCATGTGATTGAGTATCAGATACATTATACTGAGCAAGAAAGGGCAGACACGAAAGAGTACAGGCCCTGTGATCCCAACTCTGTGACTCTGTAAAACAAATTAATCTTGGTTCAGCAAATCAGATGAGTGGTGGCCTGAGTGGGTGGAGTGGAATTCACTGAAAATGGGCAGGGAGAAACTTTCTTGGGTGATGGAGATGCTTTATAATTTACATGATTTAGATAATTATCATGCTTTAAGTTTACGTGAGTTTAGATAACTATCAAAATTCAGTAACCTTAGGATCTGTGTATTTTGTTGTATGTTAATCATACCTGTTTTTTAAAATGGTGGTATTAGGATTAGGGAAGTGGGGTCAATAAGAATTTAGGATGGGGAAAGTATCAGCAGGTTTGTATGCTAGTGAAAATGATCCAGTTTGAAGAAAAAATATGGATGAGTAAAAAAGAATGAGGAACTGGTGAAGCGATGCACGTGGGTGGAAGGACTGGCTTTGGGAAGGGCGTGGATAAGTCAGAGTATGGGTCTGCACTGGTGGAGGGTGGGTGGTGGTTCTGTTGTTCCGAGTCTACACAAGTCCTCTTTGCTTCCCCCCCCCCCCGCCTCCCCCCAAGAGCAGTAGGAAGCCAGGACAACAGTTCACTGTGAGGCTGGAGGCGGTGAGGTGCAGGAAGCTAGAGGAAGTCTAGAGTAGAGGTTGTCAAACGTTATCAGAAGCATGGTGCATGTTAAAACAAATCTGTTGGGCCCCACCCCAGAGTGTTCTGGCCCAGTAGGGCTGAGGAAGAACCTGAAAATGTGCCAAGTTTGTAGATGATGCTGATCTGGACAAGACTGAGAACCACTGGTGTAGAGCTTTCATTTTTATTGCTGAGACAGCTGTGTTTCGAATAATAAAATGATTTGTCTAAGGTGCCAGAACTTTGATGAGTAAGTAGCCCGGCTGCTGCCTGCTGCCCAGGATTATCCTATGGACCCTCTCTGATTTCAGAAGCAAGAGCAGTAGAGCAATAGGTGCCAGAGTTGAACTAGGGGTGCACAGTAGCAGGGAAAGTGGGAGAAAGGAGAAGCTGGGATTACCAAAACAAATCTTGCTAAAGTCACCTTGTTACACTGTTCCCTGTGCCTGGGGGAAGGAATATTTTTGCCCTGCCCAGTGTACACGAGTATAGCTTCACATGATCAGAGAGTTTGGTTTTGTTTTCTACTTGTAAAGGTTTGCTTTTAGGAAGTTCATTAATGCAGTTTTGATTATATTTTTTAAAGATTGGTACATACTTCATTTGCAAGCACATGCTTTCCTTTGGTTTTAGTGTATATATTACATATCACATGTGTTATGAATAAAATCACATGACTGTGATTATAAAAGTATTGTCCATGACATATTTAAGACCTTTAAATTATATATATACATAAATTAATTATATTGAAAAGCAATGGTGAAATGTGACCAGAACTATATATGCAGTCTACCAAATAAAAACACTAGAAGGAAATATTCTAAATATTATCCATGGCTTTTCTGAGTTTTCTTAGATAACTTTAACATATTTTTTCTATGTTTCTTCATGCTTCTAAAATGAATATGTTATTTTCATACAAGAAAGTTATTTAAAAACAAACTATTCATAATAACTAGTATAATGCCATGTAATGGGTAATGTAATGACAACCTAAAAACTGATTTTCTTTTTTAGTGTGTTGGCCTTGAGGGCTTGGTATTTATCAATAAACAAGTAAAATGTCCCTTTCTCTTTAGAGTCTATATTTTGGAATATCGATGATGGAACTCACTGCACCTCAGTGAGCTCACCAATCCTAGTGGATAGGTCAGCACAGGGTGACTGCAAATCCATATGTTAGTTTGAAGTATTGTTATTCATATATGTTGTTTGCCCCTTTGGATTATCATTTTTGAGGTTGTGAACTGTAGTCATTGTAGAAATTGTCCTTGGTAATCTCTATAATTTTGCCTAGAATACATTATTAAATATATTATGGCAGTATAAAAATATAGTATATAATTTTGCATTTCTGGATTGAGTCCATTTATAGATATGAGCAAAAATAGCCAAGAATATGTTTGGCAGTGTTGAATCATATCAGATAGGATCTATTCTATGATTTTTACAACTAAATAGCTTCCAGCAAATGGTATAGTAGTCTGATAAATGAATAAAGACATTTATAAGAATTCTTCCTTTCCACATATTTGGTTTAAAAATAGTTTTTCAGCAATAAAAAGGATGAAGTATAAGCTGCATGCTACAGGGTGGGTGAATCTAGACAATGTCTGCTGAGTGAAAGAAGCCAGACACAAAAGGCCAACACACTGTAGTATTCCATTCGTGTGAAACAGCCAGAACAGGGCAATCAATACAGACAAAAAGTGTGGTTACCCAGGGCTGGGGGCAGGAGGGAGAGACCAGGGGTACTTACTGCTGGGTTCAGGGTTTCTTTTGGGGGTGATAAAATGTTCTGAAATGAATTGTAATGGTTACACAATTCTGTGGATATACTAAAACTATTGAATTGTACATTTTAAGTGGGCAAATTATGTGGTAATTTCCAGAGATTCTTGGGGCCACCTAATATGTTTTTCAAGTTAGAATTTCTCAGCCGGCACCTGGAGATCTGCATTTCACCAGGTATTCGTGTCCTTGCTCCCCACTGATTCCTATGTGCAGTAAAATTTGAGAATTGCTGTTCATTTATTAAAGGTCCTGTCTGTCTGTGATGCTCAACTTTTGTTCATGTCTTTTCTATCTCATTTGGTTTACTCTTCCTGGATATTAGGACTCGCCTTTGCTTAATGAAGAGTTGGGCCAAAGATGGTTGTCTGAGATATTTGACTTCCTCTTGAAGATTGCTTCTAAAATGTCTTATATTTCCCTTGGATGTTTAGTTTTTATAACTCTTCCTGTTTCTCTTCTTTCAGTGCAACATATTGGATGATCTTAGGAGATGTGCTATTAAGTACTAGATGTTCTGGGCATTCCAGGATGAATAAAATACAACTGACATCTTCAAAGACCTACAGTATAGATTTACTACGCTATTTTGTTTTGTTCCCTCTGAAGAATTCAGTGTTTTAAGTTTTCCCCCTTTTAACTGCTCATAGCTGTAACTTTTAGAACAAGTAATGTAATTGCATTATTAAATTGGGGAATAATATATGTGGAAAAAAATCTGTAACTTTAAAATTGAGCATTGAGCATATAGCATGGAATTTTAATAAAGAAAAATTAAATTTTGTTCATAAGACTATGAATATTTGTTAGACTAACATTTGCTATGCAACTTTTAGGAATTAAAGTCTATGTTGAGAAGCATCTTTTTTTTTTAGATTTACATACCTATAGTTTTTCCTTTTTATTGTATTTATCGGGGTGACACTGGTTAACAAAAGTATACAGGTTTCAGGTGCACAATCCCACAGCACATTATCTGAACACAGTATTGTGCATGCGAAGCATCTTTTAAAAGCTGTGTTATTGTGTATGCTACCCAAAGCTGGGATGACACGTTCTTTGCATTTTCATGAATAGGTCAGTGAGCTCATCTTAAATGATGAGTTTCTTTTATATATTTTGTTAATTTTTTTCTTGACGTTCCATGGCTTGGAATATTTTAGGAATAAAGTATTGACTGCAGATGTTTCCAGAATAAAATCAGAAAGTTTGAAATTCAAATATGCTTATAAAATTTGATCACACTTTCATCATTATTAATTATAAATTTTAGTTGAGGCTTAATATTTATTTAAAACAAGAAACTTTTGCTTGCTATTCTTTATATGAGAATATAAGTGAGAATTGAGTAATTCTTTCAATTGCATGTATTTATATTAATGCCATGGAATTTCTATCAGAGATATTGCTTCTAATGGGGTAAAGCTCTTGCCAGCTTGCACAACTGGAGCACCAGGCTACAAGAGAAGATATTCTGTTCTTTTAGAGTAAGTTTCTTTCATCTGAGTAGCCCTCTTTCTTCAAGGGCCCCCTTCCTGCTTCATTGGTTTCCTTTTTTTTTCCCCTTAATTTTGCAAACTTCTCCTTCTTCCTGTATTCACACTTAAATATAATTTTCCCAATCTCCTCTACTTTTTTAGTACCCAAAAAGCTGATTTTTTAAATCTACTACTTATAGTTTGCAGCTGCTTTAGATAGAATGTGCTCCATGTGTCTGTTATGTTCACATTTGCCATGTCATCCTTTATCATTCCCCTCCCAGCAAACACAAGTCAAGAATGTCAGCCACCATTCTGAATGCTGGAGATACACCATGAACAAAAGTCCCCAGGCTCTGCCCCAATAGCTCACAGAGCTAGTTATGAATCATTATGGAACATGCACAGAGATTGGTTCCTGGAGACTATGGGAATACTAGCTAGGGACATCTCACCCACCCTGGGAGAGCTGTGCTCAGGGGTGATTTATCAGCAACACCTTCCCCACCAGCCTGCCTCCCTCCATCTTGCCCAGAGGCATTGTGGCCCTTGGTGGTGTCTCTAGAACCTCCTTCTACAAATCACAGTTACAGAACTGAGTACATGGTACACTCTTCCCTGAGGATAGTCCCTTCCACATGACCTGGACAGAACTCTAAGATTCCATGCCTGTTTGCATGGCTTCACTCACATCCGATGAGAAAGGCCAGAAATAGACTTCTCTTTGCTGTTCCATCAGCTAGACTTGTTGAGACCTAGAGCCTTCCAAAAATTGGAGGTGTCATAATCTGTGGTAAGCTCGAGGTTCCTGAACAGGTGTAGACATGGGGAGAAACAGATTTCAGCCTGCAGGGTGTTAGAACCAAGGGAAACTTGGATGACGTGTAATGGAATCAAGTCTAAGTGCAGATGATGAAACTGTGACTCAAGGGTTGAATAACTTGCCTGAATTTACATAGTAAGAGTTACATTCATCACAATTACCTACATCTCCTAATTCTTCATTTATTCTACCATCCTGCTTTTCTGAAATTAGTGGCTCTCTATTATTTTTATTTGGTGATTCTCATGGGTGGTCATATGACTAGATTTAGCAGCATCTAAATCTAGTCATATGATGTATCAATGATATAGTTAAGTAAATGACATTTTTACAAATGTAAAGAGATATATACATATATAGTTTCAAAAATCATTATTTTACTTGATACAAACATATGGGGACAGTAACATTGGAATCATCTTAAATTTTTAAATATAACCATGTAGTAATTTCTGAAAAACTTAACTTAGAAATTCTCATTTCTCGATTCCGGGCTCATTGTGTAATAGTTGGAAGTTTCTTGAATTTTGTGTTTTTATTTGTAAAGCAGTAATACTGAGTCTGTCATCAGGAGGTGAGAATTCCTTCCAACTAGTTCAAGATTCCTGTTTCTCCTTTAGTGTGTTTCCTAAGCCCTTTACTTAATTCTCTCAAATAGTGAACAGCCTAGACACGTTCTTAAAGAGACAGTAATCTAGTGGACCACTGCTTACCTGTCTCCAATTTACAATGATCAGTTCACTGTCATTCTTGGTTCATTTGTGTCTGGTATCACACATGCTATTTATTTGTTTACTTACTTTTGAAATATTTTAAAGTAAAACCACAAAACATCCAATTATTTCTTTAAATATTTTCATAGGTATCTCTAATAGATAAGGATTTAAACTACTTTTAAAACCTACTTTACATATCAAAAATCCTTTGATATCACTTACTACCCATCTGTTTCAGTTCTTCCAATTAGAAGAACCAAAGGTTGAATAGTGAATCCTCTAGACAGGCTTCTTGTTTTTATTAATACTTTGATAAAGTTTTACTCTCATAGTGTCTTTTGCTTTGTAAGCCTGGCTGTCACAGTCATCACTTACAATAGTTTCTTGTTATTCTATATTCTCCTCACTTAGTTTTCTTTGTGATCTCTTTTCTGGACTTGCCCATCCTAGATCTCTGGTGAATGAATGCCTTACACATGTTTAATATGCCCTGTTAAGCACCATCAGTGGTGAATTTTCATTTTGTTAGCATAAAGAGGGCCGAATGAGACCTGAGTCAAAGCTCTGTTTCACTCTATTTCTGCCGATGCCTAAAATCATCTTTAAAGGAATATGAGTGTGAATAAAGCAGAAAATGGGCAAGGAATGGAAAAGGACATACCACTGTTTATAGACCTGTACTTTAGATACCACAGTTTTATATTCGTCAGAGATTACATGGGATACTACAGGTAAAAATATCTTGAAAATGTTATTTAGCATTTCCATTATTTTCAGAATTAACTTTTCTGTTGTCAAGATGTTAAAGCAGAAGTTTTTTTGCTTACTGTGAATCCCGATTTTGATTTTTTTTTTAAATCCCTCTCCCCCCACAGAGAAATGGTGTTTTAGGCTGATTGAAAGTCTGGGCCCTGGAGTCAAACAGTCCTTGCTTCAAATCTTGCCTCTGCCACTAACATTTCTCTTGGAACTAACAAGACACATAACTTTGCCATGTTTCTGTTGATTTACCTACAAAATAGAAAAATGATTGTTACAAATTGTTATAAGGATTAAAGAAGGTCATGTACCTAACAATTTAGCACTAACACGTACATGTCAAGCGTGAGAGGGAGATAACTATTTTTGATACTCAGATTTAGGATAATCCTGTGATTCGTTCTTTCATTTTTCTCAAGCATGGTTCTGTCACTTGTATTGCACTGTGCTTTTTCTTTGTCTTTGGATTAGAGTATCTTATCTTGGATAAAATCTTAAGTGTTTTTGTTTTTACTTCACTTTAACAAATGAGACACCTTAGATATTGGTGGAGGGTAGTTGCGCTCATTCTGATTAGGTTTCTGAGAAAATTGCCGGTCCCATGAAGATTTTTAAGACTGTTGGGGAGTAAATGAAGGAAAAACTGAGTGCCTTGAACTTGGAAATTAGGTGATCTGGGTTCTCCCAAGGACCAGTTTGCTGACCTGAAGCAATTTGCTTCATCTGTCTGGATCCCGATGTCCTCTGTTATGGAAGAGGGGTTTTGAATAGGTGATGGTGCAGATGCTTTTGGTATTAACATCCTATGATTGCTGTTGGGTGGGTAGAGCTATGCCATTTGAGTCTGAGAGAAAACACGGGAACAGGGCTTATAGGTGGGAGTTGGGAATGGAGGCGCATAACAGGAGATGACAGAAGGCATTACTTTTCAGAATTAAGGGAGCAATATGGGGAGTGGGAGGAATAAGCAAACCGAAGAACAGAAAAGGAGAGCAGTGCCAGGACTTTGATCTGACTTTTGTTTTTTCAGTAATGCTAGGATTTTATAGCAGTGTCCACTGTTGCTTCTGGTACATGCTTTTTAAAGGGACAATCTTTCAAAGAGTGTGCACTCTAAACCCAAATTCTGGGGAATCCCTAGGTCTTTGTAGCTCATTGAGGATAAAACCATGTGTTGTGATGTCACTTCTGTGATGCCAACAGAAGCATGATGTGATGGCTTTTGTTTTTAGGTTTAATAAGAGCTTCAGATGTGGCTTATGTTTGTGGCCAATAGAAATCATGGAATTTAACTCAGAGAGCCAGGCAGCAGAATATAAGGCATGGCTTGGCTAGAGGTCTTCATATTAGCCATGCTGACAGCTATGATGAAACACTTTAAAAACATAACATTCACATGACAACTTGATTAGACATAGACAGGTAGAAAAATCAGCACTTAGTAGTAAAGTACTCCTTGCTATTCTCCAGCAAATAGTGTCCTCTGTTGTTCAGGCTTAATAAGGTCACTCTGAGCAACCTTTAAGGAAAAAAGCATAGTTAGAGATGAATAACCAGTGAGAATGGACGGTTACTCAGGCAGAGCTTCACACAACAGCAGTTCCTCAGTGAGGTCATACACTTCAAAATCTGGTGCTGAGTGTGGGAGTCCAGAAGTGTCATTTGTCAGTGCATTCACTTGACAGACTAGTTGAAGGGAACTGATCATGAGAAACCAAATTGACAAAATGCTGATGGACCAAGAATCCATGGATTCCCAAACTTTTGTCAACTACTTTCTGTCCAAAGGAAATTTTACCTGGAAAGGCCATTGTTATCAGAGGTTGGGGAAATAGTTGAATGACCTTGGGCAGTGTCAAGTTGTAATATTATCTGGAGTTTAGAGTGTGAAGTGTCGAAAGTACTGAACATCCAAGGTGCCTGACCAGGGAACTCCCTGTGATCACCCTTCTCCTGCCTTGTTTCCATGTCCATTGTCTTCTTACATCAGCTCTGTCTTATTGTAGTGTTTTCAGTTTCTGGCAAGTGCTTATCAATTACATATTTGTTAAACGAATGAATTGTAGGCGCTCAAATATATTGCTTTGAGTTTTGTTAAATTGCGTAACCATAAGGTTTATTTTAATCTTCGCATCTTTTTTTCTCCTGTTCTGACAGAAGTTGAATGTTTCCAAATTTCTGGGTCACAAATTGAGTTACTTTGTGATCTTGCCCATTAAGTGTTAATCCTTTCAAATTTTGTTCCCCTTTCCCCTTTCTAAACATCTTTTCTATGTGAATTCATCCATTTCCAAGGTTTTAAGGAAATGCTGATGATTCCTACTTGTAAATCTAATACCTCTTGAGGTCTCATGGCCACTTCAAATTGAACATGACTAAATTGAACTCATCGTCATCTCCAAATCTTCTCTAGAATTCTCCTTCAGTAATGACTTAGGTGCTTATGTAGAAAGCCCAGGAGTAATCCTTGACTCTGTTTCTCTAGTCATCTAATCAGTACTGGTGTGTCAGGGCTCAAGAGTAGCCACCTTTCCTAAACAATGATTTTCGTCTCTCCAGGCTGCATCCCAGCTCTTCATAGTCATTGCTAACCTCCAAGTACTGAGTAGTTACTGTACATAATGTAGTAGAAGAAATCAGAAGAAGAGACTTGTTATACAAATGTTGAACACAAGTCAGTGATGTGTAGGAAGTAATTAAAAGTGTTGTGAAGTCCTAGAGGCTAATTTTGGCTGTATATCGGAAGGCTTCTGGAAGATGGTATGTGAACTGAGCCTCAAAGGCTATGATTGTGATGCACGTAGTTGGCAAAGTCCTCATATATGTCACCAGCCTGTAATGAGATTTTTTTTTATGTAAGAATGTTTCCATCTCTTTATGGCTGTTTAGTTCCATGGTTGCCTTTAATAAAGATATGTATTTTACCTGATGACTTTGAAAACTGTTCAGCTGATTGTTAATTCTATACTGTGATTCTGCAATTTCTAAAACTCTCAAAAACCAAAAATGAAGTTGTTAGCACATCCTCTCAAAATAGTTTGTTTTTTAAGAAGTAAAAATCATTCAGTTGCTGAGATCTCTTTTTATTACTTGAATTTCAACCAATTCCTAGTATAACGCGTCAGTTTTGGTTTAACTCATTAAAAATTGGGGAATAGAATAATATTGGATATGGTAGTGGTTGCATACATCTAGAGATATTTGGTCAGTACAGGTAAGACTGTGGTTTGGGAACAGCAACCTTTTCTAGAAAATATCAACAATATTAATAGTAATGAAAACAACAACCATTTTCATGTGCTAAGAACAGTATTATGTACTTTTCATATGCTACCTTTTTCAGATTGCATCACAATCTTACAGGATCTGTATTATAATCCTTGTTTTCAAATCAGGAAATGAAGTTTCAGAGAGGTGGTAATTCAGGTCTCCTGACCTGAGGGCCTGTACTGTTGGTAACCACTGATATGCTGTCCTTTGGTTCTCAGTCATTTGTGTTAATGAAAGGTATTTATCAAGTTTTGCTTCTTTTAACACGAGTGGTTCCATCAATGACAATGATTACCTCAAAAATATTTTCTTCTTTTATCTTCCTCATACTTATCAGACTGAAAAATTACTTGTCAAGGTAAGTTCAAGTACAAGAAAGGTGTTTATCTTATACAGTTTTCTCTTGTTATTGGAAATAATTTGCTGATACCATTAAAATAATATGTATGTATTTGAAATAATTACCATTCAATCATCAGTTGCCTTTTAATCTTGCTTCAGATTTGAAATGAAGCACTATAATGGTAATTGCATAAAGTGCCATTAGTCTCTCTTCCTTCTATTCGGTTTTTGTTTTTACCATTGTGTGAAATTCTTTACCATATAACCTATAATATAGCTACAGAATTTTTTTTAGCTTTGGTAAGAATATGTGACTCTGAAGAGAATCAGAGTATGGAGCAAAGGACAATTTTCTAAAGCTTTGAATTTGAACTTTTAATAGGACCATGAAAAGGACCCCATTATATCAGACTAGTGACCTACCCAAGTTCATTTGCTGGAAGTGTTGCCTGTTTCTCAGACCGACTCTAGAAAATCTGTCCTAAATGTTATGTCACAAGAGAAACTCATCTCTTTCAAAGTGATTCTCCCAAATGAAGGTATTCCTTTCTCACTAAAAGAATATTTTACTTAGTGGGTAACAATAGTTGATTTCTTACATAATTATAGAGTGTGAGTTCTACACTTTACAACTTTACCTTCCTTCATATTATCCTTGATGTCCTTCCTGTGGGATAATTATAGATTGCATGAAACTGATTAAACCTGCTCATTTTCAGCCTTTCTTAATCTTGTTTTTGCATTTTGGAGAGAATAGGGATATACACTCAGACTTTCCTAAATGTTTTTTAAAATGATTCTACCCTCTTATTTTTGCATACATGTTTGGGTTTTTTTTTTTTGGTCATTTTGACAATTTTTATGTGGGAGTTTGGTGAGCTTGCTAAAAGTTTTCTATATGCATGCACTTTTTTCTTTTAGTATCTCACAGATCATATCCATGTGTTTCCTCTGTTGCATTTTGCTGTTCATTCCATGTAATTTGGGTGTTTGGCCTTGCATGGTCTCATTCCAGTTTATGTTGAGCATTATGATCTTTCCTTTTCTTAAACAGAAATTGGCCATTCTCCTTATGCTTCTCATTTGTTTCCTATTTATTCCCTGGAAATTTACTCTCATAATTATGAAGTCTCCAGGGGGGAAAGTTTATTTTTATTTTTAAAGATGGTAGCATCAAAGACCTTCTGCTATCCATTCCCTCCCCCTTCCCCCATCCTTGAAATTAATATGTTGTATTTTAAGTAATAATTTTCTCTGGTGTACAGACTTGTGGAATTACATGTGTTTTCTAAAGGGCACTAATTTGAAGAATACAGTGACTTTTTTTGTTGTTCTGGAAGATCATTTTCAGGCGTAATTTTCATTAGTGTGCTATGTTTTGCAATCTTGAAACTGGAAGATGCTCATAAATAATCTTTTACAATAATTTAGGAGAAAAATTTCTCTCCATTCATGATTACATTAGGTTTTCCAACAACAGGTGGAAAAATGAGTAATTGTTATTTTTTACTTGTATTCATAATCTAACTTAATTTTTAAGTGAGAACCTGATTTTACAGATAAAATAACTGGATCTCCAGGGATTCATGGACTGGTTCAGATTTACAAAACACACACACACACACACACACACACATATATATATATATAGTCAAACCTAGACTTTTGTGTATAAATCCAGTATTTTTACCACTAGAGCAGAACTACAGTTTTGGAAATTTCTTCCTTAAACTTCATCAAAAACATATGTTGAATGTCTATATAAAATTTTGGCATTGCATAAAATAGTTTAAATTAGCAGAGTAACTACCCTTAGGAGCTTGCAGTTTTATGTGAAGTTCTTTGTAGTTGGGACAAAACAGTTCTGCCTACTTTTCATTGTTCCTTGAACAAGTTAAATACACTTAAAGAAGGATGTCACAATCAGCAGTGCTTGGAGAGATTCCATTATTGTTTATCCCCTAAGTGGACAACTTTTAGGTAATCAGATCACAGGTGGGCTGACATACATTTTGAATGTTGATTGGTCTTAAGGTTACTCCTTTTGTTTCTTCAACTCTACTGCCTCCCTCCTTCTTCATTACGAAAACTGCTCTGGAGAGCTAGTGTAGAGCTCCATTATTCACATTTCCTCTATTCAAGTTCTCTCTCAAATGGTTTTAGTTCTTTCACTGTGAGATCCTCATCTCCAAATTTGTAACATCTAGATACCACGTTATTTCTCTTAGTTTCTGGCCTTACAGCTCAAAACAAAATATTATTAACACAACAACCACCACCAATGGAGATGCACTTTCTGTTAAGTCCTGTTGTTTTAATTTAATGAGAAAATTTTTTTAGTTGTTTTCTTCTCTGCACATTGATCAGAAGTGATATGTTTAGGATTATAAACATTTACTTTTAAAGCTGCTGCTTTTAGGTTGAGTCGGAGCATCGATTGGCATGCTGTCCATGCGACTTCAGTGCCTTGTGGCTACTATGGAATCAGAGTTCTGAAAAGCAATTGCATGTTAAGAGACCACAGTAAATGTGAGGGCAAGATGGGCAGACATGCTGGAGTCTCTGAGATGTGCTGTCTGATGAGGAGAAATGCATTTGTGTGCAATTGGGAATGATGAGCACTAAGGCCTTCCCCTCTTTGAGAGGAAAAAGGTAATTCTAAACTTTAGAGGTAGATTTTGTTAACAGTTGAGATACAATTTTAAAATTAATTATATGGCCTCTTAAAAAAAGTTTTTCAGATGTATTAGTTTGGGCTAGGAAAAATGCATACTATAGAAATAAAAATACTTTCTTAAATAGGTGAAATCTGAGTTCCATTATCAGTTCTAAAATAGGACTAAGACATGTCTGTAGAGCTGATGTGACAAATAGAAGCCAAAATTTAGGGACACAGCTACCAACACCAGTAAACAGAAAATGCAACTCTTATCTGTGACTGGTAGCCACAGTTACAGTGTGATTATTAATTTTAACGTGGATTTATATAAAATGGTGAGATGGTGGAGCTTGTCTTTTCATCTTGTCACAGTTTACCCCACGTGTATTTTCCCTGTGAGGATTATGGTGGGCAGGTGTGGTTGTCAGTGGCATCCCTTTGCTCTCATTGACGAGGAGTTAAGATTTGCAGCCATGGTTCCATTTTCATTCAGCATTAGTATGAAATGCTTCAATACCTTGGAATGTGTCAGTGCTGCCAGCATGTTTTATTGATTTTTAATTTGACTTTCTGATTGGATTGGAATGGTGTCTTCCAAATAGCATATATTTCAGTGAATTTATGTAACAATAACTGTAAGTAACATATGTAGTGGACAGTTTCTCTTTTATATATTTTAGATATAAAAACCTTTTAGAAAAACATTTAAATGCAGAAAACTATAAAGATTAATCTTGCAAATGACTACTCATCATATAGTATATATGTGCTAAAAAATTATACAGATACACCAGTGTATTTCTTTAAAACAGTATAATTGCACACATAATAATTAGATTTTAAAATTATACCAGAAACTCCCCTAAATCTTAAAGAACCTCTCATTAAGTTGCATTGTTTCTTAACCCAAAGAAAAATTCAGGTTGAAATGTTTTGAAAACCTGTTGCTGGAGGCCAAAGTATGAACTCACAGATCCTGAGATCATCCAGTTTTACTGTTCTGTTGTACATTCCTGAGATGTTTAATATAAAGCTGGTAAATGTGTGTTTCATTTGATCACACCCACTGCTCCTGACCCTCCCACTTGCAGAGAGAAGCAAAGCCATCTGCAGCCCACTGTCATTGTCTGCCTTCTTTTCTGAGGAAGTGAGCAAGCTGAAGAAGTTGTGGCCCTCCACCCTGGCACTAGAATGCCCTAAAGATCATAACTGTGTGTGTTGAGGGTAGGGGAGTGCTGTCACCATAAAGACGTTTGTGTACCACCATTCTCTCTGAGCGTGTACTCATCCTCCTTTCCTGCACGCCACTAACTTTTTGAAAACTCCTAAGGCATAGTGAATTTATATCCATCCCAAAATGTAGTAAGCTTACATTTCTTTGGAAATTTTTGGAATTCACTTATTTTAGGAGATCATGTAAATTTGGCATTCTGTTTTATCACAAATCAGCATTTATTTTGCTAGAAGGATAGTATGTCAAGCCATTACCTCCCATCCCTCCCTAGGTTGAACAGGTGCTCCAGGGAGCTGTCACACTTATCCTTAGGTTTTCTGCTCCAAGCTCCTCGCTGCAGCGTGTGGACTTGAGGTCAGGAAGCCACCAAAGTCAGTCATTCATTGATGTCTGTCACCCTTGTGAACATGATGGGAAAGTGGAGGCCTTTCTGAAGGGGGCCTTCTTTGTTATTTTTGTGACAAGGTCACATTTGAGCCAGCAGCAGTATTGCCTCCATATTTCTCTGACTCATGATAGTAAATATGAAACCCTGGAGTTATATTTTTTTGTATTTGAATAGAGAATAGGTAGACAGAAACCACTTAGGAATCTGGAAAATTTGCAACATAGAAAAGTAGATTTGTATCCTGGTTTTCCTTTGTAAAGTAACTACATGAAGAGCCTATATTTAGTCACTTGTTAAAATGTAGAATAGAAAAATATAAAGAAAAAAATCAGTGGCAATCCTATTCCTCAGACAAAAAAAAATCACTTTTTTAGGCATTTTTTCCAGAATTTTTGTCCATTCAAATGTGAATGTGAATGTCTGTGGGTATTGCAAAACCGAAATCTTTTTTTTAATGTTCAGTTTTATATCCTGTTCTTTTTATTTGATGTGAGACTGTGAGCATTGGTGTCATTATTCTTTAATTGTGCTAAAAATATTCTCAATTGTGCATCCTAGTCCTTATATATTACATAATCCCTACCGCACAGCTGTGCGTGGGGGAGGGCAGGGACTCTCACTGAAGGTGTGCTATGAACTTGGTGTAGATGGCTGGTGCTTGTGGTATCAGAGTGCTCCAGTTGCTTTTCAGAGCTTTACATGCACTATGCAGAAGAAATTGTGCCCTTAGAGCAATGAATGCTATGATTTTACAAATGTGGGATAAATTTGAAAGCTCAGCTTTTCTTACTTTATAATGGCGAGTTATTCATTCAGCAAATGGATATATTGAGTTCCTGTCATTCCAGGGAACGCGTGAGTAGCAGGGAAAGAGTAAGACACAGGCCGGTCCTCAAGGAACGTGTGGTTGCATGACCCAGTCTCTTGAAAATCACAGTGATGGTCCTTAAGGCCCGAATGAGTATATTAGTGGGAGAAGCATTCACTGGTCTGATAAGTTTGCAAAGTGTTGCAGCTCTTATCTCTCTCTTGCAGTCTCACAGAGCTTAATAAGTTTCTAAAATGTCTTGCAGAGGGGAAAAACCCCAAACCTCTATGTAGCTTCATCAAATCAAGCATTTCCTGAACTCATCTAATCATAGAAATCTTTATACCAACACACTAGGATTCCCCAGAATTCTCCTAATGAATGTAGTAGATTATGTAGCACCACAGTGTTTTGTGATTGCTTCTATATGTTTATGAAATCATTTATTTGTTTTAGGTCTGGCATGGATGTGGGTTGTTACTGGAAAAATCAATGTGGTGGAATAAATTGCCACTAGCTTTTTCTTATCTGGAATTAATCTCAAATAATAGCATAAGGGCCATCAATACCAAATCCTGTCCTGAGCTGTCAGCACTGCCCGGTAGCTACAAAGAGAATTGCAATGCTGCTGAACCACATACATCTGCTTGAAGGAAGTTCAGTTAGTTCCTTCTGTCATTTGCCATCCATCATAAGTGTGACTTGAAATGCTGAAGTAGCCACTTGATCTGATAAGATCTTAACTCTCCTCTGAAACTTTTTCTATTAAATTTCTCTGAAATAAATTCTGAAATTTTAAGGGCTTTTACTGATAGTGACTCTTTATCAGCTATTAATATTATGGAAGATTGGCTACTTTTTGTAACTCTTCCCTAGAGAACTTTTATTAACAGTGCAGGAATGCTCCAGTATCCAGTGGTAGCATCATTTAATGAAAGCAACATTGATGAGTATTTGTAAGCCATACCTCAATATCAGCTAATTTATTTTTGGTGCCCATACATTTTCTGGCACAGTATTTTAGAAACATATCCTGTTGGCAGGTCATGGGTGAAAAAAATGTATTTTGGTGTGTATAAAGTATGGGAAAACTGGTAGTTTCTTATACTATTGATGGGAGTGTTAAGTTATTCTAACATGATTAGAAGGCAGTTTGGTAATTTTTTCAATAGTTAAAATATATATAGTCTTTGAGTAATTTCACTGCTAGGAATTATCCAGTGAACAACTTCCTAAAAAGAAGACCTGACATAATGTACAAAGATAGTCACTTTAGCTTTGTCTTTCTGTAACATATTAAATAGATGTTGTGATATGCAATTAATGCAATTAATACCAGGAAACCACTAAAAATTATAAATATATCTGCATGGGAAAGTCTCCAGCATATAATAGTAAGTGTATTAAAGCAAGATACCAAGTGGCTTCTACAGAATACCTTTTATTTAAAGCTAGTAACACAAAAAGTTTATACATACATACACCCACACATGCATGTATGGGTGCGTGTTTGTTTGTGTGTGTGTGTGTGTGTGTACAGGGTTCTCAAGAGCTATGCACAAGAACTGTTGGCCCTGTTTCCTTTGGGGATAGGGACTTAACTGGTTTATATTTTGCTTTTTATATTTTTCTGTATTTAAAAATTCCTAAATTAATTACATTTATTATTTTTGTCAATAGTGGGTCTTTTTTAATAAATGACCCACTTTATCTTAAATGAAGATAGCACACACAAAAAGGCCTGGAGCGGTGTTACATTGCTATTTCAATATGATACTTAAAAATTAGTGTTCAGAAATAAAGGCTCAAGGAGATGAAGGTAATAGATATGCCGTCGGGAGTCAGAGGAGGGGCAGTCAGGAAAAATATGGGAAATGAAGGCTTTGATTGGGAAGCACATGGAAGGGTGGCTGCTTTTAACTTGAGCAACTATTTGTTTTCACTTTTAAGTTTTATTCCCTCTGTACATCTTCTTTAATATGGGATTACATACATCCCTGTGCTGGTCCATTTCCTCCCACTCCTAGTCGGTCATTTTGGTGCTCTTCATTGCTGTCGTGTGAGGCTGGGATTGCAGGGAGGAGTAGGGACTTGTGTGTTGTTAGCAGGTGGACACCAGCTGCTTCGTGAGCGTGCCACTGGCAGGCTGTGGGGTCGATGCCTTCCACCACAGCCTGACTTGCTGTCCTGGTACTTCTTTTAAATCAACTAATTCTGACACGGTCTGGCCATACAGTAGGAGACGGTGGATTGCTGTCCTTTTTCCTCAAAAAATGGTTATGAAATTGCTTAACCATGGTATTTTATTGATATTTTGGAAAAGGAGAACCACTGCATGGTGGAAGAAAATACTGACTTGCAAGAAAACATGGTGGCTTATTTATGGTCATGATGTTATCTAATTAATTTACCAAACACAGCTCTCCTGCTGAGTGAATGTATGACTGAACAGCTGAGGATGACACAGTTACCCAAACTGATAATCCCTAAATGATTACACAAAAGCACAGAGCCATGCACATTTCCCCTGTGATATTGCACATTTCTTGATGCCCAAATGCTTAACATTCTACCATTTTTGTGATTTTTCTGACTCAACTGGTTGGTAAACCAAAGAAAATCCAAAGTACTTTGCACACCTACATGAAGGATTATTATAACTATCTTCTTATCTCCACAAGGAAAACAGTATTGAATTCTGATAGTGGTCCCTGTTGGCATCTCTGTATCACAAACTCCAAAGTTAAAATCTTGGGGAAAGAAATTGCATCCAAGTAAATGGGTTATAGTAGAAGTTATCTGTGACCATCCCATCTATCTTGTAAGGCTCAATGCCTATGACACCTCACTGTTATTTGTTGTGTCACAATTGACTAGGTGAGAGAAATTGGTTTCAATGGCACAGATTCATTTTTCAACCTGGTGAATGAGAGGATGTGACTCATTGATAATGTGTCAGTAGCCAATTTTTAAATATTAATAAAAGCATGCAGTTGTAAGGGAAATACTATGTCCAGCCCATGTTCAGTGTGAGTTAAAAGTGATATGTAGGATGATGAGCCCAAAGAAATATTTAAAAGAAGGTTGGTCAGTGGGAGGGAGGACGGTGTAGAGGGTAGAGGGGGGATAAATTGTGATAAAAAAATTAAAAATAAATGTAAATTTAAAAAAGGAAAAAGAGAAAAGAATATTGATCAACACAAGACAGTTTTAGTGTTTTATTTTAGCATTACCTTTTCTTTAATTAATGTGCAGCATGTAATATCCAATAACATTAACCAGTGTTTACTGAGTCATGAGGTGTTGTGTTGGGCTGAGGAGTTGTTCTGTTGGTTTGGTTTACTCTCACCTCATGTTGGCTCTACCATGCGGTCCATTGTCAAGGAGAATAAATCTGCCAAAGCCACCCAGCTAGTAAGTGGGAGAGCTGGGATTTGAAACCAGGCTAGAATATGGTCGTGAGTGAATTGATAACCACAGTAAACAAGAGGTTGATTAGGGGACAGCTGGGAATGGAAGACAAAGAAAGACGTGCTTTTTATAATGTAATTGTGTTTTTTTGAAATGTAGATTTGAAGAGTATCAAATAGCCATACTTAAACATGAGGACAGCCAAAAAAAATATATTTCTATTTTTCTTTCAGAAATATGCTATGTAATTCAAAAATCTATTATGCTTAATTCACAAGTGAAAGTGTTCCCACAACCTTATAGGCATGATCTACTTTATGTATGTATGATATTAGATCACATAAATATGTAAAATTTTTTATATTCCATCTTTATCTGCAAATATAATTGTTTTAAGTTTAACTCTAATTTTAAGATTTTTGTATATGTGAGTTCAGGCAGCTTCTCTTTCATTGATTTGTGACTCTATATTTATTACTTTGCCCCAACTTGTGTATTCATAAATAGTTTATAAAAATTCCAAGGAATAAAATTCGTTCTTGTTTTTGCTTTTAAACTGGTTTCCATTTCTTTTAATTACGTGTTCTCCTCTGCTATGAAGAAACTTTATATTTTGCATGACTCATTGGAAATATTTTTGGTTTAATAAAATAATACAATGCATCTATAAAATAAGGACTCGTGGGGTGATCTCTAAAGTTACTTCTACTTCACTTAGTATCTGGATTCTGTTATAGCCAGAAAAATAGTTGAGCTTTATGTATATCCTGACTTTCTCCACTGAAATACCCTAATCCTTTCTCCTAAGCCTTTTTTTTTTCTATTGAAAACTGTGTTCACATTAGGAGTTGTTCCACTGATATAGAGCATTTTGTGAAGGTTTTAATGCTGAATTCCAGGAGTCTTTTGAGAACAGGTATCCCTGCCTGTGAACCTGGGGAAAGAAGCAGCCTGGTTTCCTCATCTCCCTCTAGTCTTACTCCCTGGCTCATTTGAGTTTGGTTTAATTTTGTTCAAAATTCTTCTAGAGGAACGTCTGTTCTTTCTTCTGTAGTCAACAGATTCCTGCCCTGTGGACACGATTAATGATGGCTGATCAGGGATGTATTTACTCTTGCTAGACAGTGAATGGGCAGATAAGGCTTTGTTATTCCATGTTACTTGGAAACAATAAATAGTGCTGTGCTTTTGCACGGAATACGTAGGAATTTTCATGGCTCTCATAGGGTGCAATAATTGTGTTTCTTCCCTGTTAGATCCAAGGGAAATATTATTTTAAATGCTTCCTGGAATTTTGTAACTCACTAGTAAAACTCCTACAGGTCTCAGTAATAAATGAAGAACCTCTCATGAGACTCTAGTTTGCCATAGAAACATGGTAAAGAAAATAAATAAAATAGAGCTTTGCAACATTTACTTTGGAGAGCCTAACAGATGTAGCGTGTGATTCAATGATTTCTAATTGAAGAATGAGCTGCAGCAGGTAGAGGAAAGCATTAATCCTTTAAAAGGTTTTAGGGTGAAGATTTTGCATTTTTTAGTAACATTGGTTCAGAACTAGTTCTACACATAACAACCAATTTATAAGTGACATTTCAGTTATGATTTTGTTGAATGTTTGTCATGAGGCAATTTGACATTGGGAGGTACCAAGTAGAGGTTAAGTGTAATATACTGAGTTTTGAACATGAGAAGTAGAGCGAAAATGTTCCATCTGCATGTGCTAAAAGAAAGAGACAATCAAAGAAACTTTGGCAAAATAGTTCCTTAGTACGTTATGTCAGAGTGTTCTATATGCATGTGGATCACTTTTAGTTAATGTTTAAGATGCTTTAGTCAGATTATTTTTGTAAAGGCTGAATATCCTCCTTTCTCTATAAATCAAGACTTTATGATTCTTTGACCAATTATAACAGATATCTTGAAATAATTATCATTTCTTCTTCAACTACTCTCTGGTTTCCAGAAAAATTATTTAAGAAATTATTTAAGAAAAAATTATTTAATTTGAAGCACCACATTCTAAAGAAAGAAATGAACAAAAATGTACATGATTAAAAATATAAGAAGAAATAAACCCCAGTAATCTCATTCATAGGATTTTTCTGTTCTGAGTAAGTAATTTATATTATGCTTACTTCTTGATTAGCTCCATGATATAAGTTGTCCTAATAAAAAGCAGCATTAACATCCTTAACCTCTAGCATTACCATCTCCCTGTAGACTTTTAGCTGTTTTTTCCATAATGCGTGCCGTAGAGTGTCTACAAGGGAACTGCAAAGTTTAGTCCAGTGTGGAGAGAAAGTCTCCACATTAAACAACACTGATCTTCTGTGTTTATGAACCATTTCAAAGTTTTAGTGAAATACGTTTCTTGGCAAAGTGGTAAGGACTCTTTCATTCCTCAGTAGAGAATTAAAATGTCCTCTTGATGGAATGAAGCCATGGTTTCCTGTGGAACACTCGCACGTGCAGAACTCCTCTCCTCCAGAGAGACACAGAATCTTTCTAGAGGAGGAAGACGTGAGTCTATTTTATTATGTTTGTTCATTAAATTTAGGTGCAAAAATGAAATGGAAGGTATTTGTGAAGATAGTCAATTAACTGTCTCAAAGATATCTGGAAAATTCTGCGTACTTGGCATTTTTGAAGCAAAGCGATTAAACAATGAGAGCTGAAAATGAAATGGAGTAGTTCTGTCAACATCAGTTTCCATAGTTTCTCCTTTGGCAGCATGGTTAGCCTGGTATATCAGGGAATTTTGGTGTGTATTCAATAAAATCACCTTTTTCATATTTTCATGAGAAAGATAGGGAAATGCTAAGGGAGGAAATGGTAAATAGTTTAATGATCCTACCTAAAAAATGACAGGGAGTTTCATAAAACCATGCCACAAGATTTCTGTCCTGGTCCTTGACATAGCCACCACTTTTGTCAGTGGCCAGGGTAAAATGTCATCAAAATACCTCCATCATACATATCCCTTCAAATCTGGAAGGGCAGGAAATACATTGACTAGCCAAGAATATTGTAACAAGATCCGAGTCGATAAAAAGCATGACTAGAAATAGATGTAAGGTTTAAGCAAATCTATTGAACAAGTTCAGAAGAAGAGAACTCTCTTAGCTATTGCTATTGAACATTGAGAGAATGTGGAGCAGAAGTTCTTAGCTTTGGTTATACATTAGGGTTACCTAAGCGGGTACCTGGGGAGTGTTTCAAAAATGCCAATACCTGGGCACGACTCCAGGCAATTAAATCAGAATCTCTGGGGGTGTGGCCCAGGTATTTGTATGTTTAAAAATCTCCCCTGGTAACTTTAATGTGCAATCTGAGATAGAAAAGCAGTCTGTCTATTTATATTGTAGATCATAAACCCAATAAGAAAGGAACAGTAAGATGGTACTGCCCACCTCTCTTTCTTGATTGATCAGACCGCATTTAGAGTATCATGAAAACAGGGAAAAACAGATGAAAATGGTGAAGTGATTAAGGGTATTACCTGAGAACTCTTCAAGAAGTTATAAATGTTTAGGTGGATAATGTAAACAGATACAAGGCAGTAAACATTTTTAGAGAAGAGATCTCAGCATGCATACTTCCTTACTCAGGGTTGTCAAGGAAATGTTAGGCTACATTGTCTATATGGACTCAGAATATTAGAGACTTTCCTGCAAGAAAAAGGGATGTCAGTAAAACAAGTCTTCTTCTTTTGACAATTTGGGGCATGTGGATCAACACTTTTTTTTAATTTTTAAAACTTTTGTCAGCAGGCTAATTTAGGATGTAGAACCCTGACCTTCCAATCATGGAAAAGCACTGATTTCTGCAAGCCCCTGACCACACCTCCCCATTTTGCCAGTCTCTGTAAAATGACATTATAAATTTCTTCTTTGTTACGTTAATTTCTCGGCGCACAGATTGCACATTCATAAACCTACACTTTCATTGTCTTTCTTATGGGTTTCTTCAGAGCCCAAACCACTCAGTGCTTCTTTTCATTCTGAGCAGTGTTCTAAAGAACCTGTTTTCTCCCCTGTCTTGCAGTACATGGGCAACTGGGACTGGCTTGGTGGTGATGGAAGAGGGATTACTGTGAGAAAAGACTATTTTCACTTCACTTTCTACACTGTCAGGACTGAAATGTGTGAATTTATATTTGCTTGCATGATTCTTGACCTTGACCAATCTGAGCTTACAAGGGAGCCATTTCAAACTCTTGGATAAGAGTTAATACTTGCCCTTTATTAACTGGTCTTCAAGTTACTGATTGATTTCTCCTGTGGATGGTTTGCCGTGATTTTTTTTTTTTAAGATTTTATTTATTTATTTTTAGAGAGGGAAGGGAGAGAGAGAGAGAGAGAGAGAGAGAGAGAGAGAGAGAGAGAGAGAGAGAGAGAGAAACATCAATGTGCGGTTGCTGGGAGTTCTGGCCTGCAACCCAGGAATGTACCCTGGCTGGGAATTGAACCTGGGACACTTTGGTTCCCAGCCCGCGCTCAATCCACTGAGCTACGCCAGCCAGGGCGTTTGCCGTGATTTTTGATGGGATATTAGAGTGAGAACGTACACCTAGTTTACCCAAGCGTGTCTTACATGCCCAGAATTCATATTAAACACATGTGTTGTTGAACCCATGCTGGCTGTGACAGCCTTTATTCCCCTGCTTTGTTGATGTGTCTACAACATAAGCAGGTGAAATTCTTCATAACAGATGTTTGGACATTCCTGTGCATTGCCAATCAATCTGTGCACTGAAATTATCATTTTGATCCAGTTATTTTGATGGTGATTCTATTTTAGTAACTGTAAAGTGTCATTTATTAACATATGTTATTTTAATTTTAACACTTGGCAGTATAAAGACATAGCAAAGAAAGTATAGCATTCATTGATTGATGTGTAGTTTTGAGACAAAGGTTTCTTCCTTTAGATTTGGTGTCAGGGAAAGGATGCACACTCCATGAGGGTGTGGGTCACAAACCAGGGCCTTAATTCTAATGACATGTTAGCAGGATATGCCTCTAGGGGAAGCCATGCAAATAAGCCCAATGGGACCATTCAGGGCAGATTTGTGCCCTGTTAAAAGTGGGCATCCATTATAGTCCTGTGACCTGTGCTGAGGTCACGTCCCTGCTTCCAACCAGTCACTGACTAGAGTCACAGCGTTTCTGGGCTTCACTGACTTTCTCTGTAAAGTGAGAACATTTGATTAGAATAATTCTAAAATCTCGTCTCACTCAAACTTCCATGGTATTATAATTATAGCCATATCCCACTTATAGATGTAGTATTCACACCATCAAGTTGCATTTTAATAAGATTTAGCAGCAATTTTGATGTTCATCCATATTTACAAACTTGCAGTTCTGCTTGCATAGTGTTGTCACTGTCTTTTACATAGAAAATATGAGAAGGAAAACAATTCTTAGGATTACAGACAATTAAGACTGAGGTACAGGTTTTGGGGGGTAATACTTTCAAAATCAAAAGAAGAGACATTTTAAGACATTTTCCTCCAGTTCTTAGATACTTCAAATGATTAGTAAGAATATAAATTCTGCATAAATACAAGTATAAAATGATACAAAATAGATAATCCAGAGGCATGGAATGTGAACAGTGTCCTGAAAGCCCTGAAATGCCAGCCAGTCTAACTTAAGTGCCAGAGGAAACAGCTTCTCAGCTTTAAGACATAATTTAAGAGACATGGGAAAAATAATGTATCTGTTGAAACTGCATGGCCTCTATTGTGTTTTGAGCAATAGGTCCCTACCCACCTTGTAGACAGCGATTGTAATTCTATGAAAATTAAAAGCTTGTGTATTGACTGTATCCAACTAGGATAAATGACAAAATAACCCAGATGTCTTCTTTGGGGTGGTGGGGGTTGGTTATAGCTGTTGTTTTAAAGCAGTTCTTGAAAACCATACCTTTTCTAGATTGGATGTGTTCCTTTGTTCTAACAGTACTTCCTGGCAATTATCTCTTTGTGCCTTTAAATTGCTTAGGTAAGTACCATGCACAGCTATATTTTCCCCCGAAGTTTCTAATGAATCTTGCTTTCTCCAATATTGCCTTTCTGGCTGCTTTAGTTTGCTGAATCATTGCCTGTGCCTCTGGGAAATGTAGTTATTTCCCAAAGGGTTTGCTCCTGATGAGAAGAGATTACCTACATATCAGCAGCTTAGGTGTTTCTGCTCTTTGGCTTCTTTTCAGATAATTCGCAGTCGTTGCAAAGCAAGTGAGTATAGCTCAGCTCAGGAACAGGTGATTGCAACATGGATGTCTTCAAAGTAATTGGTCACACAGTCTGCACTGGCTTTCTCTTTAGACCTTGTTTCAGAGGGCAGGGTGATAAAACCATTCTGCCACACGCTCTTTTGAGCTTCCAGTTCTCTCAGGCTTGTGTCTCACACACTTGCCTCTACTTCTGAAGCTGCCACCACTGGAGTTGTTGTATGTTTCAGAGGCAGAGTGCAGGGAGTCTGATAAAGACCAATTGGGAACATATCTAAGAAAATGTGTGTAGGTTTTTAAAAGCAGCACATTACTGGGGATGTCCTCACCTGGACAGTCTGTTGAAGAAATTCAAATTGATCTAAGACCACTTTAGTTAATTAAGGTCATGTTCCATCAAAGTGGTTGCATTTTATTCTGGGTCCTAAAGACTGGGAGATCTTTATGGAAACCGTTGTAAACACCATCATGCATCACTCATTAGAGCTGACAAAAGAAGCAATTAGTCAAAAAGAGAACCGTCCTAGAACAATGGCTCAGCCCAGAAAGCAGGCGATTGTAATAAGGCGGAGGAAAGTCCCAGGAAAGCGCAGGGACAGCTAGGCTGAAGGATCTGGGAAAGTCCAGGGAGCCTCACTCCTCTCATCCCGGTGTGTGATTGTCAGGTTGAAGTGATTACGGGACCAAGTGCTGGTTCCTCAGACCTGCCAGATCTTATGGGGCTTTGAAATGAGGATATGACGAAAGAGAGGCTGTGTGTTACAGATGTGGACAGCGTTTAGATAAAGGAAACACTGAAAATATTGGCAAAAACTTTTGACTTGACCAAGTGACTTACAAGTCTATTAAATGTCATGGGAACAGAATCCCATATTGTTGCTTATATAACACATCTATCCTTAGAAAAGCAAATACACTTGCTCCTTGTAAATATATTTGTTCCTTGCAAACAACTGACCTGAGTAATGACTAATTTTCAGTTTCGAGACTCTATGGTGCATGCACCATAATTCATTTTGATGTACTACTATGTTTTATGGTACTTTTTAGTTTGCTTTTTATTTCCTATAAAAAAAAATCCCACTCATTGTAATTAGAAAAATGTGTCATCTATGTTTTTTTTTTTCTTTTTTGCCGGTAGCATGAAGGCCAATCTAATTCTCTTTGATAAAGGAGATATGTATCCATGAACTCCTTGTGGTTTTTGGGTATGAATAACAGACTTCTTAACTTTCACTGCATTATTTATAGGCCCTAAAACATGAGCTGTTTTTTCATTTTAATGCAGGCAAAACTCCAGTGAAATGATTTGGGTGCTCCATATAACTCTGGCTGAAGTTAATAACTTTGTGTGTGTGTGTGTGTGTGTGTGTGTGTGCGCGTGCATGAGTGCATGCTACAATTCCCTTAGACGACCCATTGCTTTGTGGTAGCTATTTTCACTTAATCTTATTTTTTTTGTTTCCCTTTCATCTGCTCATTGGAAGTAACGTTGCAAGTATAAAAGGAAGGTAACCTTTCTGCTTTAATCTCCTCTGCTCCGAAAGGACAGAACCAATCTCTTTCTTCCTCATGTTCTTGCTGAATTTTCTTCATTCAGCTGTTGTAATGTACAACCTATATGTGATGTCACAATGAGCCTACATTTGTCTGTTCCTTTCTGTAAACTCTTTTTTTGAGGGGGTGGGCATCATTCTTCACAGTGGCTAAACTATGCCACACACATAGTCTAACCCTAGGATATGTTAAATTTTATCTTCCTCTAAGGGGAATTATGGAGCATAATTGTCAAGTATTGGCCACTTGCAATGCTAGCAAATTTCATTTTCTCAAGTTATTTTGATGGCAATATGAGATCATTGGAAGAACATAACAGAAGGGAGTGTACTTCCATTTCCTAGCAATTGCCTTCCTTACTGGTAGGATGTCAATTCAGAGAAGATGCTTTTTGCACCAAATAGCACAAATTGCCTGGAAAATTTTTACATATGGGAAATAATAGCAACCAACTATTTTTATCATGCTGTGTGCTTTCAAAGGTACTTTCAAAGGTACTTCCCATCCCTTACCTCTTTTAATCCTTAGAATAACCCTATGAAAAAGATTATATATTCTTCTATATAGATGACTATGTATAGACAGAGGTTAAGTAACTTACCTGAGGCCACATTAGAAATAGCAAAATACACCCATCCTTGAGCCTGTTTCTGACCCAGATCCCATCTTCTCTTAACTGTATTCCTCTGCCTCTGCCGCTGACTCGCTCTCAGACTCAATCGGTTGCTGGCAGGGCACAGCAGAGTAGGAACAGCAAACACCCAGAGATGTGAGGAGAGCTGCTTGCTTTAAGAATAAAGCAGAACCCAGAACCTTCAAGGAGGTCCTTTTGAAGGAAACCATGAGGTTCTAACTCTTTTCCTCCCAGTTTCACCTTTGCCGTGAGGCTCCTTCCCGGTGCGTGCTCTGGCCACCATCCTACTCTTGGAGACACTGGTAATCTTTCCATCCTGTGGCCTCCGTTCTGAGAGGGGTTCATCCCCTCCTTTGGTTCATTCCATTAATATAGCAGAGACCACTGGAACTTGCTAAATGCCTGGGGAGAAACATATTAACAAGCGTCTATTCTCCCTGCCTTCACCTTTTCCATTTCCTTCAGGACTGGAAGATCCTTTTCTCTCTGCCCATTCTCTTCAATATCCCTATATCAGCATGGTAAGTCTGGTAGTTTCTTCGTCATGAAGATAATTTTGTTAGTGTAAGGACAGAGCTTGTTGCACATGCAAATTTGTAGGCCTTTTGTAATTGTTGCACTCATCATTTCCACCCCTTTCTGGTATCCACAGTTAAGCTCTAACTTTGTGCATGTTTAGCTTCTTATCACCCTCTACTCAGGAGCCCCTTCTAAGTATTTGTGACATACCATGGTCAAGGCCATGGTAGACAGGCCCTCTTTGTTTCTTAATGCACGGGTCCAGTTTCTTAAGAGAGATGCTCCTTCCTTGAGTGATTGTCTCTGGGAGTGTGTGGCCTGTGGCTAGACTAGGAGAGTTCCAATTTAGAGTTGGCAGTTGAAGACCCAGGCTCAGGATAGGGCAGAGCAGGGAGAGGAATCCTATTCAGTGGTGGAGGGCAGTCAGAGAATAGGCTAAGATCGGTTAGGTCTAGGAACCCGACAGTCGGAACCAGAGACCGAGTTTTGGAGACTGGCGTTAGGGAGTCAGATGCCAGTCCCTGAGTTGACTCTCATAGGTCAACTCGCATAAGACTTGGTTTTAGAAAAACTTGGGCAGAGGATCAAAACAACGCCAGCAGCTTAGACTGCATTGATGTTGGCTAATGGGGTCCCAGGGTGCCTGAGCCTGTTACAAGGATGTGCTGTTGGTGATCATGCTGCCTCAGTGCAGGGAGGCAGAGATTCAGGATAAGGAGACAGACATGTAGTAAAATTACAGTGGTTAGTTTCAGCTTCACTGGTTATCACGTTATAGTTTGATCCCTGGTTCGTTCAGTTCGGTGAGTGATGTTGGAAAGTGGTGGGAGGATAGAACACTTACAAAAAGTGTTATTCTTCTCTTTGTGAGATCAGGCTAGGAAAAAGGCATTTTGAAAAAAAATATTGATCCATGTTTTTATTTTTCTTACTCAGGAAGAACAGCCCTATTGCTTTTATAATAGAGTGTAGAAACTCAAGCTCCATGGGAATTTTTTGGGGGGAAGCGGAAACAATAGGAAATTCAGTGATTTAGTCCAAGAAAGTGAATGAGAATTCCTGGGGAAGGCAACCTAGTTTTGTTTATTCAAAGGGGGCCTTGGTAGCCTAGCCACACACACCTCCACTCTGCCCGAGTTCTTGCCAGCTCTCACCAGCATCTTCTTCCCTGGTCTGGTGCAGGAAGGAAGCGTGTGCTCTTGAAAAGAATCCCTGGCACGTGTTCTCCACTAATTGGAGGGCAATGAATTCAGGCTTTTTAATATAGACAGACCTTTAAACTATGTTGCATGCCTGACGTTTTAAAAAGAAGGCATGCTAAGCCAAACCAACTGTGCAGACGTGGCTTTTCCTCCCTGGGCTGCTAGTAAGATGAGTCACCTTTATCCGAAAATGAGTTGGTTGGATAGATGGAGGAGGGAACTCTTTAAAAATCTTGTTGCAGTTGATCTCACACGTGTTATCATCACGTCTCCCAAGGGAAGTGATTCTGAAAGGAAGTGACTCTTAAAGGAAGTGACAGTGGGAGAAGGATTGGTGCCACTGAGACCTAAGAAGGATTCACCCTGGGGCCAGCAGCCCAGACTGAGTTGCCGTTGACTGCTGAGGGCCAGCCAGGAGGGTGCTGGAGCCTGAGACAGAGTCAGCCTGCCGACAGGGATCACGTGCCTCAATTGTAGGGCATTAGAAGGATGCATGAGGAAGAGATAGGCATGTAATTAAAATTACAAAGAATTAAATATTATGTGAAACTCTAAGTAAATTTTTGAATGTGGTATGAACAAATGGTTTATATTTATAGGCAGGGTAAAGGAAATGAGTTTTAAACTGTGCTTAAACATAATAATAAACAATAGTTTTAAAGCAACCAATTATAAGCTATTTTAAAACTATAATGAAATACAAAAGGTTAGCCCACAGAAGCCCCCCTGCATTAACTCCTGTTGCCTGACTGAGTTACGATGTGCATACATTGAATGAGGTTTGCACCATCTGTGTTTAATGGAAGAATGCCTTGACACAGTAGGCTGAAAATTAAAAACTTTTGTTCTTGAAACAACTTGTCTTTATTAACTGGGCATTTTCTGGTACCATGCAACTATAAAAATACAGATATAATTTGAATGCTGAAGCAAATATTATCTGTAATGCTCAGTTGAAATTTTGGGGTCAATCAAAGCAACCTTGTTCTTATTAATTAACTTTAGACTGATAAATTGGGAAGTAAAATGTTCAACACTTAAAGCCTCTTTTATCTGCTCTACATATTGAGATTCTGTTATAAGGTTTGAAATCGGTTGCATTGCTTTAAAAACATTTTAACAGCAACAACAATAAAATAAATATTTGGACATACCACACCAAAAAGTACTTATTGCTGTGTACTATAATATGGAAATGAGGTTTTCACAATCATTTGCAACATTTTCAAATTTGAGAATGTGACTTTGTTGTTCTCACTTGTTCAGTTTGTTTGTCTCAGTTCAAAAGAGTTACCTGAGAGCCTGGTTGTGGTGCTGCATCAGGTTCTACCATTATAACATTAGACTTTTTTGTGGCTGAGTTTGCTTGGTAATAGTCTATTCATAGTGCTCTGGGCCCAGAAATCTTATTTGTGAACTTCAATAACTTCAAGTAGGGAGAGAGATTATTTTATCTTTGATTTTCAGGTACAGTCAAGCTGAACAGAAAAACCTTTTTTTGTGTGTAATAAAAACATCACTCCAGGATGTCCTAGTTCAGGCAGAGCCAAGGGTGGCCTATTTTCATCCCAGTGCATTGAATGGGGCTTCTCCTTGGCAAGGGGCACCCCGTAAACCGACCTGCCTGGCCTTCTTCCCATTATGAAGGAAGTGCTCTTCCTGTCCTTATCAATGTTGGGGTTACAATTTCACGGGGCTCTGAAGCCCGGGGACACATGAGAGATCCAGAGAGGCGGTTGCTGGCACCGATGGAAACTGAAGGAAGGGGCCGGAGGGCAGTCTGTGGATAGGAGAAGAGAAGGAGAAAATTGTCATTCCAGATTCTTCTGTACTTCTGACTTTTCGTGGACTGTGCTTTTTGTCCCCCTCTCATTTTCCAGCACGTGAAACAGTGCACTCTAATGGGAGAGAAGACAAAGGGTGTTGTCAAAAGATGCAGTCCTTGAGCCGTTTCTACTCTGAGAGCAAACATTCAGTTCACTGGTTACCACTCCAGCCACCGTTAAGGCTTTGTAAATGGAACAGAAATACAAAGGAAGTATCCACTTCCTTGTGAATTTAAATCCACACTTTCAAAAAAGAAGAGAAAAAGAATGGTGCATAAAAATGGTTTTTAAAACACCAAACTTGCATACAAGAAAGAAAACAAACCGGCTCTTCGGTTTATTGTTAGACTTCGGTAATGACAACCCTGGAAACCAGTCCTGTTCAGTGTCTGCCTGTTCATTTATGTTTCACTCAGCTTTCAGTCTCTGCTCACCAATACTAACCAGATTCTCATAAATCAGTGCTAATGGGAATGTCTCAGATGAGTGCTAATGTTTAGGTCTAAAGCTTGACAAATTATGATGTTAAAACTATTTCAGAAGCAATCATAATCTGGGGCATTCCTACTTAAATTTCTATTTTAAGATATAAAAGAGAAGTTTAACTTCCTCAAACATTTATTCAGCCATTTGTTCTTGTGTGTCTTCTAGATCCAGTGTCCTTTCCTGGAACCCCAAAGTCCTTTCCTATTCAGCTTTGGAGCCTCTAAGACATGAAGACTTCAGTAGTGACACACGGAGATAAATCTGGGGCATTTTAAGTTGCTCTGAGAACAGACATTATGAGAATAGTTTAAGTGGCTGGAACAATGTATTTAAGTTAAACAAAGAATTCTTAACTTTCAGGGGTTGGAACAGATTAGGGAAGTAGGTCAGGGGATTTTATTCCCCAGAGCGTCTGGGACGGAGTGGTGAGAGGAGGGAGAAGAGCGCCTGCTATTTGCTGACGTTTGGCCAGGGTTGTGCACATTCAGTGCTCACAGCCACTCTGTAAACTGCACACGGTTCTAGACACTCTACACAAGAATAAGTAGACTCGGATTAAGCAATTTGCCTGAGGTTTCACAACCAGTAAAAGCTGGAGCCCAGATTCAAATTCAAGGCTTCCTGTTTCTGAAAGTCATGTTCTTTTACTCCTCCCCTGGAATAGTTCCCTGGAGCTAGAGCCATTCCCCTGGAGATAATTTTTATAAGTTAGTTTTCTTCAAAGTAAGCAAATGTGACACGCTGAGCTCTTTTCAGCTCTTGCCATGGTGTGAAACAGAACAGACACCTCACTGGCGTGACCAGCTCTTCCCTGGGCACCTCAGGGAATGTTTCCAGGTACGCATGATGGCATCGTTCCCCAAAGCTGGAAACACCTAAACTCCTTGATTTTAGCTTATGTGAAACTTTCCAGTAGCCAGAGAACAAACTACCCTTCTGACAACACCTGTAAAAGGAGAAATGAAATTAGAAGAGACATCCCAAGTCTGCAGGTGACCTGTATTTAATTTAGATCAAAAGTAAAACCTTTGAAAACCTCACTAAAAATATAAAATCGTATATGCTTGGGTTAAGCTTCAGTCTCTAGATAGCTTTATAAAGTTCAGAGGAACTTGAGAAGGTTTGCTTTGTGAACTGCACTTGGTACTTACCACTGGTGGTGATGTTAAGCAGGCTCATTATGAAGCCCGGCCCTCTTTTAAAACACTTGAGACATTGAAGACAGAGGAATGGATCCCTGAGGTCCCTCTCCATTTCACTGAGTCTAGAGAATCAAGAATGCTGAAAGAGGACAATAGGTGGTTTATACTTGTAAGTAGTGTTTCCTTTTGAAAGATGCCACAGAAAAGACTGGCTGGGACATTGGCCATTGCTTCATTCTTTGCGGGTGGGGAGCTCCACCATTTCTGCATTCCAGTCTTTGAGCTTTAGGTTGCCATTCTTGTTGGCAGCTCTCTCAAAATGTAGACACATATGGGAAAGTCTTGTCCTCAGGGAGAGGAACCATTGGGCTACCTGGTGTTCCTGTTCCCGATGCTCCCCAAAGATCCCCTTGGAAGAACAAGATCACTGTTTCTCTAGGTGGTGAGGAGCCATTCCTGTGTCCTACCAGACTTGCGTCACAGAGGAACAGCACTGATTGCTACGAGGAAACCTCAGTAGAAGAACTGTCAGTGCTGAGGGTACCTGTAGCCATGGTGGTTACACCGAGATCAATAAGGGCACATTCTTGGCAGGGTGATTGGCAAAGAAACAGTTCCTTGAAGTTTGTCCTTGGAAAAGGGTGGCTAAAAAGCATTCTAGAGCTGATCAATCCATTCCGCTGGTGTGCACTGCATTCTCTGCTAGAGGGTGGATGTCACCTCTGTCAGCCCCAGGATTATCATCAAGATAACATTCTCGATAAATTCTCAGGAATGTGCTCTTCTGGTCCCCCCCTCTCACACCCAGAAGACGAAGTACTTCAGAGTTTATGAAGCGAGGCATGGACAGTGCACCCGACATCTCTGTGCTGGTGAGACTCCGCTGTTTTCAGACGTGACCTTGCCACAGGGTCTCCAGTGTATGTTCAGTGTCGTAGGAGAGGATAGAAGCCCTTGGGATAAACTTGTCAAATCCTTCAATGATGGAAAAAATCATTCAGTTCCCTGAGTGACTTTTCTCTCTGGGGCATGGCTGGAGGGTGGCTTCGCACACACCAGCAGAGTGGGAGTTGGGAGAGCAAACAGCCTGGAGACCGCAGCACTTGGAGCTGCGCCAGGGCCCAGCACTACCAGGAGGCCCACCGACCCTGCCTGGGAACCAGCAGATTGCCCTGGTCTGCATGCTCATAGACACATCTGTGCATACAACCAATTAGGGAAAGGAGGAAAAAGGAAAAAAAGCAGGAATCCGTTTTCTGGGTGGGAAGTAAAGTTTACATTTAACTTCTCCCCATCCCAAGGCAGATTTGTACAACTTCACACGTTTCCTGGGGCCCACGTGTTCTTGGAAAGGCAAGGCCATGGGAAATAATAGACTGAGCACTAGATTGGCTGCTAAGAGACATGGGACCCAATTCCAGTCCCAACAAGTTCTAGACCAAAGGGTTTGAACAAATAATTTTACCTCTCTGAAGCCTTAATTTAAGGTTCATCTCTCTTTAGAAATTTAACTAGTTTCCTAAGGCTGCCATAACAAATTACTACAAACTGGGTGACTTAAGCAAAAGAAATTTATGCTCTCACAGTTCTGGATGCAAGAAGTTCTAAATAAAGTAGTTGGTAAGGCTGGTTCTTTGTGCAGGCAGAGGGAGAATGCATTCCACACCTCTCCCCTAGCCTTTGGTGGTGGCTGGCGATCCCTGATGTTCCTTGACTGATGGTTGCATCGTTCCAATCTCTGCTTCTGTCTTCTCGTCTGTAAGTCTGTGTTTCTCCTTTCCTGTCTTCTGTTCATTGGATTCAGAGCGCAGCAAACTGGCTGATATCATCTCAAGATTCTCACCTTAATTACAGTCATATGTCAACTAGTGACATTTTCAGACAAGGACAGACCACATGTAGGATGGCATATACCACAAAGACTAGTATGTAGTAGGCTGTCCCTCTGGGTTTGTGTGAGTGCACCCTGTGATGCTTGCACAATGCCAGAACTGCCCAATAACACATTTCTCAGAACATGTCACCGTTGTTAAGCCGTGCATGACTAACTGTGAAGACTCTTATTCTAAATAAGGTGACTTTCTGAAGGTCCAAGTGGACCTATCAACTCACAACAGCAGTGGTATTATCTGTGTTAGGAAAAAGCAAGATAATGCACATCTGAGTGTTTTCTGAAAGGTGAAGTACTTCCTTTTATCCTCCTTACTCTCCAATTAAAGGCTTCTGTAAATGGCCTGTTTTATAAAAGAAAGTTACACTCTTATTTTTGTAGTCTCTGTTCTGATCTGACCTGAAGCTGTCTTTCTAGATTCACTTCCTGTCATATGATCCAACCCCAAGAGATTACTTATTTTTTGAATCATCAACTTTCATCCTTCTCAGTTTTTCCAACTTAGGCTTCCATTTTGCTCTGAGCTCTCTTTCCTCTTCTACTTATCTTGCCAGGCTGGGCTGATACCCCATGTTTTTGGCTAACTCTTCTTTCTCTAAGTTGAAATTTTCCAGGATTGTGCTGGAGCTAGCTCAGTCTGACTAGAGAAAGTTGAACACTGCTTATTAAATATTCAGTAATACTCTGGCAGCCTTAAACTGGCCATGGTGGGAGTATGTACATCATGGAAATTGGCAAATGCTACAAATAAGAGCTTGTGTTTCTTTTATGCCAACACATCACTGATTTTTCCCCTCCTTTGTACCTCTATTGCACTTTGTATTTACCTCTACTTCAGCATTTTTAAACATTACTTATTATAATGATTTGTGAATAGGCATCCCTCCTGCTAGATTTTTGAGTTCCTTGAGGCCAAGTAGAGTTGTCTGATACCTTCTAGCACCTGCTATGGACTGAAGGCTGTTCCCTCACCTCAATTCAGATGTTGAAGCCTTAAACCCCAAAGTGACTGCATTTGGAGATGGGGCCTCTAAGAAGGTAATTAAGGTTAAATGAGGGCATATTGTTGGAGCAATGGCCTAGTTGCATTAGTGTCTTTCTTTATAAGAAGAGACACCAGAGAATGAGCTCATTTTCTTTCTCTGCTGTGTGAGGACACAGGTAGAAGGCAGCCATCTGTAAGCCAGGAAGAGAGCTCGTACCAGAAACCTATTAGCTGGCACCTTGAACTTGGACTTCCTAGCTTCCAGAACTGTGAAAAATAAATGTTTATTGTTTCAGCTACTCAGTCTGTGGTACTTTGTTATGGTGGTCCAAGCAGACTGATGCAATACCTACTACATATGAGATGCTCAGTAAATGTCTTTTAAATTGAGGAGGATAAGGGGAGGAAGAACAATGACTCTGCTCAATTTGTGCCAAAAATTCCGTAAAACAAATACAATTATTGACCCATTTTACAGATGAGAACTCAGATGTAGGAAAGTGAGTAGAGTTTACCTAAAGTCACACACCTAGCAGGTAAGCCCAAAGTCTCATTCCTAAGCCA
Organism: Phyllostomus discolor; assembly: GCF_004126475.2. Lineage (NCBI taxonomy): Eukaryota > Metazoa > Chordata > Mammalia > Chiroptera > Phyllostomidae > Phyllostomus > Phyllostomus discolor. The sequence continues at coordinate 134,439,763 of NC_040907.2, forward strand.
AATGCTTAGATACTAAGTAAAATTTTTTCCTTGAATAAGATGAAATTTCCTAATCCAGACCTCTGCCATCCAATAGAATAGCCACTAGTTACATGCAGCCACTGAGCACTTGGCATGTGGCTAGTCACATTAAGTGTAAGACACAGATGGGATTTCAAAGACTTAGTATGAAGAAACATATTAAATATTGAACTGTTAAAGCAGTATTGGTTTAGATATGTTGGCTTTGATAAAACATGTATTAATGTTTTCCCTTTTAATGAGGCTACTAGAAAATTTTAAGTTCTACATGTAGCTCCATTCTATTTCTGTGGAAATACAGATTACTGTTTCTTAGGACCTGGGACTTCTACCAGCTGCATTCCTGGGCTAGCTTTCATACATTCAGAGAGCTCGGCACTCACCTAGTTTAGGGCTCCCACATGATAATTCAGGGACTGTACCACATGTCCCTAACTTCCTCTGCAGTTTGTCTTTTGGTCATTTCACTGGCCCATCGGGATGAGGCATTTGTGATGGATAAAGGGATAAATGTTCAGTGCTTCGGTCCAGTTGGTATCTGGTGAGAAGGTCGGGCATCTAGGGAGTTGTGGAATGAGGCTGGAGCTGTTGGCCAGGATATTATCTGCTCCTAATCTGTGAATATCAGTTACAATAAGTCTTGTGTCCATTCAGTTGGAGGGGAGCCACAACTCAAAAGAAGATATTTGGAAGGAATTAGTAATCAATTCCTCTCTTCCTTTAGGACAGGAAGCTGCTTCCAGCAAACACAAAACAGGCCAGCCTAGAATCCCACAGTTTTCCCCAACCAGCCAGTGAGGTCATGGGGATAGAGAGTCACTTCCAAACGCATAAGCAGAGAAATCATACAGAGCAGATAACTAAGATCTAGCCATTCTTTCGTGCCAGGTTATCACAGGAGGCAAGTGGTAAGGGAAGATGATGTATGGTTTGTGTAAATAGGTCAGATCTTTTAGGAAACAGAAAATGGAACACCAACATGTCAGTAAACAAATCCGCCAGCCTGGCTGCTTTCCATTCTGTGCCAGGGGAGCACTCACGTGCTCCAGCTGAGTCAAGAGGGAAAGAAACAGTGTAGAAGCCCTCATCTTCTCCTCTGTAATGAAGAAATAAATTCTGAAAAGGCTACGATGACATTTTTATATTTCTCCAGAGTGCCATAGTTTGATGTAATTATTTTGGATTTTCTTCAGTGCTTTTAAGTTCCTCTGTCAACCCCCAGAAACATCATGAATCTCCTTGATTTTGCAGGAACAGAGCCTAGACATTTGTGCCTCCGCTGCAGTGTTGCTGGCAATCTTTGATGAGCAGTTGTGAGTGCTACGGAGCATGTTTCCGGCCACTTCTCTGGATTTCCTAGCTGCCCAGAACTGAGTCCTATCAAAACTCCTAGGCTGTGAATTAATGGACTTCGTAGACGATGTCCTGGTAGATTCCTTCTGGCAGGTGTGGGGGCTCCATCTGCTGCTCCCTCATTTACAGAGCACAGTGGTAATGTCAAGAGTCCCTGTAGGTTAATATCATTCCTTCAAAGAGAGAAAAACCATAGAGCTTTCAAGATGGTAAAGATTCTCAAAAATCACCTATTGTCACCCTCCAAAGTAGGTGACCCAATGAGGTTAAGTCCCAGAGCAGTGTCACCTATCTAGGTCACCCAGCTTCTGGCCTTGCCCCCTCCTCACCACACCAGGCCCCCATGTTTCACTACACAGGCTCTAACTCCGAGTTTCATTCAAGGGAAGAAGCTGGATCGTGAGAGCCTAGTTTTCAATCGAGGTCAGGAATAAGTGACTGTCATTTTTTTTTTTTGGCATAAAGTGTGAAAATCTGTGCATGATGTGTTTGGCCCGGGGAGCCCCTAGTCCCACAGGGACTTCGGAATCCCCACCTGCATCTGTTTCAGAGGCAACTGTCATTTGTCTCAGTCAGAATAGATGACAGGAACCCAGACGCTTTTACTGGGGGCAGCACGAGCCCCTCTCCTCCATGTTAAATGGGAAAATAGGCGAGCTTCAGCATCCTTCAGAGCGATGTTTCCCAGAGGAGAATTATCCTCTCTAGCAGCAGTAGACACGTTTCTATTTTTGCCTTCCCTGAACCATCACCATCCTTCTCAACACGCTCAGTGCCGAGACTTCATCTCTACTCTCCCTTTGTCCTGATCCCCGCTGTGTCACATAGGCTGTGACATTTTCAGAACACTTTAAAGTGAAATGCCGTACTTTCTTGGTGGCTTTTCTTTCCATACCTGGGGAAGCCCTTTCATCTTCGAACACGCACGTCTCCCTTCTCCCTCAAGGACAAGTCATTGAGCGCAGACGGCGGTGATGTGGTTGTGTGGCATTTGGCAGAGCGGTTGGCACTGGGAGACTGCCCGGTCTCACACTCCACTGGTATTTCCTGTCTCTTGTGGCATTTGTTTCCTATTACCTCTGCTAACTCATGGAGGTTTGTATTTTAAGCAGACACTTCCTGCTTCCGTATCACTTCTCATATACAAGACACAGAGTAATCTGAGGATAAAACAGAGTGACTAAGTGGCTAAATAATCTTAGGTAGCACATTACTTCCAGATACTCTTTGGGTGCTGTGTTATGATTTTTTAAATGATTTTTCCAAAGACATTTTCATTGATTATGGTAGTTTCAGGTAAGGCTTTATTTGTCTTGATGACATAAAAATACCTTGCTGTATCCTGGTCTCTTTCCCATAGATAAGCCCCCATAGGAACCTTTGAAGTTGGAGCTGCTTTTGAAACAACCTTGGCATTGCTCTTTAAAAAACAGTATCAGGCTCAATAGCCTGTCCATGTTATCTGCCCTTGGCTGTATAGAAGAGTTCAAAAGAACAAACTAGGAGAGAGAGAAAGTGGAAGAAAATATTTTATTTTGATAAAGCTCTGTCACCAAATGTCATTCTGAATGCAAAGAAGTCACCAAAGAGCCCCTAAACATCTGACTCATCTGTAAACTGGGAACTCATGTTAATTCACCTGAACTGTAGGAATTAAGAAATGAAGAAGATAGGGGAACATGCTGAGAATATCAGACACTACTCAGAATTAATACTAATTGATCCCAAGTCAATCTGCTTAAGCCTTGGATAAGAATGGGTTCCCAGGGCATCATGTAGCTCACCCTGAGACACAACGGTCTCAAACCCAGTTGGCCCTGGATGGGTGCATTCTGTTCTGATGGATGAGATATTTGCTTCCTGGAAATGTTTTTCTTCACTGCAGGCAAGAAAAATCGTTCTTTAAAATATACCTCTCCATGGCTGAGAAACATAAAACCCTCCAGGGTTTAAAATTGCAAATATCTAGCCATTGTCAAAAGTAGGAGGGCATCAGAGTCCTGGCACCAGGTTGCTTTGCTTCTGGGATGAGTTTTTATAGCACTACAGATTGCCTTGCCTTCTCTTCCTCCTCCTCCCTCTGAACAAATCAGTTGTAATTTTAAGAATAGTGCTAATGGGAAAAAAATAATGTCAATAAATGTCAGTGGATGCATCAGGCAAGCATAAAACACATTGGTTCTCTGGGCTTACAGGCTCTCCTTCATGTTCTCTGGCCTTCGCCCACTCTCAGTGTGTCTTTGTCCTTGATAAATGTGCTAGTGATGGGCCTGGGAAACAAAATATAACCACATCAGTCCCTTCAGACATTTCCCTGACAACCTGGATGGACCAAAAAGCTTGAGAACTACGGTGCATTGTTTAGGTTGCTATTCAGATTGGGAGTTACCCAGAAATCCATGTTTGCAGCTGTTATTGCAGTCATTTAAGAAATTTTGTTTGCTGATGATGGGTGCATTTGATAGCAAGACTTGTGAGACCAAGAAGGGCGTTCACACCTGAAGCTCAGATCTTATTTTGCAATAAGGTAGAAGGTGGAGGGAACAGACTAGAGGTGGACTGTGAATCCCTGAATTTTTAAAAATCAGTGTTGTCAGCTTAATAAATATTTGCTGTGATCCTAGGATGTGCCAGCCACCATGTTTTATCTTTTTCTAAACATGGAATTTCAAGTGAATTTTATAATCTGGAACATTGCATTAATTTGTGTTGCAGAATTGCTTCAAAATCAAGTTAATTAGAGGATAAAACTAGCTGTCAGAACACGGCCTTTTTCTTATCTTACTTTTACAGCTATATAATGGTGATGCTAGCAGGAGGAATTCATTTTCAAAACTAAAAATGCAAAAAAGCCATTAGAGATTTAATTTATCAGCATCAAGATTGTGCTGAATTCAGCTGGAGTGGCTACAGAATTGTAACCACAGCAGCGCAGAAAATCAGAAGATCCTGCAGGTACCATGTCTCGGCCCACAGCTTTACAACTTATTCACGCATTCAAACTTAAATATCTGCTAAGCATACTAAAGAAAATGTTTTTTGTTTGTTCCAGCAAATCTTGCCTAAAAAGAAAAAGAACAACTACTCCCTCTAGTGACAAGTTGTAAGTTAACACCAAAATGAAATTTGGTTAAATTCTAATCATTGGAGAAGGAAAGCTCTGTGTTTCAGTTGAAACATAATTTATGACTGTAATTAATAGAGATTAAAATATGCAAATGTGAGTGAAAACATTTACTCTGCGGTTTTAAGCACTGATAGACACGTCTTGTCGAGGCCTTTGTTGTCTTTACCTTCTTAATGTTTGTGTATGTGGGGCTACTGTTTGGGGGGCGGGGCAGGGGTTGTGAGAAGCCATAGCCTATCAGGTGAATGGGTTCAAATGTAAAAGCTTGGAGATCATTTTGGAATTACTTTACATTCTTTAACTCCAGTAACACTTAGTTTTTCTCTATAGTTAGAGTTAAAAGCTTTAGTTCTGACACTACATCACTTGCCAGAATTTCAGTTACTAGTGATGCACAGTAAATGGATGTAAGGTAGACGGAGAAAAGTACCAGTAACATTTGAGACCTATATGTATTTCTTCTCATATTTTAATTTAAAAAATGGCATTTTCATGTAAAATGGCAGTGCATAAGCAGTAGTGGGGTGGCCCACTGGTTAAATGAAGGTGAGTTCAAGGGCATACGATACTTGGAAAAATGTAGGGGTGAGTATATCATGGTGTGAGTTGCACCTGAGATGGATGTGGGCTCCCACGTGGGCAGCGGTCACCGTTTTTCCTGGCGTGAACCCGGACAGGAAGTCAGAAAAATCTCTGCTGGAAGAGTGAATGAGGTAGCCTCGCTATTTCAACGGAGCTTTGAGGAGGAAGGAAAATCTCAAGTCAGCAGGGCTTTTGCGATGACAGTAGAGCAAGACAGCTGCCCCCAAGCATCTGGCAGTATCGCAGTGGGACACTGTCCTTGAAATTTCAAAGGCTTTTATTTGTAATCCACTCCTTAGTGTAATTTCCCCCAGAAGGGATACAGTTTTAACAGGAAGTAAACTGGGCAAAAGGTAATGGGGATTCTGAAATCAAGTTTAGTGGAAGTAAACATTGAAAGATGTGATAAGGCAGTTTTGGAAATCTGCAGTTTGTTATTTTACAAGTCGTGTGCAAAACCTGGTTTTCCCAATTTCATCGTTGTCTCAGGGACCTAGAAAGGAATCAGATGTAGTACAAAAATGCTAAGTATTTCATCTAGATCTTAGACAACAGTGATCCATCAACTCACCTCTTTCTCCTCCTCCTCCGATACATATTTTATTTGCACCCTGTCCTTTGTTTCCCCACTGCCATGCCTTTCCATCAGTTGGACACCAGGGGGAGCAGTTGTGAATAGAAAAAATGAACACAAATGGAGCATTCATAGAGATCTTACTCTACTTACAATAAATATATAAGTATATGTATTAGATTTATTTATTTACTTTTGTTAGATATAAACACTTTTATACCTAAGGAAGTTAAGCACTTAACATATTTTATGGGAATTCTCATATAATTGCAATTGTATATGTGTACAGGACCTACATAAAGCATTTTTGAGGGGGAAAAAGCTAAATTTAGTAAGTAGGAATGAAGCTGAAGAAACTTCACTTACTAGCAAATATACAGAGGAAAAAAATGTAGCTTGTGATAACATGAATGAGAGGTTTCACTGTAACAATAAATATAATGCTTTCAAATAGAAATATCTTACAAACTGTATTAGGATTATAATCTTGGATTTTCAGTTCTCAAGAAATTATTTGTTTTCTCACTTTTAAAAAAGTCAGTTTTCCTCATCTCTGTTGTATCAGCCACAAAGTGGTATTTTGATTAACGATTATAAAAATAGTAATGTTCATGAAAAAGCAAGTCCAAACAATGTGAGAGGAATGATACTATAAAGAAAGCAGGAATCATCCACAATCTATGTTACTATCTAGAAACGACTACTGTGCATGTTTGGTGAATAAATATATTTCTAACCTTTTCCCTCCCTTCTGTCTCCTCCCCCATCCTTTTGCTGCCCAGCGTCCTGCCAGTAGGCACTAACCCTTAAACCAATATTGCCAGCTCAGATCTGTCTCGTGAGTGTCACTCTTGTTTCTCACAAGCTCCTCCAACTCAATACCATTTTAATGTCACTTCCAGTTGTGGAGGCAACCTGCCTCCTCACACACTGTAATTCCTACATCAACTTAGGCCGTTGGATGACATTTATGTACTTATTGCCACATAAATCTTTCAACCTTGGGAACTCTCAAACTCTGCAAAGAAATCACCCAGGGAGCCGATTCCTGCTCCTGCTCTCAGCAACCCTGAGTTGGTCGGTGTTCCCATGAGCATCTCAGGGATCTGCTTTGTTTCCCAGACAACCCTCATCCCCAGGTAACTTGGCACAGCTGGTCTCAAGCCCACAGTTCCAGAAGTTCCACATGTCCTCAAGGACAAGCAGGTGAATGTTAAATTGCTACTCTTCCTCCCACTCTTACTGCTTTTTTTCATAAATTGTTGGAGCAGCCAAACTTAGAAATGCCTGCTGTCAGCTGGAGTGTTTTGTGTAACCCGGGAGGTTCCTGGGGGCACACTCAGTGGGGAAGGACATACCAAAGTGTACTTGGTACAGACAGAAAAACTCAGGATGCAGAACGTGTTGATTACCTGATTTCTTTCTGTGAAGTGAAATTTGTTAGAGTTTGTTTAGGTTTTCACACAGGTTATTCAGCTGCTAGAAGGAGGATGTCCAGCTAAGGTAGGAATTTAAGACACAGTAAGATACAATCATGAACTGTTGGAGCTGCAAGGACTTCCAAGGTCATGGGAGCCAATGTTCTTATTTCACAGAGAAGGGGACTAAAGGCCAGGGTGGTGAGATACCTTGCTCAAGGCCACACAGCAAGTCATGGGCAGAGTCAGATGTACAACTTACCATCCCAAGTACCTCCTCTCTAGTATTTGTTCTTATCCTAGACAGGATCACATCCCTGCGGCTCACAGGGGTCTGACATTTAATAACACAAGAATTATAGAGGCTCCCACATCCTGGAGGTCCTGAGACTTTCTGAGGGCATGACAGACTCTGCTCATTTAGTTTTCAAGGTCTTAGGCAACATACACTCACTCTGTAGAATGGCCAAAAGAATTGTCTGTGCTTTTACAATTGTTTCTCACTCACTCAATCCCAGCAGCAAAGGGGAAATCAGAAGCAAGGTGTCATTCTGGGGAAAATCCCACAGCTCTGATGCATTGTCCCTTATGGTGAATGATAGTGCAATCCTATTCTTTACCAGTTCCTTCCTGAGTGATTATTGCTGGCTGCTCAGGACTCTGGTAAGGCGTTGTACTAGGGACTTGTGCAGTCATCTTCTTTTAAAATGTACTTTTTTTCAAAATCTAACTTGTTAGGCTGATCATTGTGAGGTCATTAGTGGCTGAAAATGGCTTATGCAATCACATTTGCTTTCTTCCTCCCCCTACCTTGAATGTCAAAGTAGCCTTTTTATTGCTTTAACTCAAGAAATAGAGCACCAGATGTTGGACTATTGGGACATGGGTAGGTACTTAAAGGGATAGAGTAGAGGAGGAGGAAGTTGGAATACATTTCAGTAGGATCTTCATGTCTTGTCCTTTAAATGTAGGCCTAATGGCAGGCAGGGTTGGGATGGAAGCCTGTGACTTCAGAAAGGAGAGTCCTAGTTGTTTTGTTTTGTTTTGTTATGTTAAAGCTTGTCCTCCTGCCCATTCCAACCTCACTCCTCAGGCCACACATGCACGCCTGTAATTATGGAGAGAACAACCAGATCTATCAAAAGTTATTTTTAAGCTACATAAATTCATAAAGCTCTCATTAATCTAGGAATTAGAGAATGGAAAATATGTGCAATAATCACATAGAGCAGTCATTGTGAATTTCTGGCTCAGGTAGATTTCAGTCTCCTTTCAGCTCTAGCAGACAATTCAGGTTCTCTATTTTGAAAACGTAGTGGATAGCCCTGGCTGGTGTGGCTCAGTGGATTGAGTGCTGGCCTGAAAACCAAAGGGTCACCAGTTCAATTCCCAGTCAGGGCACATGCCTGGATTGGGGGCCAGGTCCTCAGTAGGGAAATTACAAGAGGCAACCACACATTGATGTTTCTCTCCTTCTCTTCCTCCCTCCCTTCCCCTCTTTCTCAAAATAAATAAAATCTTTAAAAAAAAAAAGAAAGAAAAAGAAGTAGCAAATAGCACCTTGCTCTTATATCATAATGGTCAAAAATTTAAAAGAAGCCCAGAATCTTGGAGTTTATTAAACTGCAGAGCTAACACAACATTGTGATTAAATGGAAAGATACACCTTCTGGAGTCAAACTTCAAATCTCACTTTCTTATCTTTCCTTTTTTTTTTTCAAGGCACGATGTTTATTTACTCAGAACACCAGTATCATCACTCTGCTATAGTAAGAGTGAGGCAAGGTATTAGCACTAATAAAAACAAAATTTTATGAACAAAGTTATCAGTCATTTAAGAAAAAAGAACAAACAGCCCAAGTGATGATCGTTTTAGTTGAGAACCCCAGTGTTATGTGAACTTTCTGTTAAAATTTTCTAAAAATCAAACTATTTTACCTCAAACAGACTTAGTTCACCAAAAAGGAGCTATGAGAGAAAAGAGGGATTTGTAAAGTATGTTTTCTTTAAAAAGGGCTTGGAAGGAAAAAAAATAAACTTAGAAAGTATATGGAGGGGTAAGCTTTGTATGGGACCCAGGCGGAGGCCTAGTTCATTCCGAGTCTTCAGACAGGTCCCCTGGGCACACACTGCACGGCGGCACCTCTTCCTTGGTCACACGGCCCGTTCTAGCCCACCAGCCACCAGCGGAGGTGTCGTGATGTACTCTAATCAGATTCTTCAAGTATTTTTTACCTAACCAAAAAGTTCTTCAGAAAGTGTAACAAATGTAAAAATCCCACATTTTTCACTCTGCCTTGTTTGGCCTCTGTGATGTCAACTGAACTTTAAGGTTTTGTGTGTACAGTGTGGTGAGTTAGTGTTATTTTTAAAAGAAAAAAAAAAACCCATAAAGGTAACGACTGCCCACAGATAAGACATGGGGTGACGTCCATAACTGAATCAGCCATGGAGTGTTATGTTAGTCCATTGTAAACTCTTGGAAGTTGAGACTGGGAACTGTGCATCTGACACATCTGAGCACACAAGGAGAGGGAGAGAAGCCTATCTTATTCCAGTTCTGACAAGGCACACGGTCTTCAGAATGCTCATCCATGTTCGTGGCACCATTTATTGGATACCCATGTTTCAACCAGCACTGGACATGCTGCACGCCATGGACTATAATCTCCTTCTGCATTGGCAGCTAGATGATGCCAGAAAACAGCAGCTCCCTTTTTGGGCTGAACACTAGCTCCTACTTCAGGAAATAACATTGGCTCTTCCTGCTAACACATCACTCAAATAAAACAGCCATGTAGCAATTCTCTTTCCTGTTCCTAGCTCTTCGAAAGCATCTGGCTCCTCTTTCCAAAATCAAAATGGGATTCATATTGTCCCCCCACTCCGTAATTCACTACCTGTAATTCCTCTGCTTTGGAAACATCGAGTCCTTTTAGGTCTTGTATTCTCATATTAATCTGAGACATCACAGGGTTCTCATAACCAGAGAGCCAGGCACTCTTAGGTACTCTGCATATTGCTCTGGTCAATTTTCCACAGCACGTGCTGTAGCGTGGTTCAGCCTTGGTTTTGCTAGATCTTTGACAACTCCAGTTTCTGCATCAGAAATAATAGCATGGAAGCAAATAATATGAGGCTTGTCCCACTCATCTTCCTGTTTTGCTGGAGCCAGAATGAATTTAGGATTCCGGTTTCCATCCTGGTAGCAGCAAAAGGGTTTTCCCTGTCTCTGAGGCGTCATTCTGGAGCCCTCCCCACGCACAGCATTTCGCACTTCAGTCTCTCTGGCAGGTAATCCACAGCAGCCCCTTTTTTCTTCAGTGTGGTTTTCTGATCAGACTGGTCACCTGAAGCAGACTTATTGGCATCTTTTTCTTTAACCATTATAGACTCAAAATATTCAAAGTTACTATTAGCTGTTAGGTGTTCAGGATCTAGTTCAAGAAGCTTCTTTGTGAGCAAAAGTGCTTCATTGAGGTCTCCCTGCTGGTACACCCCACAGCCCAAATAATCTAGAACAGAGACAAGCATCCATGATAGAAACCTCGCCTTCCTCCGGCTGCTTTGGTGCTTGTCCCATCCACACAGTTCTGTGTGGTAATAACCTGCTTCTGTGTAGGCCACTTGGCCCGACTCAGAAACAGTTCTCAATGTTTAGAAAAGATTTGTGCTTTTCTCCTGGAAGATTGCCCTTCGAAATGGTATGTGTATCCAAACTGTAGGTGTCCTGGAGATGCAGCAGGGCTTCAGCTGCTGGAACCTGGTCACCACGAGGGAAGTACTGTCTCTGAATTGTCAAGTTAGCAATAAAGCCATCGGACACATCCTTGAGGACTACATTCTCCAACTCGCTCCACTCAGCGTTCAGACGTTTCACTAACGTGAAGGCATTTACAGGGTGCCCAACAAACCCTTCAGGTCTTTTGTCGCTGTGCCAGTCCACCAATCTAACGTCTCTGCCTATTTTTTTATGTGTTCTAATTTGTCTTCTTCTGCCTTATTATACTCTTTCAGGGAAGTCACCAGATCTTTCTCTGTATAACATCAAATCAGTCATCTGACTGAAGTTAAAAAGCCTGGGTGGGCCAAAAACTGGGGAAGTAGAATCTCTACAGTTAAAACACACTGGGTCTTCTTGACAGTGTTAGTGCCACAGGTTCACACACCTGGGAAGTGGGATGCGAGCACCTTCTCTAGGCCCCTGCTGCCTGTATGTAGGTGGCTACCTGCTCCTTCCCTTCAGGCCTCTGGGGGCCTGACTGGGCAGCAGAGGGAACCAGTAACCCTTTTTTCTTTTCCCCGTATCTCAGTTTCTGTGTAGTCTCAGATAAGATACTTAATCCCTTTAAAGTCTGTTCCTTCATCTGATAAAACAATTAGGATGAAGAGCTCTAATACAGAAGCTTGTTATGAGTACTTGTTCTAGGTCAAGAGATTAATGAATTTGTATCTCGGCTCACCCTGCCCCTAATGCCCCAAGTAGGAATCCTTTCCATCATCTCCTTCTGCTTGAGTATTTCCAGGGGAAGGAACTCTTTAATTCTTTGGATAGCCGTCTGCACAGTTATGGAGTTTGAATCTATTAATTCATTCTTTATTCAGTAAGTTAATGAGCCCCTCCTTGGTGCTGAGCACTGTGCTAGAAAGCTGTTCTCTGTATGGAATCCCGAGTCCATAACCCTGGAACCTCTGTCCTTAGGGTTTCCTTCAGGTTCCCACGCAGCAGCCCTTTGGCTAGGGGAGGCATGTCTTCCATGCCTCTTTCCTTCCCAGAAGTATCTTCTGCTAAGTTCTCCAACCCTCTTACTCTTCTGTTCACCAGCATCAAGTTACATTTCAAGTTTTAATTCTTCTTAAAATATGGCACCCTGAAACTCTGGCCCATCTGCTGTTTGGCTACTGCTGAGTCCCCTAGGACTCTTCACTCCCTCGGATTGGCACTGTCTGCCTGGCATGATGTGTCTGAAGACTGCATTTCTTTCAGCCACTGGAGATGGTAATTGTGAAATTTTTATGCCTAAATGAATATCTGGAGTCAGATGTGCACTTGCTGTGTGAAACAGAGGCCATGCTAGAAGGAATAGTGTTCCAAGCAAAGGGAAGGAACAGCATGTGCTAAGGAAGGAAACTCGGAACATAGGGTGCTGATGAGGATGATGCACTCTGACCCCAGTCTATGTGTGACTGAACAAAGTTTAGACACTGTGTGATAACAGATGCTCTGCAGTATCATGTAGTTATGTCTGTTGTTCTGTTTAAATGCATCGCAATATTTGTGGGTTGAGATTGATTGTATTGCTATGGCACCACAAAAACAGAAGCAACCAAAGAAAAACTAGGTAGATTAGATTTACAAAAATAAAAAAAAACTTTTGAGCTTCAAAGAGACACCATCAAAAAAGTGAAAAGACAGTCTATAGGGGTGAGGTGTATTTGCAAATCATTGGACAAAAGTCAGTGTATATTTACAAACTGTGCAGTCATTACCATTATCTAATTCCAGAACATTTTCATCACTCACAAAAAGAAATCCCATGCCTATTAGCAGTCACTTCCCACTTCTCCCTTCTTCCAGCCCTAGTCAACTCCTAATCTACTTTCTGGCTCTCTGGATTTGCATATTCTGCACATTTTATGTAAATGGAACCATAATATATGTGCCCTTTTTGTGTGGTTTCTTTCACTTAGCATAATGTTTTGAGGCTCCTCCATGTTGTAACATGTAGCAGAGCTCCATTTCGTCCGATGGCTGAACAACATTCCATTGCATGGGCATCCGGCGTTCTGCCTCCCCATGCATCGCTTGATGAATGTTTTGACTGTTCCAACTTCTTGGCTATTATAAATAATGCTGCTATGAACATTTGTGTATGAGTTTGTGTGTAGAAGTATGCTTTTAGTTTTTCTTGGAGTGTACTGAGGAGTGGAATTGCTGGTTCATATGGCAACTCTGTTCTACTTTTTGAGGAACTGCCAAACTGTTGTCCAAAGTGGCTGCACCGCTTTACGTTTCCACCAGCAGTATGTGAGGGTTCCCGTTTCTCCGCATCCTCATCAGCACCTGTCTTGCACGTCTTTCTGATTACAGCTGGCCTCGGGGCATGCAGTGCTACCTCACTGTGGCTTTGATTTGATTATTTTTCCCTCATAGCTACTCCTATTGGGCATCTTTCATATGCTTGTTGGCTCCTTGTACATATTTTTTAGAGACTGTCCTTTGAGATTCTTTGTTCATTTTTAATTGTGTCATTTATCTCTTTATTATAGAATTATAAGAATTTTTTACACATTCTAGAATTTATACCAAGGAAGATTTTTTGAGGAAGGACTCCATGATGATTAGAGTTCATCCAAAAAAAAAGAAAGATTTTATAAGAAAGAAAATGTGGTAGAAAAACAGGAAGACAGACCTGAACTTGTTTTGCAAGACAAGAATTATAGTTTTCTTTTCCGTTGAGTTTTATTTCAGTAGGTAGAACATTACTTCTAATTTAAGATATAGTTTATATCAAACCAGCAGAAAAATAAAATTTACAGACTTTCCAACATGAACATTCCAACAACCAACATAAAAAGCAAATACGAATACCAATCTCCTGTAACACCTTTAATACCAGAAAACAATGTATTAAAATCAATCTTGAGTAGATCACTGTGACCCTCTGTGACAGCCCTTCGTCCCCTGTGCTGTTCCGGTGGTCACTATTACAGTAACACTCTCAGTTCTCGGGAAAGAGGACAGACTGCAGGAGCAGGTGCAGCAACAACAAGCCTCTCTCAGTAAGGTTGAACCACATAGCACATGGCCTCATAAGCTCCCTCAGTTTCTTCCATTAGATGTTTTCTCAGGTTTACCTGAAATACTATTTAGTGAAAAAAGTAGAGATGCTTAAACATTCACATGAGGTAGAAATTTATACATTACTTGAAAATGAAATGTCAATGAATGTTGTTACTTGGAAAATGCACAGTGAGAAATTTAACAGCCTAAAGTCATTTGAGATGTACACATTCTGACACCAGTTGACCTGAGTTGCAAAATGAATGTACTGTACTATCTAACAGAAACTGAGTACTTGGGTGTGGGTGTTCTTGGTGGTGGTGGTGGTTCTCTCCTTACGCTTTCAAAAGTCTGATTGTCTTCTCTGAATCCTCCACAGGGTGGCAGTGCAGGAAAGCCTTATACTCTTAAATGCTATGCAGGGTGAACAGTCCAGTACACATATGGGGCCTGCCAAAGAATGTAAGGCACCCCACCTACAAAAGACTGTTTTCTGAACTAGGAGCCAATGAAAAACTAGATTAGATTTTTTAAAAGTAAAACACAAGATGGGAGGTGATTTACATTATAAAATCGTTTGGCTTAATTTTGTTTTGGTTGTATACCCACAAGCATTCTTCACACAGTGAGTTCATGGCCATCGTTCAGCATGCGATTTGATTTCCATAACACAACCCTGTAATCCCTTAGTGCAGTGTTAGACTGGCCTGCTCCCAAACATTGCAAATACGGGCTGTGATAAAGTCACATCAATCAAAATATAATTTTGAAAACTGAAGAGCTCTTTTATATATTTATATGTCGAGTTGAAAGTGGGATGGATATTCAAAAGTAAAGGCAAAAAATGGTATTATTTAATCAAGAAGTGCAAGAGATGCACTTCTGGCCAGGGTGGCTCGATTGGTTGGGCATCATCCTGCAAAGTGAAAGCTTGTGGGTTCCATTCTTGGTCAGGGCACATTCCTGGGTTTTGAGTTCAGTCCCCAGTTGGGGCACATACAAAAGGCAAACCAATCAATGTTTCTTTCTCACATCAATGTTTCTCATCCTCTCTTTCTCCCTCCCTTCTCTTCTTTCTAAAAATAAATAAATAAACTCTTAAAAACAAGAAGTATGTAAGAGAAAAATTTTAAAGTGTAGTTGTTATACAATTTTATATTAGTTACATTAGTTTCAAGTATACCATATAGTGATTCAACATTTTTATACCTTATAATATGATCACCCCACCCAGTCTAATAATCATTTGTCCTCGTGCAAACTTATCACAGTGTTATTGACTATTTATGCACCTTCATCTTTTCCACTCATCTTTCACCTCCTCCCCTCTAGTGACAATCCCTTTGGTCTCTGTACTTATGAGTCTGTTTTTGTTTATTTCTCTTATTTTTTAGAGTCCACATACAAATGAAACAATATGGTATATATCTTTCTCTTTCTGACTCATTTAACTTAATACAAACACCTTAAGATTCATCCATGTTGTTGCAAATGGCAAGAATCTATCCATCCATCAATGAACTCCAAGGTTGCTTCCATATTTTGGCTTTTGTAAATAATGCTGCAACGAACACAGGACCTTTTTGAATTAGTTTTTGTTTTCTTTGGATAAATACCCAGAAGTGGAATCCATGGGTAGTATGGTAGATCTATTTTTAGTTTTTCGAGGAATCTCTATACTGCTTCCATAGACTACACCAATGCAGTCCCACTAACAATATGTAAGGTTCCATTTTCCACATCCTGATCAACATGCGTTCTTGTTGACTTTTTGATAATAGCCTTTCTGACCGGTGTCAAGTGGTACCTCACTGTGCTTTTGATTTGCACATCCCTGACGTATAGTGATTTTGGGTGCCTATGTGCTTGCTGGCCTTCTGCATGTCTTTTTTGAAGACATGTCCTCCACCCATTTTTAATCAGATTCTTTTATTTTTTTTTTTTTTGTTGAGTTGTATGAGTTCCTGGTATATTTTAGATATCATCCCTTTATCAGATATATCATTTGTGAATATGGTCTTTCATTTAATAGGTTGTCTTTTTGTTTTGTTGGTTTTTTCACTGTGCAGAAGCTTTCTAGTTTGATGAAGTTCCATTTTTTTTATTTTTGATTATTTCCCTTGCTCAATGGACACATCCAGAAAGATGTTACTCAGACTGATAGCAAATAGTTTATTGCCCATGTTTTCTTCTAGGAGTGTATGGTTTTACATTTAAGTCAATTTTTAAAATATTTTTTTATCCTTACCCAGGAACTTTTTTCATTGCTTGGAGGGAGAACGGGAAGGAGAGAGGAGAGAGAGGGGAACAGAAACAGAAGCATCCATGTGAGAGGGAAACATCGATCACTTGTCTCTCATAGGCTCCCTGACCAGAATCGAACCCCCAACCTAGGCATGTGCCCTGACCAGGAGTTGAACTATCAAGCTTTCTGTGTAGGGGATGACACTCCAACCAACTGAGTCACACTGGCCAGAGCTTTAATCTGTTTTCTGTTTTTTTTTTTTTTATATGGTATGAGGGAATGCTTCCCTCCCTCCCTCCCTCCCTCCCTCCCTCTTTCTTTCTTTCTTTTCTTTCTTTCATCTGTCCAATTTTCTCAGCACCACTTGTTAAAGAGTATATTATGTCTCCATTTCTATTCTTGCCTCCTTTGTCATAGATTAGTTGGCCATAAAAATACAGGTCTATTTCTGAACTCTCTGTCATATTCCAATGATTAATGTGTTTCTTTTGTTCCAGTACCATACTCTTTTGATTACTATAGGTTTGTTGTATAGTTGAAATCAGAGAGCACGATACCTCCAGGTTTGTTCTTTCTCAAAATTGCTTTGCCTATTTGGGGTCTTTTGTGGTTCCATATAAAATTTAGGATTATTTATTCTAGTTCTGAGAAGACTGTCATTGGTGTTTTGATAGGGATTGCATTGACTCTGTAGATTGCTTTGAGTAGTACAGTCATTTTAAACATATGAAGCTTTCCAATCCATGAACATGGTATAGCCTTCCATTTATTTGTGTCCTCTTCAATGTCTTAGAGTTCTCAGAGTACAGGTTTTTACCTTCATGATTAAATTTATTTCTAGGTATTTTACTTTTGATGAAATTGTAAAAGTTATTTTTTAAAATTTCTCTTTCTGATTGTTCATTGTTAGTGTTTAGGAACACAGTGGATTTCTGTATATTAACTTTGTATCCTGCTATTTAATAAATTTCAAAATTATATTTTTTGAAGACTCTTTTGGGTTTTCTGTATATATCATGTCATCTGCAAATAGTGACAGTTTTACCTCCTTCTTTCCAATTCGGATGCCTTTTTTTTCTGTCTGACTACTGAGGCTAGGACTTCCAATACTGTATTGTATAATAGCGGTGAGAACGAGCATTCTTGTCTTGTTCCTAATCTTAGAAGAAAAGTTGTCAGCTTTCATTATTGAGTACAGTGTTAACTGTTGTGGTAAGTTCTTCTGTACCCACTTTTTTGAGGATTTTTATCATAAATGGATGTAGAATTTTGTCAAATGCTTTTTCTGCATCTATTGAGATAATCATATGATTTTTATCCTTGGTTTTATAGATGTGGTAAATCACAGTAATTATTTTACAGATGTTAAACTACCCTTGCATCCCCTTGTATAAGTCAAGATTATACACAAGGGAGATTTATATTTGCTTTACTAGTATATTGTTGAGAATTTTGGTATCTGTGTTCATTAGGGATGTTGGCCTACACCTCTCCCTTATTGGGAAGTGTCTTTGGTTTTGGTATCAGGGTAATACTTGCCTTGTTAGAATAGTTTGGAAGTGTTCCTGCCTCTTCAGGTTTTTTGGAATATTTCTGGAAGGATAGATAATAATTCCTCTCTAAATGTTTCGTTGAATTCATCTGTGAAGCCATCTAGCCCTGAACTTTGTTTTTGTTGTTGGGGGGGTGGGGAGAGTGTTAGTTTACTGCTTCAATTTCATTGCTAGTAATTGATCTGTTCAGATTCTCTGCTTTTTCCTAGTTTAGTCTGTGAAGATTGTATGTTTCTAGAAATTTATCCATCTTCTGGATTGTCCAGTTTGTTGGCATATAATTGTTCAAAGTATCATTTAATGATTCTTTGTATTTCTGGTACTTCTGTGGTATAATCTCTCCCCTTTCATTTTTCTTTTTTTTTAAATGTTTTTTTAAAAGGTGTTATTTATATGTTGTAGAGAAGGGAAAGGAGGGAAGAAGAGAGAGAGAGAGAGAGAAACATCAATGTATGCTTGCCTCTTGCACACCCCCAACTGGGGGGCCTGACCCGCAACCCAGTCATATGCCCTGACTGGGAATCGAACTGGTGACCATCAGCTTTAGGCTGGCACTCAATCTCCTAAGCCACACCAGCCAGAACTCCTCTTTCATTTCTAATACATTTTTGTGTACTCTCTATTTTTTATTTGATGAGACTTGCCAAGGCTAAATTTTAAGTCTTGCTAAAAAATGAATTTTACTTATCTTTTCATAGAATCTGGCCTTAGTTCAATTGATTTTTTTTTCTGTTGTTTTTCTGCCTTCTATATTGTTTATTCCCACTCTGACTTTTATTTTGTTCTACTTACTTTGGGTTTTGTTTGTTCCTCTTTTTCTAGTTCCTTTACATGTATATTTATATTGTTTATTTGGGGTTTTTTTCCAGCTTCTTGGGGGGTGGGCCTATGTAGCTATAAAATTTCTTCTTATAACTGCTTTTATTGTATTCCTTAAATTTTGTAAGGTTGTGTTTTCATTTTCTTTTGTCTCGAGGAAGTTTTTGATTCCCTGTTTGATTTTCTCTTAATCCAACGATTGTTTGGAAGCATGTTGTTTAATCTCCATGTATCTGTGTTTTTCCAGTTTTCTTCCTATAGTTGACTTCTTTTCATTCCATTGTGGTCAGAAAATATGTTTGATATAATATCAATCTTTATGAATGTATTGAGGCTTGCTTTGTGGCCTTTTTATGTCATGTATCCTAAAAAATACTCCATGTGCATATAAGAAAAATGTGTAATCAGCAGTTTCTGGATGAAATGCTCTGTGAATGTCTATTAACTAATATGACATTTAAGGCCATTATTTCCTTATTAATTTTTTTGTCTAGATCTATCCATTAAGGTAAGTGGAGTATTAAATTCTCCTACTAGTATTGTATTACTGTTAATGTCTACATTTGTGTTCATTAATATTTACATTAAATATTTGTGTGCTCCTATGTTGGGTACATAAATATTTACAATTGTGTATCTTCTTGGATTGACGCTTTTAAAATTAAGTAAAGTCCTTCTTTGTCTTTTTTTACATTCTTTGTTTTAAAATCTATTTTGTCTCATATGAGTATCATTCCCTCCACTTCCTTTTTCTTTCTGTTTACATGGAATATCTTTCTCCATCCCTTTTCTTTTAGTCTGTGTGTCTTTCAATCTAAAGTGAGTCTCTTGTAAGCAACATGTAGATAGGTGATGTTTTCTTCTATCCGTTACACCACCCTGTGTCTTTTAATTGAAGCATTTAGTCCCTTTACATTTAAAATATTGTGTTCTTATTGCCATTTTTGTCAATTGTTTTTTATTCATTTTTGTTATCCACTGTCCCTTTCTTCTTTTGATCTCTTTCCTTTTAATTTGTTGGTTTTCCTTAGTGTTTTGATTGAATTTTTTTACCTCTTTTTTTTTTTTTGCTGTATTTTTGTATGGTTTTGGTTTGTGGATACCATGAGGTTCATGTATATCCATCTACATCTATAGCAGTTCATATGAAGCTGATAGGCATTTAAATTCAGTTGCATTATAAATGCAGTACATTTTTACTCCCTCTCCACTCTTGTTTACTTCATGTTTTATATCTTTTTGTTTTGTATGTCCCCTCATTATTTCTTGTAGTTATGGTTACTATTCTACTTTTGTCCTTTAACCTTCATACTAGGTTTTGATGTGGTTAACTCACTGTGATTATTACATACTCTCCTTTACCAGTGAGACTTTTTTCTTTCCTGTATTTTATTATTTCTGGTTGTGGCCTCTTGTTTTCTGCACAAAGAAGACCCTTTAATATTTGTCATAAGGCCTTTCAGTGGTTGTGAACTCTTTTTGTTTTTGCTTGTTTGGGAAACTCTTTATTTCTCCTTCATTTCTGAACAGTAACCTGTCTGAGAATAGTATTTGAGGTTGTAGATTCCTTTCTTTCAGCGCTATAAATATTTTCTGCCACTCTCTTCTGGCCTATAAAGTTGCTTGTGAGAAATCAGCTGATAACCATAGGAGTTTCCCTTGTATGGACTTGTTATTTTCATTTTGCTGCCTTCAGGAAATCTCTGTATCCTTAACTTTTGTTATTTTAATTACAATATGTCTTGATGTGGGTCTCTTTGGGTTTTATCTTGTTTGAAACTTTTGGTGCTTCCTGGACCTGGATGCCTGTTTCCTTCCCAGATTAGAAAAATTTCAGCCAGTATTTCTTCAAATATTCTTCCTGTTTCTTTCTCTCTTCTCCTTCTGGAAACCCTATAATGCAAATATTAGGGCACTTGATGTTATCCTAAGATCTTACTCTGTCCTCATTTTTTTTTAATTCTCTTTTTTATATTACTGTCCTCATTGTGTAATTGTCACTGTTCTGTCTTCCAGGTTGCTAATTCTGTGTTAAGTAATTTGTTGTCAATTTTTTTCTAATGTATTCTTCATTTCAGTTATTAATTCTTCATGTCTGATTGTTTTTTTGTTACATCTTTTATTTGTTGAAGTTCCTGTTTTTGAGTTCCTGTTTGTTGAGTGTGTGTGTGTGTTGGAGGGGGGTGTATATATCAAGTTTGTCGAGCATCCTTATGACCATTCCTTTGCATTATTTATCAGGCAAATTACTTATCTCTATTTTATTAGGGGTTTTTTTTTTTTGCTCATTTGGGGCATATTTTTGTGTCTCCTCATTTTGTTTGACCTTCTGTGTTTGTTCCTCTGAGTTTTATGCAATAGCTATTTCTCCTAGTCTTGAAAAAAGTGGCCTCTGTGTAGACTGTGTCAAATAGTTTTGGCAGGCCAGTTGTCATCAGGGCAGATGTGTACTCTAGTCTGTCCTCTGGTCTGAAGGAGTGGATCCGGGATGGGCCAGCCTTGTGTGAGCCTGCTTCTGTTCCTTTCAGATCTGGTGGGGCTGCTGGTATAGATGCCCTATTGCTTTAACTGTGTTGTCAGGTTAGGTTCTGGGTGAGATCTGTTCTGAGTGATTGAGTCTGAAAGCCCTACTAGCCCCACCCTTTCTCTAGGTGGGCAGCCTGTATGTGCCCACAGCTGCACTTTGCTAGTTCTCTACCCTCTCCGGGTGGACCAGCTCTGCCCAGGTGCACAGCTGCACCCCATTCACTCCTCATGGGTCAGCCCTGTGTGTGGGTACTACAGAGTTTTGCGAACTCTGCACCTTTTTTGAAGTGGGACAGCCCACATGCACATGCAGTAGTGCCCCACTATCTCCACACTTTCCCTCTTAAGGGAAACCCTGCAGGCAGATCCCATGGCCTTTTGCTAGTATCACACCCTCTTCAGACAGGGGACCCCACACAGGCACACAGCAGTACCCCACTGTCCCCCCACCTTCTCTGAACAGGGTAGTCCTGCAGGTAAGTACTTCAGCATGTGCTCTCTATGCCTTTTCTCCAGGCAGGGGAGCCCCACATGTAGTCTAGTGGGTATTCAAAGCAGTACCCTGTAGCACCTACTTAATCAGTCTCTGGGTGGAGGTGCCCCTTGTGTGCATGCTATGATGCCTTCCTATTCCTGCCAGATCCAGCTCCAGTAGGATTAGCTAAGGATGTGCTACAGTGCCCTGCAGTTTGGTCAGCAAACCTGGATAGAGTTCCTGCCAGTTATCACTGTGCAAGGGAAGCTTAAACAATGACACTACTCATTCCTTTATCCTGGCTTATTCCCTTATCTCCTAAAGCTCTCTCATGGTTCTTCTGCCTTCTGTACGTGGTCTCTCTCTCTGTTGCTTGTTGTGCAGAAGCTGTTCAATTGGCTCACAGTTGTCTCTCAGGAGGAATTGCTCTAAATATAGGTATACATTCAAGATGTTCCTGGGTAGGGGCATGCTGAGCATTTGCCTAAGCCACCAACTTGGACACCTCCCACAGAGTGTTTTTGATGTTCCATAGAGATTTTGGATTTTTAACCAAGACTTCCCTTATTGTACATAGCTTTAAAGGTATGTTTAAGTTACTCACTAATACTATTTGCCTCACTTTTATGACACATTTGACTTTAAGTTAATGAACAATAAATGTAATCAATACTTGTGAATTTCTACAAAACCTTTTTGATACACATTAAGTCTTGAAAGTTTATCAGCTGGGACAATACCTAGTTGGAGAAATTCAGAATCACTCTTCATGCGCACATCCCGCTGGTGGTAGGATTGGGCAAGGAGAGCAATACTCAGCTGCATTTGACGTACGCATATACTCAGAATTTGGAAACAGACCAAGAACCTGAATGTATTCTGAGGAGTTATATCTGTGCTGTATCAAGAATGTTTTTCTAAAACAGCCTATAAGCATAATCAAGTAATTTCAAGCCTTTTTTGTTTTGCCTGGTTCTGTCTCTGCCCCCCCTTCCCACCCTCCACCTACCTTACTACCCCCAGGTTACTTCAGGATTAGTCTCCACTATTCATATTTCCATTTTCAGTGTTCTTTTTCATTTGCGTTTTTATGTTTCTTTTTTAAAACTACAATTTCTTGCTATCCAGGCTGTGTTTGATATTGGAAATGTGGCGTTTTGTTTTTAAATTTATGGTAGACTTTATTTTTCACCTCAAAATTAAGGGGAATGTCGAGAGATTTTCCATGTCTTGTCTGCTCCCACACACACACAGCCTTCCAAGTCAGGTAATAGCTGAAAGAGCCTTAGGGTTAGCTTCTATTGTCATTCTCACACTGTTTCAAAGGAGGCTCCATCTCCATGGCCAACCATTGGCTAAGGCTGGAAAAAGGGGTGTTTTTGATGGTAGAGTTACCTGATACAGGAAATACTCAACTTGTTCAAAAAGCTGTAGTGTTTTATTCTGTAAATGATTACTTAGGATGCTGGCAGAGCCACACTGGAATAATTTCGCTTGGTGAGAGCTTGCTTCACTTTCTTCATTACTGTAAAGTCTTAGAATAATGCTGACAAACATTTTATTCCCAAACACATGCAGGGCCTCCTCCCAGGCCTCAGCCTTAAGGTATAAGTTGTAATTTTTGGTCTCATGCTTGTCCAGCTTTTTTGAACACACTCACAGTGTTTTAAACATTGCCCATTTTTATTAGTTTGTCATTGCTATTTGAGAAGGGAGAGATCATACTCCTCCATGTCTAGTCAATTCTGGAATTATTAAGGAATAAAATAGATGTCTGAGTGAAGGGTGCATTGAAGGTGGTTGACTTTTTATGTGTTAGCAGATGGTGTACTCTCAGTGTGACCCTGAATCAAAGGAGGGCCCAGGAACTCTCAGTTACAGTGCGTGAGATCCTGTTGGCTTAATAACCTTCAGAGGACACCTTTGAGTCAACAGAAAGTTAATACAAAATACTTTATAGACCAGTTCTGTCCTGAGCTGTTTGAAGAAATCTAGCACTCGTTAGTAGCAGTTGTTAAACTAATTCACAATTTGTGAAGACTGCAGCCCTAGAGCCCTACTCTGAGGAACAGTTGTTCTGCCTTTATGAACCTTAGGCTTACTTGACATGAGGTTATCAACATTCACTTTGCAAAGAGCCACCAAAACAGTGTTTATTGGTCACCTCTTTATACATATTCTAGACTTCTTTGAATGGTCTGAATTTTGAATTCCATCCATGAGATAGGTAGGATAGAGTATGGCGTAGAGGGAGTTTGTGATCCAGGTGGCTTGGAAAACAGGCTAACAGGCAGATGTGTAGGAATAAGTCAAAAGGGGGGACACAGGAAGAATTATTCAGCCCTGACTGGTGTGACTCAGTTGGTTGGGCATTGTCCCTCAAAGTGAAAAGTTGCCAGTTCAATTCCTGGTCGGGACTCTTGTCTGGGTTGGGAGTTCAGTTCCCAGTCAGGGTATGGATAAGAGGTAACCAATTGATGTTTCTCTCTCATGAGATGTTTCTTTTCCTCTCTTTGTCCCTCCTTTCCCCTCTCTCTAAAAATAAATATAATATTTTTAAAAAGAATCATTCAGAGGTATATGGTTTGATGTTGCATATTTTTATATTGGTTTTTGTCCTAGAATTTACATTTTAATGATACTTATACTACAATTTAACATTTGTTATGTTCTAGGTTCAACGATAAATTCTTTACATACATTAGTTCATTTAGTCCACAACACAAACCTATAAGGCTCACTTTTTCCCCCTGTGCTTACAAGTAAGAAGACTGAGGCTCAGAGGTTTTCTTTAGCCTGAGGTCACACAGATAGGATATAGTAGAGTTAGAATTCAAATCAAAATCTTTGATTCCAAAATTACAACTTTGAGTTATGAAAGACGCTCTTGAAATTCTATAGAACCATGGTAGCATTTTCCTGGTCTGTCATCCAGGTGGCAGATTGCAGAACAGGAGGTAGCTAGGTCCCTAGCCTCTTCTTTTAAGGACATCAATCCCATTCATGAGAGTTCCACCCTCCTGACCTAGTTACCTCCCAAAGGCTCCTCGTCAGAATGCCATCGCCTTGGGGACTAGATTTCAACATATGAATTGGGAGTGGACACAACAAAACAATAATACTTGTGATTAGGATGACTACACCCATGGATTGCCTAGGGCAAACTCTGTTTATGTCTGCTGTCCTGGTGTACGTCTTGGTAGCACCCCCTTTCACTCTCAGTAGAGTCCCAATTTTGACAACAGAGTATAGTCACCCTATATATAACCTCATTTTTGCCAGAATAGATCTGAGGAGAATGAAATGGTCAGTCTGGGGCCCCTGAGAAGATGGCTGGCTGTCTCTCTTGCTTTCCCATGGGCCACCTATGCCACCTACTTCAGTCATCTTTAGAGAAATGGCAACTTTTGGTCTTTGGACTGTCTTGAGTCTAGATGGTTATGCACTGCAGATCAATGAGTTCTTGGTGGTATTTTCTGACACTCCTGTATCTAAACATCTCAGTTCTCCCTTCCTGGTTTCCTTGGCAATCAGCCTCTGGCAGCGTCAGAACTTTCCATTCAGACCTCAAGGCCCATCAGCCATTGACCAATCAAGGGTGCTAGTCAAATGCATTGATCAGAAAAACTTGAAGTACTAGCTCTTGTAACAGACACTGTATTCTTATGGACCAGATAAGATACTCAAGTAGTATTTCCAAGAACACAACTTCA
The DNA here is from genome assembly GCF_004126475.2 of Phyllostomus discolor. Lineage (NCBI taxonomy): Eukaryota > Metazoa > Chordata > Mammalia > Chiroptera > Phyllostomidae > Phyllostomus > Phyllostomus discolor. The sequence goes on from NC_040907.2 coordinate 134,464,953, forward strand.
TATGATTGTTAATGATTTGTGTAGAAATAGATCTGGAGCCACATGGAATAAGCGAATACCCTTACTAGTCTTCACAGACAAGTAGTGTTAGCAGTCTTTAAACTCTTGCTTTGCCTTTGAGAAAAAGAGTATGAGAATCAAAGTAGTGGTTTTTTTTTAAAGTTTTCACTTCATCCCATATTTTAACTCAAAAGTAATAAAATATTAAATAATGTATATCATTAATATCATATTTCCTTTTGTTCCAGTTTTTCAAAGAGATTTTTCATCTGTTACCTTATTTGATCCTCTACCGCTTCTGTGATTAAAGTAGAGCAGTAAGTTTACTTGCTTTTTAGAGGAAGCACATGTGCTAGGGAGAGGCTAAGTGACTTCTGTCAGTTGCAAGTAAAGCCAAAGCCAAAACCAGCAACTGTCCCCCTAACCAAGGCCCTTCCACAAAACCAAAGTGAGCCTTGGCTGTTCATTTCCATTTCATCGGCATGTTAACTCAATAGCTTACAAATCATGATCACTTTGATTATACTCACTCCAGAATGAGCGTACCATTTGGTACTTGAAGTGGTTATCCCTGTCTCCCCCCACAGTCCCGTCTTTCTCTCGATTCATCATGTCAACACACCAGTCTCTACCATCTCTTCTCTACTTTTTCCTAGTGTTTTAGAGAAGCAGGTCGGAATGTAGGCTGCTTGGAAAAGGGAAAAATGCCTCAAGTTTCAATGTTTGCAACTGATTGTCCATTAGTTGGATCTGATAGACCATGAAGATGCAGGATCATAACTTCAAAACCACATGACTTCACATTTGAATATGGAGGCCCTTTAATCTTGTTGATTTTTGGCAGTGGAATGAATTGTAGACAGATTTTAATACTGAAGTTTTGAACTATGAAATGTTTTAGTTAAGTTGTTATTATCCAGGAAAACATATAGAAGTCTCCACATAAAGATCAGTGCTTATTCCTGGGGATTGATTAGGAAATGGCATTGAATTGCTTTTTTCACAACATGGAAGGCAACTTATGACATGTCTTTCTCCTTCCAGACAGTGAAAACTCCCTGTTAGAGTTTCTCCTTTGCTTATGCATATTTACTGCAGGTAGATGTGGGTTCCAAAATGACATAGCCCATCCTGTGGCATGGAAACAAAGTGAAACCACCCAGCTCTTCCTAATGGACATAGAAAGGAGAGAATATGATTGATTTATTCAGGGAAACTTGGCATATCTCACTTCCAGGCCCTTCTTACATCGTAGGATGTGATTTCAATGCTGATGGAGCTTCTGGAAACAAGTGCCACGTGACATTGCCAGTAAGTCCATATTCTGAGGGTTATGGTTGTGGTGTCATTCTTACAACTTTGGCACCACTGGAAATGGTGCCACCATATAGTGGTGGGGCAGTCAAGTCACAAGTTAACTGTGCAGAGCAGCTTATTTGGAGAATGTTTAAGATAAATGGTTTCTTAAGCCTCCTGTGTCTTGGAACTGAGCCACGAAAGCAAGTCTCAGCACCCTGGAAATGACGAGTTGTGTTTGCAGAAGCTACCCATATTTCAAAAGAACACTGAGCACAGAATTAAGGAACAGCTCCACACGCAGAATTTGATAGAACTGTGTGCCTCATGCTTGGTTGTGTTTCAGACAGCCTCATTGTTTGAACTTCATTTCTTGATATGCTGGTTTAATTCAGTAATGGTCCAAGCAGGATTTTGAGGGACTTTATGAATAGCTATCAATAGTTCACTGCCTGCACTCACTACATGAACATACAATTGAGTTGGCCATTTAGAATTGGATTTTGGAGGAAACAGCAGGTGGAGGAAGATGTAGCTGGTTGCTGCTGGCAGGGGCTGCTGGTGGGGACTGCTGGCGGGGGCTCTGGATCCAGGGAGGACATGTTAGTGCTGGCCGCCTTCTGAACTGCGTGCTGGCTGCCACCAAAGAGAGAGAAACAAGGGTGCCTGGAAGAGTTGAGGCCTAAGATCCTCACTAGGAACCGCATTGTCTGACTGCTTATGCAAATATGTTCTTCCCAGAAAGAATTTGGGTGATGCTAACCTATTGTGTGCACTTGCAGAAGTTCTTGGTTTCTGTCTGGCTCTCCATCTAAGCCACCAACTAACTTGGTGACCTTAGAAAAATCACTCTGCTTCTCTGAGCGTGAAGATTGGTGTCATTGGTATTTTTCCACCCTTTTTCTTTTATTAACCCGTGAACCCTTTTAAAGTCATTAAATTTTCATTCCCATGCTGTTTTTGAAATCACAAAATGCCCATGGTGAGTACAATCAAAATAATATATTGAGCATGTTATTTCTGAAAGATATTTGACCGACTCAACATGCCACTTATTGTGCTTCCCAAATCTGAACTCTGGAGGTTTCCGAGGACTCTAAAACCTTGCATTCTAGGTCGTGAGACGTAGTGATACCAATGTGCTTTTAAATAACAGCCTTGTGGTTTTATCTGTACGGTTTTGTCAGCAAGACTGGCAGGAAAGCTCACTTTACTGTTTACTTTATTCTGGGTATGAACTGCCCTAGACTTCCCCATCAGATGCCCACAGATGTACAGGTCAGGGTCTGAAGTGTCTGTTTCTCTGTCTCTTTCTCATGCCTTTCAGCAGTTAATTTGCTCTAAAAAGAACTGTTTCATGGCTCCTTCTTTGACAGTCTCTGATTGCTTACCTGGTTTAGATGTCACATTTTGTTGATTTGGTTGCCTACACTGGAATGTTGGGAGTAAATATTGCCCTAACTATGGGTTATTCTCAGAATGACCTTCATTGAATGCTGTTAGTTTTCCATGAGTTAACATACTTTTTATCAGTATTTTTTCAGCCTGGTTGTATAAAATGTCGGAGTTTGACAAAAACTGAGGGTGTCAGATTCAACCCTCTCCTTTTTACAGATGAGAAAACTGAGGCTCCAAATTGACTGCAATGGAAGCCCTCTGGGAGTCAGTCACTCTGGTTTTGCTCTGCTGTGGCCTCTCCCTTCATATGGTTACATGACACCTGTGGTTTTTCACAGCTACTATTCCCATCAGCTCTTCTTTACATATTGGCTCCCTTCATAAATGTAGAACTTGGGTGACCTAATTAAAGATGTTGATTTTTGCATTGCTAAAAGCTTCTACGGCTATAAATAAGGAATGGTGGGAAGTTGCTTGATGGCCTTTCAGTTGAAATGATAATCTCTTAGATTGCTGGAGTTTCTTTCTTACAAGAGCTAAAAGCACCTCTTGCATATTGTCACATTCAACTTTCAACGTCCTTGTGGAACTATGCAGACTGATTTGACCGTCTTGATGAGTCAACAAAACCCTGAGCAAGGTTTTATTAAAGGGTCCACTATGTGTCCTGCCCATAAGCTAAACTTAGTTATGAGGATTTAAAAAATTAAAAGTACAGTCTTATCTTTGAATAGGTACATTTTTATCTTTGAATATATACTGAAGCCACTATTTAAACTATTTGACAACCAATGGATATTCAAAAAAGACTTGTTTTTCCCCCTAAAATCAGTTTTGTGGATCCTCTTATTGGTGACTTTGTCATCTCTCTCCTAGTGACTCTGAATATAATGGGCAACCATATAATTGGTCACACTTTTGAGAATAAAGGGAGTGC